>NC_056061.1:30748625-31054000 GCF_016772045.2 Ovis aries | reverse complement strand
GTCATATCCAACTCTTTGCGACCCCATGAACTTTAGCCTGCCAGGCTCCTCTCTCTGTCCATGGGCATTCTCCAGGCAAGAACACTAGAGAGGGCTGCCATGCCCTCTTCTAGGGGATATTCCCAACCCAGGGATCGAAACCAGGTTTCCTGCACTGCAGGCAGATTCTTTACTATCTGAGCCACCAGGGATTACATGATAATTAACTTCAAAACCATGACAGAAGGAGCTAGGAATGAATGAATTTTTAAGGAAGGCATGGTTGAGATGGTCTACCCAGAAAAAGGCCAGTAGTCAGGGCATGATATTTTCCTTTAGGCCTGCACACAACAGATCGGATACAAGTCACGTGTCTCTGTAAAAGAAAGCTAAAATCCAACAGTTGTGAGTAACAAGAATATCAATACACAAATTACAGATTTAAGCTTTCAGCAATGTAACTTCCTTGGAAAATGTGCACTAGACAACACACAAAACCACTCACCACATCCCAAACAGAAATGAGAAATGCTTGCCACGGGTGCCAGCGCCACAGAGAACCACCCACCTACAAAGCTGGCCTCTCCACTTCTAGCTCTAGTGATTATCTTCCTAGAATGCCACGTTTCGGCTCCGTGGCTCTTCTGGCTACCTTCATGGGGGCTCCCAGAGAGCAATTCTTCACCCCTGACTCCTGCTTACTCTCATACCTAAACATCTACCACTTGCCTGGTTTTTATGTTTGGATGGAAATCTTGTAAAGAGAGCTTCTGGTTCCCAGCCCTTTCACTAAATCTTACTCTGAATGTGCTGTCAAATTATGGCACTGCTGAGCACCCAGACTGTCCGCCCGGTATTACCATGACAAATTCTAACCTACTGCATTTCTTGCACATAGCCTGGCATATATTACTCATTACACACTCGGTGAATAAATTTCAAGGAGGAACACAGCTAGAGGATGGAATGAACAGGCTCAAGATATTTTGTTTGGAATCAGAAGCTAAGAGCTACTTTCAAACAGAGTGTCAGAAGAGCAGAGATAAGCCTTATGCTCTAAACTCCAGGTTACTAGTATCTAACAATTTAATGTAGCATTTCCCAAACTAGAGTTCAATGTAATGTGGTACTAGTGGGTAGGGCTTTCCTGGTGGCTCAGCAGCAAAGAATCTACTTGCTAATGCAGGAGATGTGGGTTCCATCCCTGGATTGGGAGCATTCCCTGGAGTAGGAAATGACAACCCACTCCACTCTTCTGGCCTGGGAAATCCCAAGGACAGAGAAGCCTGGCGTCCATGGGGTTGCAAAGAGTCGAACATGACTTAGCTACTAAGCAACAACAAAACTAGGGGAAAAATCCCTATAATTAAGAAAATTTCAGAAATGCGCGATCAAATAGGTCTCTTAACTTTAGAACTTCTTGAAGCTTAATGTATCAATATGCTTTGGGATCTAAAGGGGAGGTATACTGCACAGCCTTTTCCAAACTTTTATTCAACAGGTATGTAGTACAGTCCACCAAGTTTCAGGCACAGTAGTAGGTCCTAGAATACAATCCTGAGCCAAACAGATCCACTCTCTGCTCTTATGGAGTCTGCTCAGTGTGAGAAACAAACTACGCAAATACTGACCGTAAACCACAGTAAACGTTATGAAGTATTCATCAGTATTTTCTAACACATGAAGAAGACACCTCTTCTACTTGAACACCAAATATTTCTCTTAAAGCTTTTCCATGAACACGGTTCTAAGAGTCTAGCTCAGCGTGAACAACCCTGCTCACAGATCTAACACATTTCCCTTGCTAAAAATGTATTACATTTTCAGAAGTAAGGTCAACAGGCAAAAGCAAGACACAAACCACTCATTTATGAAAAGGCCAGAATTAATAAATACCTCCAGATGCTGGATGAGAATAGCTCCAGCTTTAGGGGCTGCTTAAATTAGAGTGATGTTGAAACAGAAGATCTGTGCTGTGGTCTACACTACGACTAGAATGAATGTGGACTGACGCAAGGATCCGATCCACGGCGGTTCCTACTGAAAGTGGCCAATTTGAGTAAGCAACTCTTCACCAGTGCTGCAAACCTGCACCCACTGCACTCTGTATACTGATTTCTGAACAACAAGGTCCTTTCTATTTTTACAGCCGGTATTTTTAACAGGAAAATATAACACCAATTTTAAAGTATCATTAAATAATCCTGTTGTTTTTCTTTTTTATACATAGCTGCAAAGCACTAAGTATGTGCAAGACACTCCACTAACAATCATGGAAGACAAAGAGGAAAAAGCCTGGTTGTGGTTTATTCACCCTCCTGATGGGGGTGGAGAAGCTACAGAGGGAAAGCCAAATTCATCACTTTTAGAACAATCAACTGGTATGTCAAAATCATGCTGACATTTTTAAATCTTCAAATTTATCTCATTGGTGATCATTCCAACATTCTGTCAATAAACAAGAATAGTTAAGTATTTAAAATGTTTAATACTTAATGAAACACCTCAAGGATCTAAAAACAGAGTCCTTTTTCACTGTATGCTTCCTGTGTTGTGACTACCAGATTCCACAGTAGCATTACATTTGCCACAATGAGTGTGGAGAATTAAATCTGTAATTCATACAAGAGAATGTAAAGGATTCTTTCATCAAAGAAATCTATCTGGTAAATGAATTTTTATTACAAAAGTATCATTTCATCCCAAATTACATGAAAAGAAGCATAACCCCCTTCTCTCCAACAGCCATGCAGGTAATTTTTAATACTTCCAGACCAAGAGACAATTATATTTAAAAAAATACTTAAGTGGATGACGGAACTCAAGAGATAGGTTAAGTATTTTGACTGATTCCACTCCAGTGACTGACCATGCATTGAATGGACTATAAATGTTGTCATACTTGATTTTTTTCCTAACAAACCCCAAGGTGCTATACTTCTATTTCAACTGTGTTGGCACATCTAAAAGGAAAGTCAACTTACCTCAGACCTAAATATCAACAGTATGATAAGTAAAACATGAGAACATCACTCTTTGGCATGACCCATGTAAACCACATTTCTGAAAATTGAAAGAAAATAAAATGTTATACCTTATATAGCCTACAATATATAAAGATATCCTAGAAAGGTAATCATTAAAAGTTAACGTCACTCAATATCAATTCTTGTATACTGTTTTCTTAGCAAACCATCAATTTCCACCTAGTTTCCAGTGAATGGGGAGATAAACATAACAGGAATAGTTCACTCCTGGGTTCACATCAGACTGACTGGAATTATGTTCTAAACATCACTATTCTATAAAGACTGGTAGGTCAGTTTTGACCATAAGCAGGCTATTTTGGGTCTCCAGATACATAATAGTCCTTATCAATCCATTCTATCCATGAACTTGGGTCATCCAAGTGAAAAGCAACATAACGAAGGATGAAATCATTTTTTTAGGCTGAATTTAGTCCTTCCTAGTTAAACAATGACAGTCACTTAAGAACATATTTTCCTTTTCTTAGGATGCTCGCTACCAAGGATGAGTTAAACACGTATATTGAGATTTGTGCCCCTCTCCAGTTTTCGATCATATGTTCTCCTTTATCCCTCCTATCTTTTCTTTAAGAAACTTTTATAACAGGAACAAGGAAAAGGAAACTTTAATGATTTCCTCAACAGGTAATTTGATTTATATAAATTCCATTTCCAACTTCCAGAAATAAAGACAGACACAAAATTAATTTAATTTTTTAATAAACCATAAAATTTAAATATTCAAATAAAAAGAAACAAAAATAGATATTTAAGCCCAGCACTAATTTCTGTTTTTATTCTTTCTCTGGGAATCATGGAGGCTTGACTTACCTGGGACTAGAGTAGAGTAATACAGTTATGATGCTGGTGTAGTATGAACAAGTAAGTAAAAAAATGAGAAAAGCCTTGGTAAAATTTACTTTCAGATCTGGAAGTAAAGGTTAGTAGCTCACTTGAATCCCCTGCAGAGACCTTCCATGGGTCTTGTCTGTGGAAAACTACTATGCTTACTGCTTGCTCTTACCACACTTATCTTCGTCACAGCTTAGCACTCCTGGCATTTTGATCCTTTTGCTCACTGAAGCCCACATCAGTCTGTCAAAACATCAAGGGGGAAAATCCCCAAACTGAATAGATGAATAAACACTTTTAATGTGAACAATCATATTCAGACCAACTTCTTTTGAAAAAAAAAAAAAATACAAGTCAGTGGGTTTTTTTTAAATCCTTAAGTAACTCAAATATTACTATTTTTTCTGCCTTACTAAAATGGCACTTTTCATTTTATTGACATTAGCCAATTATTTGCTACTCGCTTCTATTTTTCTCTGATCACAATGCTACCCTATGTTTTTCTTTTTGATTGAGACCTATACTTTCCATTCCAGAATATTTGATCTTTGACTAACTTTGTCTCATTCTGTGAATGTCTGCTACTGATTAGTGAAAAAATATCACAAAAGGGAAAAAGGAAGCAGTGAGCACTAGTAGGATCTCACTTCAGCATTTGTATAATTTTTTTTAATGAAAAAAATATTTATTTTTATTTTGGAATCTAAAACCATTATTGTATGATACTGTCTTTTAGAATATTTAGGTTGACATTCAATATGAACGGCAAATTAGCTCACAAGAAACAAAGTGTAATGCACAAATTATGTTCAGCTGGTAGAAACCCAGCAGCATGGTAATAAAGTGCAGCAAAAATTTCCTTATTTGAATAACAACTCCAGCAACCTCTGAATATTTTTGGTAACATTAAGGAAAAGCTACTGCAGTCTGGAGATTGGTAATCTTCATACTTCAAAGACAGGCTACCAGGGACCACAGTGAAATATTAGACCTGAGGTCAATGAAAAACACTAATTTGAAAAGGAATAGGTTTTCCCCCCAAAATGCAAAAGTATACAGATGCTTAAGATACTATGATTTGACAGATTTACAATGATAAAACAGCAATGATAAATGGTAACATTACTTCAGTACTTTTAGTGTAAAGAACACAGATTTTAAAAATCGGCAGCAAGAAATTCTGACAGCTCCTGAGACAAGTTATCCTATGCCCGACACCCATCTCATGCCAATGATGACCAGTCTGAAGGGTAACACACAGAATAAAAACAGGGATCTACTGTAGGTGAGTGAGAAAGTACTGGAAAAGTGACAAAATTGTATGTTATTAAATGACAAAACATATTTTGAGGCTTTATTTAAAAATCTCTCACTGTTCATTATCAAAGTTACAAGATTGCATACCGGAGGACAGACTGTAAACATAGGAAATTTTCATTAAGGAAAGATGGGTTTACTGTAATTTGATCTTTTACAAAAAATTACTGAAAGTTATTGATAACAGAATTTCTCTTTTACTTTCTTAAGTCTAATTCTCTTGAAAATTAAACCAATGTTTCCACTCCCTCGAGCTAAAGTTCAACCATGGTCACCTTAGGAAATACCCTTGTTTATTTGTTAATCAGAAATACAAATTGAGTGGCACATATTTCCATTTTCTTCTTAGGCCGAAGGTTTCGGCTTCATTATATTTTACAAGAAAACAGAAGACTTGCAGTGGTCCTGTAAAGTCTTTCATGTCGAAGCTGAGGTTTAATGACGGCAGTGGAGTAAAGCAGTGGTGATGCAAAGTAAGACCAGCCCTAGTGCCCTTATCTGACATGGAATCTTTTTCCTGTTTGGCTTGCAGCAGTGTTTCTGGTCAGGGTGCCTCCACCAAACCTGATTGAAGCAGAAGGGTGACATGCTCTGGTAAATCCTATTTCAGGGTGATTCCACTCAGGAAAATGGTTGATCCTTCAATCTGTTGGTTGCGGGATGATGCTAATATGAAGAAAATTATCCGGGTAGCTCAGATGTTCACTCAGCCACTGCAAAGGTGTTTCCAACATTGGTTCAATTCCATGAATCATTACTTGGTTCTTTTTTTCCCCATCTATTCCAAGAAAGAAATCCAACAATAATCGATGAGTCAAAACAGCTGAAGAAAAAATAATCTGCTGCCTTTGAAAATCCTCAGTGAATCAAATGGATTTTACTGCTTTAACAGGTAAAACCTGGTCTGTTTCCTGAGCAGGAAGTGTGGACATGGAGAAAGTTCAAATGTTGCAATATGTATCACCCAAAACAGAAACCTGAGGGTTACAATGAATTCTGATAAAAATTCTGTTGCTATATGTGAAAGTATTCATTCTTTCTTAATTACTGTGCTTACCTAAGATTGACGTTAATGAAACCATAGTGGAGAAAACAGCCCATTGTACCCACTGATCAAAATTTATTTTAGTTATACATAAAAACTGTACTATTAAAAATGACAGGTGTATGAAGTAGGTCAATACATATTTAAAACATACAAAGCAGAAATGTGTCTAGAAGTCATCAAAAATAAGATCAGGTTTTTTTAAGATCAGTGTTTAAGAAGATGTTTAATGAACAGTTGGGAGCTGTAAGTTAATTTTCAGTAAAGCTGTTCAAATATGCATGAGAAAATTTTAGAGACTATTAGGAGAGTTAAAATTTTAATGAGAAAGAACTAGGAGTCTGACTCAGGGATTTCTGTTTCGGAATCATGAAATCTGATTGATTTTTGTTGATGTCCATTCATTAATTAAAACATTGCTGCAATTCACACTTTTTCCTAAGTTCAAATTTTGTTAAAAATTGAAGATTAGCTTTGTGTCTTTTATGATTTTGGTATAAATCATTGACAATCTTTAAAGAAAACGAAGCATGCTTGGTTGCTACAGAAAAACACAGAAAGTAAAAAACAAACAAACAAACTTTTTTTGGGGAAAAAAAAACAAAATAAAACAAAACACAGAACCTTCAAGAAACTGTATCACTCTGTTAGCACAATTCTTGGATTGTCTCTTTAAGTCTCTTCAACCTGCAACATCTAAATCTCTCAGCTTCCTGGACACAGAAGACAACAAGGAAAACAAGGAATTCATGGAACTGTATGAGAGGGAAATACCCCCTTTTCCCCCCTTCTTCTCTGTTCAAAATGACTTTTGCATCCCTAGTGCTCTAATGTCTAGGCAAAATGGGCTGATGATGTATGGTGATAATGGTGTGGCTGGCACCTGAAACAAGAGACCCTTTTAAAGAAATATTTAAACTTCCTGCTAGAGGCAGCACAGTCCTGGGAGGTGACAGTCAACAGACTGACAAGGAGAAGACAAAAAACCACCAGAGAACTGCTAGAAGAATGCCAAAACTAAAGTTCCAACAAACATGCCATCAGCCCCAGAGATGACCGAATGAACGTCCCCAGAAAATGTCGTAGCTTAAACAATTCTGGAAAAGGCTTATAATACTACTAACCTAAAAAAAGTGCTTTCATTGTTTTGATTTGTCCACCGATCTCTGCTGCATCTATACATACTTACACAGTTGTGATCACAGTATTAATACAATGATTGGTTTTCATAATGATGTGAATCATTTATAACCAAACGATTAAGCTATATACAGAATACTAAAGAAAGCTCGGTATTAGTACTTTGAGAAGATTTTAAAATGTTGATACTCAAATTGGATAAACCCTCAACTATCTGGAATGATTCATTCTTTGTAAGTTCTAGATTGCCAAGGTTTTACTGTATTAAATCTTTCTTAGAATATTTAAAAACATTTCCGGTGCAGTTCTCTTTATAGTCTTATTATATATTTCTTTGAAATATCTTAATATTCTCAGAATCTTCTTCCTACTTAGCACTGAGTCAAAAAAATGAAAGAGCAGTGGTGTAAAAGTTCTTTATCTATAAAGTTCTTCCTTAAGCAGTGTCATCTTTGGATAGTATGGAATAGAGCTGAATATCCAGAATACTGTGCCTATACCAGTACGTAAACGTGCGAGCAAATGCAATAAGACGCACAGCATGTCTGAAAGGGAAAAGACTCACACATGGAGTCACAGAAAAGGACACACGGAGTCTAAGAACGGTACAGCAGAAGCTGGAGAACATAAGCACAATTCACTCTGTAAAACAAACCCAACAAATCACATTATCAGAAACCTGAATAGGCAGCACTGATTCTCGGGTTTAAACTGAGACCACTTTTAATCTGGAACATGAAAGTATCACTGAACATGGACAACTAAGGAAGTGGTCCAGGACTGTCATATCCTTCAACACAACAGCTTAAGATTTTACATATGTAATTTGGACATGGCCTACATTTGTCCTACTACTTCACCTGTGTACATTTATCTTTCTGGTTTTCTGACTTCCTCTGATAACATAACTGTCACCAGAAACACTGGAATGGGACAGTAGTGCGCTTGGAACTATGAAGTAAAGTTTCTCTCTTATGTATCACTGCAGGCTCGTGCCCAGCATGGTGCCTGACAATAAATGTCTTCAGGGCTTAGATCATTTTGCTGCTGGTTAAATTTGAAAATAGTGTCTAGTGGCTACCACTGCTATGGAGAATAAGAGCTTGACTGAAAGACTGCTTTGGTTATTAAAACAACAAAAAGTCAGAATGCTTCTGAATGAGCCAAGATGTATATATGCCATCACCAAAATTCATGTTACCATAAATAACAACAAGCACAACAGCATATTTTGGCAATATCAGAACTAGCAAAACAAAGCAGTGAAAAATTAGCAGATTCTTTTTCCCCTAACAGAAAGGAAACGCTTGATGATACTGCTACTAAAGTAAATCATGTTTTTGGTAAATATATCTTTGTGTTTCAAAATGGGAATCTAGAATTTAATACTTGGGAATAAAAAATATAGCACTACAAAGTAAATGACTCAGGAGAAAAATGTTACTCCACATCTCACCCACTCAGATTTCTAAAAACGTTAGTCTGATGCTTTAAAGTAGGCAAACGTTTGACACAGTAATCAAGTGAACTCGTTCTATGTGAAATCCTCTCATACACGGCACTTTTGAGGGGTAACTTTGTATTTGGATATAATGTCAAACTTAGAGAAAAGTTGCAAGAACAGCACGAGGACTTTCTCTTCACCCAGAGTCATCAATTGTTTACATTTTGCCCCATTTGCTTTATCATTTTATGTATATATAATTAATTTCTGAATCATTTGAGAATAAATTAGAAACACTGAGTCCTTTACCTTTAATTATTTCAGTGTATACTTTATAATAAAAATATTCTTTTATATAATCATAGCACAGTTATAAAAATTAAAATATTAACACTGACACTATACTATTATGTAATCACTTCAGAAGTTATTAACTATCCTAATTATTTTTTCTCCAGTCTAGGATCCGGTACAGGAATCATACATTGCATTTAATTTTCAGGTCTCTATACTCTCCTTTAACTTGGACAGCTCTTGGCCTTTCTTTGCACTTCCTAACCTTGACAATTTTGAAGAATACATGTCGTTATTCTATAGAATCTCCACAGAGCAATTAAAAAAACTTTTAATACATGTTGTACATATAAGAACAGTCATTCATAAATACTTTGAGTTTGTGAATTAA
This sequence comes from Ovis aries, assembly GCF_016772045.2. Taxonomy (NCBI): domain Eukaryota; kingdom Metazoa; phylum Chordata; class Mammalia; order Artiodactyla; family Bovidae; genus Ovis; species Ovis aries. Next base: position 31,044,512 of record NC_056061.1, on the reverse strand, counting down.
GGAAAAGGACAAAAAAATGTCAGAGACAAGCATTTTCTTTGGAGAGAATAGTAATTAAATTCACGTTAAGAGTTAGATGTTAAATCTAAAGAGATCATATATCTATAAAGAGACTATCACAATAAAATTTCATTTCTTATACTCATCTTACTTATAAGCCCAAGTATTATCAGACTCAACTCCATAGGTCAGTCTGTAGACCACTGTTCTAAAACAGAGGACTGGTAACATGTCTTCCAGTTCTAGTACATGAGTCTTTTATGGCTAAAAAGCAAAATATTTCTTTTTGAGTTTAAATCAGCATAATATACTAGGTTTTGAATTCGAAGGCAAATCACTCAACCTTCTGAGTCCCAGTTTCCTCCTCCTACAGTGTAGATAAAGAATTCTCATCTCTGGGGTTGCATAGAGGATCAAAGGGGATATCCAAATAAACCACTTAGCACAGGGCTGGGACACAGTAGGTATTCAATAAAGTGAGTGATATACCAAAAGTTATATGAAAACTGTGGATTCAATTAAGTCACTGGCATGCAAAGGGCTGTGAGAATGTGGCCTCATGTTAATATACACTCTGCATTACTCAGCCTCATTATTATGCAGTGTGGCACAGATTTTATGAATGTGTTAAGGAAAAAAAGAAAGAGATGGCAACAACAAAAACCCAAAGACTCAATCATTATGCAAACAACAAAATGAAATTTTAAAAATTCCTTAAGCACTCTAAGCACTCTGGATTAATCTAGTAATGCTCCCTACTTGTATATTCAGCAAAGCACAGTGTAGCCTGGAAAAATCAAATAAGCCCTACTGTACTATGGTAAAGTTACTTAATAAACTTCAGATATGGTTCTCAGTTTATTTTAAAGATGAAAAATTCAAGGAGGGAAAACAAAAAACCTTCGAAAATCTTTGCTACACAAGCTAAAGTATACCATTATTAGAGAACTTGAGTACGTGATGAATCTGCCTTTTAAAGATTTCTGTTAGCAATGGCTTGGGCTTCCCAGGTGGCACAGTGGTAAAGAATCTGCCTGCTAATGCAAGAGATTCAAGAGCCATGGGTGCAATCCCTGAGTCAGGAAGATCCCCTGGAGAAGGAAATGGCCACCCACTCCACTCCAGTATTCTTGCCTGGAAAATTCCATGGACAAAGAAGCCTGGTGGGCTACAGTCCACAGGGTCACAGTCAGACACAACTGAGCACGCATGCAAAGCAAATTAGCAACGGCTCACAGCCTTCCCCATCCAAATCTGGTTTTTAGCCATTACTTTTAAGCCAATTATCAACAAGGAATATGACCTAAATGTCTTTAAAAACAGGGTATGTGAGATTCTAGAAAGATGCATGAGTTTCACTCTTACTGTTAATATGTGTAACTAAATATGTGAAACTTCTGAATTTAAAGGAAGCTAGAGAAATGGATGATGTATCTTTTAAGGGAAAGTGCTTTTAATCAGAAAATTTCAGATTAGTAACTTGTTTTTTAGCTCACACTTATGAATATGGAGTAACAGAAATTTAAGACCAGCGATTGTAACCACTGTGTTTAGATCTGTGGCTTCACATATATATTTTATAGTTCAGCAGAAAATGCCTCAATTTGCTATCTTGGAATGTGTGTGATGCTGAAATGTAAGACTTCTGAAAAATACTTGATCATTCTGAAAAACAAAGAGACGAGCTTTTTAACTGCCACTATTCTGAACAATTTTGTTCTGTCTGACAAATTCTTTAACCTCTGATACGTTCATTAGTAAAACACCAACTAATTGAATCCATCGACATGAAAAACCACAGGCTGAAATCTGAAATGCATACATCATGCTGAAGGATTCTGACTCAGCCTCAGCGGTAATAGTCAGTGAGGTCAGGTCAAAGAGGGTTAAACCAAGCCAGGATATAGCCAAAGGAATACATCAAACGCTGATTTTAAAAGGGCAATTAATCTTAGACAGAAATGCTTCCTGGGGAATGAGATCTCAATCTTAAGAGCACACTACATGACGTAGCAGTAAAAATGAACATATACAAGCTTATAGAGCTTTTATCCTATGATCACAAACAGAAGGAAAGTGCTGTTTATTAGAGAAATACAAACCCATTTAAAAATACTTACATTAACTTCTTCCGGATCTATACTCACTTAGTAGTATAGGTTTTAATGAACATATCACAGTTAATATAGATCACATATCTTTTTCCATGCATAAATTTATATATATGTTGATTATGTCTGTCCAAAATATTGCCAGAGCTTTGATTCTTAACATATTGTATAAGATTTTCAAAACATGTCTATGTTAATTCTTTCATTGCCCTGCTTATAACCTTTGTATTTCTGAGGAAGTAATAAACCAAAATTTAAATGTAAACCCCCCAAATCAGCTATTATTATAAAAAGAACATTGCATTAAGTGACTTTAAGATCATTTAAATAAACTGATTAAATGCCTCTTAATAAGATAAAAGTGTGGCATAAGTTACAAACTTAAACTTGTTCATTTCAAACCCCACCCCCCCGCCACCAAACCAAAATACAACCTTGAAAATATAGCTCAAATGTTTTTGATTTGCTTTCATAAAAGGATCCAGTAATTCTAGTTGGGTGTAATAGGGCCTATTAATATATGTCAGGTATGAATTACAGAATAGTTCAGAACTACTTGTTTTATTTAAAATATAGGCAATAATCACGCTATTTATGTATGGTCAGATTAAGGTCTCACAGGACTTGCTTTAACAAAGACATGACTTGCTTTTAATCTCCTGAATGTGCTATTGTTTTGTTAAAGAAATTTTGTTTTCTAGTACTGAAGATGTAATGTTAACTGTGCAAGAATCCGTTCCCACTTTTGAAAAAGTCAGGTAAATTCATTTAACATCTCAGGATCTAGATAAAGGAAATCAGAAGCCTCTCCTGACAGGCCCAGTAATCCTATCTTTGCTAATGGAGAATAATGAAAATAAGCAGTTAATTATTTCTTTGATTTTAGAAAAGACATATGTCAACAGACTGAGTTATTAACAGCTTTTGTACTACCAAAATTAGTTCACGGTACCCACGAACTGGGACAAACCACAGACATGCAGGGAGAATGACACAATGAGGCAAAGGGTCTGATTCAGTTTAGAATTTGATGGCATAATGATAAATTCAAGAAAATTACCAAGTTTAAGTCTCGTAAGTTTCTTCTGTCCAAAATTAAATATAGTACATCTCTGTTAATGAGGGCTACGCTTGCAGAACTTCTTGTATTACCATTGTGTGTGACGGTGCATCATTTCCTTTATATCCGGAGAGAGAAAACAGTGAAGAGCAGAGAGTGTTAGGCTGTGACTGCAGTCCAGTGACCATTCCCACGCGGCAGGCTCATGGTACCTTAGCAAGGTTACAATGGGCCTTCCACAGTTTACTTGCAATTCTTTTTTCACTCATTTAAAATCTGTTTTCATTCCAGTATCCTTTTGTACCTTCACACTGTCTGATTTAGAAAATCATTTAGTAGTAGGTTTTTCTTTTTTTTTTTTAATGGTTCTTACTCTATAAAATAGAAACAATTACCAAAACTGAAAAATGATTATTATTCTTACTTCTAAACCCTCGTCCTGATGGAGCCTGAAGGTTTCATGTCTCTGTGGCATGAACTGGCAAGTCTGAAATGCCACCTCTTTGGGCAGTCAATGTCATCATGCTGACAGAAGTGCCAATTTGAAGTTCAAACTTCAAACTGAAGGATCTGCCTCAGATGAATACTGTGAGACCTGGATGTTTCTCTTTTCTAATTGCTTTATGTATGAAAAAAGTGCTTACAAACAAAGAGTTAATTCACTTTATAAATAATCTAATCATATGATACAGAGCTAAGGAGAAAAAACATGAATACCCCATCTTTTCCTAATTTTATAGAAACTGTTCTGTGGTTTCTCATAAAGCATGTCAAAAATAAAACAGTGTAATTTTCAAGTTAGATGACCTAGATGGGGTATTGTGACACCCTAGCCTCAGTTGTTAAAATTATCTTCTAATGTCCTAACCAAGCAAATAAAAGATTAGTTCCTCAACGCTTTCTCCCACATCTCTGACCTCACTAAAAATCTGTACTTTTATAGGAGAGAAGTACAAAACTAAAGCGAGTCTTTCAGCAAAATGAAGTAGGGACGTTTTAAATCAGCATTTCAGAGTAGATGTTACCCCTCAGCAGCCTGCCCCTGGGCGAAGGATTCTATTTCAGTGGTCATGTGATACGTGTGGCCTGGTCCCTCCTTTGCAACAATTTCTGCTCATCTTTTAAGACCTGGCTCAGTCTTTACTATCCACTCCAGAATGGATAAGATAATATTCCTAATATCCTTTGCACATCTCCATTCCAGCAGGGATGCTATCTTACACATCTGAGTAACGCCAGTGTCAGAAGACAATATGATGTGAAGAAATTGCCTGATGAATAATGAAAGCTACAACATCAAAGTGAACCCAGAAGTTCAATGGAAGTTGGGAAGGGGCTCAAAGAGTAAATAAAATCCCGGGAAGCAGGGCAGAAATGGAAGGCGGCGAGAGGCAAGAAGACTGCACTTGCTCTAAGAGCGATGCTGGGAACCTGAACTCACTTCCCATCAAATGTAAGCCCTTCTCTTAACATACACTCCAGTTGTACAATGTCAAATACAAATTCAGGCTCACAACAGCCCAACTGCTACAGAGGACTAAAACAGACAGCCAAAGAAAATTTGCTGTAAGACTCAAGAAGCTCAAACCAGGGCTCCGTAACAACCTAAAGAGGTGCGAAGGGGAGGGAGGTGAGGGATGTTCAACCGGGAGGGGACGTGGGTAAACCTATGACTGATTCATGTCGATGTTTAGTAGAAACCAATAGAATACTGTAAAGCAATTATCCTTCAATAAAAAATAAATAAATAAAAAATACAACAACAACAAAGCAAGAATGGACACTTTTATTTTCATAATCCTAACTTACTAGGTTTTTATGCATTACATTAGATAACTGGGAAGTAAGGTATGTTTGGGCAAAGCCTATTAGTTTTTTGTGTTCTTAAAAGAACACAAGTTAGGATTTTTAGATTAAAAAAAAAATTTTGGTTATATTGTTTCTAATGGACAAAGAAATACTTCGCTTCAAGCCTGCTACAGAAGCTTAGCTTTCTGAGTCATTTTAACTATTGCTGACATCACAGAAAAAATTTACCTGAGTTTACCTTTGGTTATTTCCTGTTACCCTGGCTAACTTCTCAAGCCACTTGAGAAACAACAAAAAAAGAATCACATAAATCACCTCATCATTAATTGTAAGAAAAAAGACCCAAAGTATGTCTTCATGGGTATTAGTACATTCTACCTTCATATGATGAAACAAGGCAAAATTCCTTCATGCATGAATCACTTGTCATAAGGAGCAATAGACAATGGTGCCACATAACTTTTATGAAGCACTTTCTCTTTTAATCATGTGATGACAGCGAGTTCTTATCCACACACACCCAATCTTACAGTCTTTCGCTTTCAACTTAAGTTGGGTGCAGGTGTTTGAAAATGCTTCATGGCTGACAATATTACAGGTGTGCTAAACCAGACAGTAAACAGTTCTTTACTGAAAGAACGACTTGATGTTTTGAATACTTCCCATAGATCCTGAAATGACAGTTATTTTCCAAAAAGGCGACAAATGGAAGAGGCAAATAAAAGTTTCTCCAAAGATAAGATACTGGTGTGAGAAAGATGGCCTCCTCCTGGCATGAAAGGTGCCATCAAGAGGACCTCAAAAGTAGAGGCACTACTTATAGCATTTTAGTGAAGTGTGTGCATGGCCCCTGACTGACACAGCATGCAAGAGTTTGGGAAGAAGTCTGTCACACAAAGATATTCACCTAAGAGGCAAGTTTGTGGATTAAAGTTGTGAGTGTCTACCTCATTGCCCTCTCTTTAAAAAAAAGTGGGGGGGGGGGGTCATCTTGTGTATTCCTTAAGAATGGATGGGCAGGTAGGGCACGTTAGAAATTCAGGAGAGAACAGTGTTTAAAAGAATAAAAAAGCCTCACAAATGTGCGTGCCGTTCTGGTGCGGGATGGAATAACTTGTCTGTGCTGTGACCTGGGTGTGGGAATGAACAAAAACATGAAGGTGTGTTCTCAAAGCATATGACTGCTTTTCATCTACATGCTGAATGTCACAGATGTCTTTTCATAGAAAACAAAAAGAATAGCCAGAATTATACACAGAAACACTACAGCAACAGCAGAAGCTCAAGTCCCTAAGATCATACCAGCGGTAAAAGAGAGCACAGGCCATGCATGTAGGCCAGATTAGGTACTGAACACAAACCAGAAAGGGTTAAGAGAAAGTAGAGATTTCAGAATGTTATTTTAAAGTATACAAAGAAGCGAAAAGGTGAAAATGAAAATAAATGGCAGCACAGTAAAGTGAAAAAACCAATGGACCAGGAGATGGAGACTTGACTTCCAAACCTAGTTCTACAATGAAGCAGCCAAGAAACCTTGGACCAATCATCTAAAAAACTAGGAGAATGAACTAAAATAACTTTAAGTTCCAACATTTACACCATTCTTTAAAGATGTCAAATACAAAATTAACATCCAACCAATTTCTCCTGCTCTCCCTCCATTAAGCTTCTTTCATCTTCCTGTGGATTTGTTGATAACTGTGCTGTCCATTGTGAACCTTACAGTACAACAGCTTTAAGATTTTGAGTCTCATTGTGATGTTCTCACTCAATGTCAAAGATCTTATAAAGAAATATATTTACATGACACAGTGTTTTGGAAAGTAGATTGTCAAAAAAATTTAAGGAAAGTACAACAAGATAGCCATTTCAATACTAAGCTTTAGCTTAAATTTCATTTTTTCAACAATTTTAAATTTATTTTTTAATTGAAGGATAATTGCTTTACAGAATTGTGTTGTTTCTGCCAAACATCAACACGAATCAGCCATAGGTATACATATATCCCCTCCCTCTTGAATCTCCTTCCCATCTCGCTCCCCATCCCATCCCTCTAGGTTGTTACAGAGGCCGAGTTTGAGTTCCCTAAGTCATACAGCAAATTCCCACTGGCTATCTATTTTACATATGGTAATGTAAGGCATCTGGTCCCATCACTTCATGGCAAATAGATGGGGAAACAGTGGCTGACTTTATTTTTCTGGGCTCCAAAATCACCGCAGATGATGACTGCAGCCATGAAATTAAAAGACGCTTACTCCTTGGAAGGAAAGTTATGACCAACCTAGATGGCATATTCAAAAGCAGAGACATTACTTTGCCAACAAAGGTCCGTCTAGTCAAGGCTATGGTTTTCCAGTAGTCATGTATGAATGTGAGAGTTGGATTGTGAAGAAAGCTGAGCACCGAGGAATTGATGCTTTTGAACTGTGGTGTTGGAGAAGACTCTTGAGAGTCCCTTGGACTGCAATAGATCCAACCAGTCCATCTTAAAGGAGATAAGTCCTGGGTGTTCATTGGAAGGACTGATGTTGAAGTTGAAACTTCAGTACTTTGGCCACCTCATGCGAAGAGCTGACTCACTGGAAAAGACCCTGATGCTGGGAGGGACTGGGGGCAGGAGGAGAAGGGGACAACAGAGGATGAGATGGCTGGATGGCATCACGGACTCAATGGCCATGGGTCTGGGTGGACTCTGGGAGTTGGTGATGGACAGGGAGGCCTGGCGTGCTGTGGTTCACGGGGTCGCAAAGAGTCGGACACGACTAAGCAACTGAACTGAACTGAATGTAAGTCTGCATGTTACTTTCTCCATACATCCCACCCTCTCCTTCCTCCCCCACCCCTGTGGCTATAAGTCTGTTCTCTATGTCTGTGTTTCCACTGCTGTCCTGCAAATAATTTCATCAGTACCATCTTTCTAGAATCCATATATATGGCTAGTATACAACATTTGTTTTTCTCTTTCTGACTTACTTCACTCCATATAACAGGCTCTAGGTTCATCCACCGCATCAGAACTCACTGAAATGCATTCCTTTTTACGGTTGAGTAATGTTCCATCGTATAAATGTACCACAGCTTCTCTATCCACTCATCTGTCGATGGCCATCTAGGTTGCTTCCATGTTCTAGCTATCATAAATAGTGCTTCAGTGAACACTGGGGTACATGTGTCTTTTTCAATTTTGAGTTCCTCAGGGTATATGCCTACTAGTGGGATTGCTGGGTCATCTGGTGGTTTTATTCCTAGTTTTTAAAGGAATTTCCATACTGCCTTCCATAGTGGCTATATGAATTTACATTCCCCCCAACAGTGCAAAAGGGTTCCCTTTTATGCACACCCTCTCCAGTATTTATTGTTTGTAGACTTTCGGGGGATGGCCATTCTGACTGGTGTGATTTCAATTTACTCTTAATTGATAAAAGCATTTTTTAATTAAAATACTATAAAGTACTCAAAACGAGAGAAAAATATAGTGCAGAGAAGTGAATAACTGAAGGCAAATGCTTGCAGTGGGGGCAGCCTATGGATCCCATCTCTGTCAGCAATAAAAATGATTAATCTCTTAACTTCAAATGGGAAAACTAGTCTATATGCCCAAATCTTTAAGAATTTGGCAAAACTGACAATAAATAGATTAAAACACACATACACTCTTATAGTATGGAGAAAACGAACTGCAATGCTAAGATTATTCCTAAAGTTACTGGGACTATCCCAGTCTAAATTTCTACAACTTGAGTTCAACAAATAAAAACTTTAACTATCCCTGTGAGGATTTACAGGAAGATGGCAACACTGACTGTGTCCCTGGAGAGGGGAACTGAGTCAGGGTTTTATGTATAGGAGCTGAGATAGAGGCTTTTCACTAAATTCTTTTATATACTTTTGGATTTTGGAACTATATAAATGTATCATCTACTAGAAAAAAATTTTGATGATTTAACTGAACACAATATGTAAAAAACCTTAATAGGATTTCATCAAAATAAAATATTTTTTACTCTTCAAAAGAAAATGAAAAGATTAAGTCCCAGACTAGGAGAAAATAATCACAAATCATGTCTGGTAAAAGACTTAACAGGCAGAATATCTAAAATAACTCTCAGAACTCAGTAATAAGATACAATGAAAATTAAGAAAAGTATTTACACGAAACATTTCATCAACTATATCCATGAATAACAATAAGCACATGAAAATACTCAACATCAACAGTCATTAGGGAAATTTTAAAAAACATGAGCTACCACTATACAACAAACACTAGGATGGCTATAATAAGACAAGAAAAATATGTACAATGGTGAGAATGTGAAGAAACTGGAATCCCCATTCACTGTGGGCAGAACTGTAAGATGATGCAGCCACTTTGGAAAAGTTTAGCAGTTTCTTAAAAAATTAGCCATAAACCTACCATAAAACCCAGCCATTTCACTCCTAAGGATCTACTCAAGAAAATGAAAATATACGCCTGTATATGGATGTTTAGAGCAGCATTATTCATAAAAGTGAAAAGGTGGAAACTCAAACGTCTATCAACTGGTGAATAAACAAAATGTGTCATCCAACTGGAACACTCTTCAGCAATAAAAAGGAACAAACTAGTAATTTATACAATATGAATGAAACCCAAAAACATCAAATAAAAGAGAAAAACAATTGCAATTTTGTGTAACTCCCTTATGCGAAATATCCGAAGGAAGTGGATTCTAGAGAGAAAGCTGATCAACAGTTGTCTATAATCGGCAGCAGGAGCAGAAATTAGCTACAGACACACACGGGAACTTTTGAGGTGATAGAAGTATTCTAAAACTAGATTGTAGTGATGGCTTATAAATTAAATAAAAATCACTGAATGACAGAACAATTACTTAATGCAAGTTCTTACTGAAAATGAAAACTAGGTAGCAATAAAGATAGATTAGGATTCTAAGATAGTATTACAATCAACTTACTGTTAATTATGTCATGATTCAAAGATCATAATGTTTCAAGTAATGACACAAAGAATTCAGGAATTGAAATACTGAGTAAACACTTACCTAGCATTAGAGATATGAGGATGTGTATGACAGTAACAGAAACTTTGCCTAGTATAGTATTCTTCTGTGCCTAGTTGCTCAGTCGTGTCTGACTCTTTGTGACCCCATCGACTGCAGCCTGCCAGGCTTCTCTGTCCTTGGGGATTCCCCAGGCAAGAATACTGGAGTGGGGTGCCATGCCCTCCTCCAGGGGATCTTCCCAACCCAGGGATCAAACCCAGGTCACCCACGTTGCAGGTGGATTCTTTACTGCCTGAGTCACGAGGGAAGCCCAAGAATACTGGAGTGGGTAACCTATCCCTTCTCCAGAGGATCTTCCCGACCCAGGGATCAAAGCAGGATCTCCTGCATTACAGGTGGATTCTTTACCAGCTGAGCTACCAGGGAAGCTGACAAATGACATAGTAAAGGCCTTATAAACTCTTTTTCTATTTATAAATATACACATGTATTTCATACATACATACACATGAAACATGCTGCTTTTTGGTTGCACCGCATGGCCTGTAAGACCTTAGTTCCTTGACCAGGGTCTGAACCCACGCCCCCTGCAGTGGAAGCGCAGTCTTAACCACTAGATTGCCAGAGAAACTTACTCCATTTTCATAGCTTTGGGTAGTGGTCAATGATCTTTTTTATCAGTCCCTTCTGGAACTGGCTCTGGTGGTATTTAGAAGTCCCTCTTCTTCCCTCCTATTGAGCCTTTGTGTATTTTCAAAGTGCTAGATACACATAGAAATACCAGGAAAAGGAAGCATATTTGATTAACAGGCCCAACGGCACATATTCTGAGCTCTATATTCTTTGTTTAGTCTTTTAGGTTGGAATGTCAATATTCCTCCCAATCCTATTACTTCTAATTCTGAGTAGGCAAACCATTTCCATAGATACTAAATGCTTCTTGAACTATGTGATATGGTTACAAGTCATGTAAATAATACTGCCATCATCCCAACGTAGGATATATTAATAAGAAACAGCATGACCTACTGAAGTATTTCCCTTTGCATTTATTAATGCCTTACCTCTTACCATAAAAGATTTAAAGTGGTAAGTTTTTAATGTTTTTCTATATAACATATACAAGTCTAGGCAACATATTAACAAACACACCAATATGCCACTGAAATTTCTCCTACAGCACAGTAACCAACAATAAGACAAGTCACTCAGTGATAGGGTGATGGTCAAATTATGGTACATAGTTAGCAAGGGCCATGGCATTTTAAAAAATGGCTTTAGAGAATTTTTAAGAACTATCAGGTGAAAAAAGGAGGACATGTGAATTTATGCACATACACCCTCTCAAATATTCAAGTATATATCTGCATGTGTGTATCAATAGTAGTCTCTATGAGTTAGGGGTTTACACCTTTTTCCCCCTAGTTTTCCGCATTTTCCTTGTGTTTCTTATGCTGCAATTAAGCGATTTTTCCATTTTTTCTCTGCTTACAGGAAAACAATTTTAACCTAAGTTACAAAATAAGGACTATAAAATAGGACAAGTTTTTGACTAGCCTTGTGAAATGTTAAATCCTAAGAGAATAATGTTCAGTAAAACATTAAAGAGCAGCAAAAACTTCAAATAAAATATGTACCCATTACTCAATATTTTGAACTTTAAAATATCAACCAAATGTAAGACTGTTTTTAAAAAACCTCTCTTATTTCTTTAGAATGATGAAACACAACGCAAGATTAAAAATACAACGTTTACCAGAACTGAATTCACAAATGAAAAACACAGGGCCCCAAAATATAACGGGGGTGACTTCAAAACCATATTTCGGTTTGCTAAAGAGAATGAGTTTCTTATTCTGTTAGTATCAATAACTTATGAAATAGTTGAGTATTAAGCACTTCTGTTTCAAAATATTTTTCCTTACAAGATAATGAAAATATTTTACTGAAGTAACTAATAAATGTTATTTATAAATATAGAATTCTTACGTTACTTCAGTAACAAAGAGGAAAGAAAGAAATGTTTTAATGTTGTCAATTATATTACCTTCAGGAGCAACTGCAGAAGGACAGACTTCTTTGAGGAGATCTCCTAGGGTATGCAACTGTCCATCTGTAGACACAGGTCGAAAAAGCTTCTGAATGAAAGGCCGTTCAGTTGTTGTCTATTTGAGAAATCAAAAAAAGGGTCCAAACAATTAAGTCTCTATTGCTACAAGCTATGAATGAATACATTAGAAATTTAAAGGTGGCATGAGATGCCTTCTGATACAGATTCAGTGTAATCAGAAGCCTACAACATCACACATGTGGTATTATGGCTAAAAATGCTTAACACAAACCCAAGAAATCTAACCACAGGAGGCAATAAGGCAAATTCAGAACATGCAGCACTTTAAACACAGCTGACCTGGACACTTAAAAATAGTCAGAGGCAGCAAAAAAAAAGATTAAAAGGGACTGACAAGATATCACAACTAAATACAAAATATAAACTTTGAGTGAATACTGGATTGAAGAAAGGAATTTAAAAAGATCAGTTATAAAAGACATTTTTGAAATAACTGGGGAAATACCAGATGAACATTAGATAATATTAGATTAATGATAAATTTCTTAGGTGTGGTAGTGTTTATAAGGACAATATCCTTACTGTTAGGAAACTCATGATCAGGTGTTCAGGAATTAGGTACCATGATGTCTGAAACCTACAATCAAATGGTTAGGGGAGGGGAGAGAGAGCATGTGTATAGAGAAAGAGACAACAAATGTGAAAAATGCTAATTACGGTGAATCCAGGTGAAGGGTCTTATATGGTCTTAGTTGTTTTACTATTTTAAAACTTTTCTATAGGTTCAAAAATTTCAAAATAATAGGTACATTTCCTCTGATAATTGTTATTATTAGCACTGTCATAACTGACTGGTAACAACTTCAACATCTTACTCCTTCAAAAAATTGCGTTTAATTTTCTCAAACTCCCTCTCTAGAAGCACAGCAACGATGATGGAAGCCTTCCTGGGACAGAGCGCAGAGGCTCTGGAGTCAGCCCATCTGTGAGTAACAGCACTGTCGTTATGAGTTCTATGATCTCGCACCCAGTGTCTTTGGAAATTTGGGACATTCCCCATCTCTGAAGTCTGTTCTAGGAATAACAGGAGACCTGTGCCAAGTACTGAACAAATAATAAAGAGAATAACACTCATCATAACTCTTAACTGTCTTTTCATTTTAAAGATGCTAAGTTTTTGTTTTAAGCTTCTTGGAATGAAAAATCATGAAAATCTACAGGAACAGAATAATACCTTATATTTTATAAGAAAATAATTTCAAATACCTACCCATTAAAGGTAACTTTTTTTTTGTCTTGTTTATTTTTATATCACAGAGGCACATCTCAACTTCTTCAAGATAACTTTAACCAGATTTGGTTAAAAAAAAAAAAAAAGAAGAAGAAGAAAACCTGATTTTAAGTATAGACATGAAATAAAATGTAAGAAAAGCTAAATGTGGTGCAAGTATGTGACTACTCCTGGCTTTATACTGTGTGTTCAGTGAATACATAATAAATATCAAAATAATACAGTTGAACGTATATGGAAAGCATGAGAAAAACTAAAATTTAATAAATATGCATTAAATATAATGCAATTCACTTCACTAATGAACCCTTCATTTTTTAGAAGTATAACTGAACCGGGAACTCTACTCAATACGCGATAATGGCCTATATAGGAAAAGAATCTAAAAAACAGTGGATTTATGTATATGTATAAGTGATTCACTTTACTGTAGGAAACTAACAGAAAACTGTAGGTCAATTATACCCTACTAAAAAAAAATTTTTTTTTAAGTGTGATTGATACCCTTCAATTTAGGAAGCTCATACTTTTCCCACAGGTGAAACTGAGATTATTGTGAACAATCAAGGATTCACTATGTGAAGATGATACAGGTTTGAGGAGTTCAGAGAAGAAAGAAATGAATAGGGGACAGCCGTAATCATTTCAAGTAGCCACCACCCACTTAGGGCTTTCTATCTTCCAGGCAATGAAGAGGCTTTTTAGCAGAGGAAGTGACGTGATGAAAGAGGCTTTTTTCTGAAGGCTAATGGAAAGCAGCATTGTGTACAATGACTTGGGGAAGAGGTAACATCAGGATGACCGGTGAGAGGCTGTCTGAATGATGCAAGCCTATGCGATGACAACTGGGACTTGAAGGAGAAAAGGAGGGGCAGGACTGCACCCACAATACAAAAACTGTTAGAATGTATCATCCATACTCTGGTCTGATAATACTAAGGTTTTCAGCAAAGTCAAATCTTTTCAAGATTCACTTGCTCCTTACTGAGTGACAGAATTATGAGGTGGCTTAGCTATACTAATATACATTATAGTAATTTGAAAACAATATGCTAAACAGAAAAGGCCAAGTAGTCTTAGCTACGTATTAAAAAAACAGCAATTCTCCTCTATTCACATTCCTAGAAAAAATGGCCTGCAATTTCTCTGTACTTCTCTTTTTTTCAACTCTTTCCCAAAATGGAGCAGTTATAATAAAGGTATAACTTCAACAGTCTTTATAATATTATTTGCTTGGGGGAAGGATGAAGTTCCAGAACTATTAACATATACTCCAAGTAAATCCTATAGACTATAACCAAGAAAACTTTCATCAAAGTAAATTTCTGTTTCTCATATAACAAAAACCTTATTAAAAGACAAAGACCTAAAAATACCCCAAACAAAAAAATCTAACAAATAATTTTTTGTTTAAATTTTGTTCAAGTGCCTTTAAAAGCTTATATTCTCATTCTTAGAAAACACTCAACTTTGAGAGCTATTTATCTTGAAAACAGAAGCTGGCCACAGACAGATTATGTCAAGTACGGTACAGAGGTTCTGAAGGGCAATGGGAATGGAGGGTAAATTCATGCAAATTTCTTAAAGATCTCATTAAACCTAAATTCGAGTTCAGCAAAGACTAAATTATGCTAGGATATATTTAAAAGCTATCTTCATTTTGAATACAGCAAGTATTTTTAAAATACGAAAACTCCATGAACATGAATTCTTTAAACTTTGATTTAGTATACATGAAACCAGACAATATCCACAGTAATCTGAATCCTTGTCTGATAGATAAGAAAGCCACTATAATAGAACTACACCACAACACTTAATCTAGCCATATATCTGTAAATCTGCAAACTATTTTAGGGACTTCCAAGAAACAGAATTACTTTCTCATGAGAAATGACTTGGTAAAGTCATCTTTGAAACGGCCCCTGTTAAGTTTTTCAACTGTTATGTTAGTCCTTTCTTAAAACATCAAATGATAAACCTGGAGTGCTATTGGCTGGCTGTGCCTCAGCCTTTCTCTACTCAGGCACTTTCACCACTGTAATAATAATTCTCCCTTACGTGCAAAAGTTATGCTGTTGATTTACCTTGGAGATAAACTGAACAGAAGCAGCACGAATCAAATTTGTAAAAAATTTTAAGTTAAGTTTATACAATTTTAGTGAATCTAGTTTGAAAACACGCATGAGTATGCTGCTGCTGCTGCTAAGTTGCTTCAGTCGTGTCCGACTCTGTGCGACCCCATAGACGGCAGCCCAACAGGCTCCGCCGTCCCTGGGATTCTCGAGGCAAGAACACTGGAGTAAACGGAGGTAATAACTGCCCTGCACAGTTTTCAAGTTAATAAAATATGTACACAGTACAACATGCTGAGCCACAAGGGAAGCCCAAGAATACTGGAGTGGGTAGCCTATCCCTTCTCGGGGATCTTCTTAATCCAGGAATCAAACCAGGAATTCCTGCATTGCCAGTGGATTCTTTGCCAACTGTGCTATCAGGGAGGCCCTCATGGTACACAACTGAGCCACATGGTATACACACCCATCTAAATACACACTAAAACACACGCTACAACCACCACACCACCATCACCATGATCAATAGTTTTAGAGCGCTGTAGTGAATTAATACTATCCCAATTTAGCAAACTTGTTTCCTTTCTTTTTAATCTATTTTCTCTAAATTCACTTGTCTAGTTATTAAAAGGTCCAGAATCATGACATTCAGCTTTTATACAGCAAAGTAAAAAAGGCAAAGTCACTTGAGGGCTAAATTTGGAACTAATCTAGAACTTAATACCAAAAGCAAGATCCATGAAAGGAAATATTGATAAATTGGATCTTTATCAACAAAACAAAACAAAACTTTTGCTCTGAAGGTGAAAAGACAAGACTGAAAGAGAATATCTACAAGACTACATATCCAACAAAGTTCTTATATCCAGAATAAGTAAGAGCTCTAAAAGTCCAACAATAAAAAACACAAAGAATTCAATCAGAAAATAAGCAAAAGATAACAATAGACATTTCACCAAAGAGGATATACAGATGGCAAATAAGCACATAAAAAGATGTTTGACATGTCATTAGTCATTAGGGAAATGCAAATTAAAACCACAATACAACATGAGTACATATCTACCATAATGTCTAAAATAAAATATAGTAATAATATCAAATGCTGGTGAGCATGTGGAGAAACTAGATCTCTAATACCATTGCTGGTAGAAATGTAAAGTGGTTCAGCTCTTATGGAAAAGAGTAAGGCAGTTTCTTACAAGACTAGACACACATTTAACATATGACCCAGCAATTGTACCCCTGAGTACTCCCAGAGAAATGCAGACTCATGTTCTCAGAAAAACTCTACACAAATGTACAGTTCGTACAATTCCAGTGTCATTTAACAGGTGAATGGATAAACTGTTTGTGGTATGCCCATACCACAGAATACTACTCAGTAATAATAATGCAAAAACCTATTAATAATACATGCAACAAACTGCAGGGAGCTCAAGGGAATTACACTGCACATAAAAAGCCAATCTCAGATTACACACTATATAATTCCAGTTATATAATATGGAGTTTGTTACAACTCCATGTGAAGATTATACATGTTAATTCATGTAAAGCATTTAGAAGAATGCCTCAGGTCAGTTTAGTTCAGTCACTCAGTTGTGTCTGACTCTTTGTGACCCCATGAATCGCAGCACGCCAGGCCTCCCTGTCCATCACCAACTCCCGGAGTACACTCAAACTCATGTCCATTGAGTCAAGATGGACCATCCAGCCACCTCATCCTCTGTCGTCCTCTTTTCCTCCTGCCCCCAATCCCTCCCAGCATCAGAGTCTTTTCCAGTGAGTCAACTCTTCGCATGAGGTGGCCAAAGTATTGGAGTTTCAGCTTTAGCATCAGTGCTTCCAATGGACACCCAGGACTCACCTCCTTTAGAATGGACTGGTTGGATCTCCTTGCAGTCCAAGGGATTCTCAAGAGTCTTCTCCAACACCACACTTCAAAAGCCTCAATTCTTTGGCACTCAGCTTTCTTCACAGTCCAACTCTCACATCCATACATGACTACTGGAAAACCATAGCCTTGACTAGACGGACCTTTGTTGGCAAAGTAATGTCTCTGCTTTTGAATACGCTATCTAGGTTGGTCATAACTTTCCTTCCAAGGAGTAAGTGTCTTCTAATTTCATGGCCACAATCACCATCTGCACTGATTTTGGAGCCCCCAAAAATAAAGTCTGACACTGTTTCCACTGTTTCCCCATCTTTTTCCCATGAAGAATGCCTAATGCACACTAATTGCTCAATAAGCGCTATTCTGTTATTAAATGTGACTTGACATGCAACAGAAATTTATTAAATACATGTATTTTATATTCAGTTGTAATATAAAACAGGGATTATGATAAGAAGACATATTACTCTTGTTGTCTCCCTGTTACTACATAACATTAGGGCTTATTTTTCTGTTTGAATCACATATAGTATATCAATATGAGTTAGAAATGTTGGTTTGTTAAAAATGGCAAGTTACAGCTGGAAGGATACACATCTGATTCAATGACCATGGAGTCAGTGACTGTAAAGAAGGGGAAGAGTCATATCCATAGTAAAAGGAGATTCTATTCACTGAAAGGAAGCAATTAAAAGCTATGAAAGACAAAAACATAAAAATTCAGAAAGCATACAATTAAAAAAGACACCCAATAGACGCAGGATGATTCACTTGTTTGTGAAACTTATAAATGCCGTTAACTAAAAGGCCGGGGTGGGGTGGGGGGTGGGTTCTTACTGATACATCAGGTAGTACTTGATGATTAAATGGACCCCATTTGTTAGAATAGCTGGGACAGAATCATCCCAGTAGTAGTATCCAGGTTCAGGATTTTGATCTGAAATATGATCAAAATCCACTTTTCTGAGGATATGAATTTGCACGGTGACGAAGAAGATGGATGGAGTGGATACAAAGGGATATGGATAAACTGTGTGATCTGCAGATAGATATGTTTCATTCATTTATTCTTACTTTAACTCATCTCTTTTACTATATCAGGCAGTTATAAAAGGCATTCAGGAGAAAATGAGCAGAGCTTCTGCGATCACAAAAATCTCTGACCAGCCCTGAGTAGCAACTTTAATCTAGCAACTCAAAAATTAGTCCCACCCCCAGTGAGTGCTCACAGCCTCCATCCAGAACCACTTACCCTACATCCTTTCAAATTCTGCTTTCTAGCCAGTTGACAAATCTCCCAATTTCTGATCACATCTTCTTTTCCTGACTGTGATTCCACCTCAGCCCCTTGTCAGTTCTCATCTCTGACTTTACTTCTTAGATTCACTTCCTACTTCCTATTTTGAGAGAGTAAGGCTGATTTCATATGCTTTGGATAAATTCTTGCCTATTCCAGTCAAGCCCAGTCATCTTAGCAACCAGGCACAATCCTCATGGTTGCCGGATTCCTCCCCCCACATAACCCAGACTCAGACAGTAAAGAATCCAGCCATAACAAAACAAAACAAACATAAAAGAACTATCCCAACAGTAGTACACAGGTCCAGGATCTCTAACAACCAGAGGGCAGGGGCAAACCTATCAGAAATCATCACTCATTAAACATCTACGGAACTTTAATTGTAACACAGTGTTACCGATATATGTATAAGTGATAACAGAAATATGTACAAAGTGCTATGAGAAAATGTAAACCCAGCATAAACTTGGCGGCTAGAGCAAAAACAAAAGTTTTTGCTATAATTGGTGACATAATTTCATTTTATAAGAGTGGAAGACATATCAATAAGTACAAAGTACAATATGCTAAGTGTGGTAGAATGAAATGTACTAAAGTGAAATTGTAGGGGGTTTCCAAAGAAGATGAAAACGAAGTAGAAAACATAGGTCTTCAAGCTTTCATCTTGAAATAGAGTATTTTTTCTTAAAACTGAAAAAGATAAGGACATTTCAGGCAGAGTACAGAAACAATCCTTCCCTTTCATAAGCCCTCTTCCCACTAACGCACACAGAGGCAGATGAAATACAATGGTACCTGTCACGTTAGTGGATAAGGGGAGAAAAATGGGCTACAAATTTAGCATGTGAAGTGTCGAACGTCAAATGCAGTGGAGTTAGCAAGGGTTTGGTTGGAATTCTAACTCACAACACAACTGACTGGAAACCTATGGCAAATTACATCAGTCTTGGAAGTATGTTTCTAAATCTGAAAAACAGGAATAATATACATATTTGAATGACTGCTGTAACAATTACATGAGATATACAAAACACCTAGTGCAACAGGTGTTTAACAGTGATTAATTCCCTTCATTCCTCTCTTTAAAACCACAGTTAAATGTGGAGCCAAAGAAAAGTAATGCTATTTAGTCCTTACAGAACCCAAAACATAGAGAATAAAAAGTAATTGATATTCAACCATCAGTTGTTCCCTTTGAAGTCTTGTTAATCAGAATAAATATGGGGCACAAAGAAAAAGAAAATAGGGGTTTACACAGGATATGCTGCCAGACTTTACCAACAATGACACATGATGCGTGCTTCAAACTGTCACATGCATATCTGGCCTGAGATATACTCATGCATGTCAAATTTTGCATCACATGCTTTTCAAAAGAAGCCTCATGTTAAAATTAGCTTAAGAATATACACAATTACAATACCTCATTAAGTACAAAGAACAAACCATTTTCAAATGAATGCTTTTAGACCTTTACAGTAAATAGTCCTTTCAATGGTGGGAAGGAGGGGGACAGGGAGACAGCGAGAGGGGAGTCAGGGCCACTTAATCAGACCACTTTTATCCTTCATGTAGGGAAATAGGAGACTTGAAAATAAGCACTTTCTGTAGTTATGCTACCAGAGTCTGAAGTCCACTTTTAATATTCCCGAAAACTCTAAAAAATAATAATTAACATTTGAAAAGCTGTCATTATTATAGTTAGGGACACTTAATCCTCAAAGCAGCAGTGTCTTAATTGAGACTATGATTAAATGAAAGCACCCATCAGAATTATATCCACACATCTGGTTTGAAGTTTATGTCTTGTCTTCTTTAAACTGTTATATTTATTATAATTCTGTCTAGACAATACCAAATATATTTTGCCACATAAATAATTAAGGCAAATTGTCTTCAAACATAGGCAACAGTGTGTGTTTTCCTCATATCCTTTCATTGAATAAAATGTGTTATAGGGAAGCACCATTTCTCTCTTGCTAAGGCTGAGAGAAATTCGGTGCTGTTTATAAGCTGATTTACAAAATAAGTTATATTGCTTTAAAATGTTTTATTTGAAATTATTAGCAGAGTGGCCAAATGAGAGGCTTCTTATAGAAGTGCTAGGATTGATGTGTTTAGTAATAATTATCTTACTTCTAAGGTTTCTCCTGAAAAATTTCAAAACCATACCTAGGGAATCATAGTTTAAATTTCAGCATCTATAAAAATGTCTTTGCTAATTTTATCCAAAGCCATACTAAAAAGGTAAGCTACTGTAAGAGTAATGGGATAAACGGTTTTTGACTGACAGTTCAAAGGACATGTTTATACACAGATTATTTCTATCTTTATGGTATACTCACATAAAATAACTATGCAGCACTTTTAATTTGTACAAATATAGAAATCAGAGTAGCAAACAGCAGTACCTGGGTAAAAGAGGTTGTGTCGACCTCAGAATTGAAATTCTGTTCTCCTGATGATCAATCAAGTGACCTTATCCACTAGAAAAGTGTTTCTAAACTTGGGCCAGGAGTGAGTAAAGCACTACAAGACCCTCAGCCCTTTGTGTAAGGTCTGTAGGCTTTATAGTGAAAAGTAAATAAAGTTTATAATATGAAGATGTTGATATTTTTATTTTGATACTAATCATTTAAAACATTTATTCACTGAAGTATCATTGAAAGTAGATTTCATAAATTCCTGTGAGTTTTCTAGAAGTAGCACATAAAAACAAATGATAAATATTTTACAGATCTCACTGTTGAAGTCATATGTTGATTAAGAAATCAAAAAAAAAAATAGCACTTGACTACCCTAAAAAATATATGAAGAAAAACAATATAGTAAAACTATACAACTCTTAGAGGAAAACACAGAAGGAAATCTTTACGGCCTTGGATTTGGCAAGGCAACCTGAAAACACAAGCAACCAAAGAGAAAATAAGCTAAACTTAACTAAAATTTAAAATCTTTGTGTTTCAAAGGGCACTATGAAAATGAAAATAAAACCAAATATAGGAGAAAATAAATGCAGATCATGTATCCAATAAAGAATTAGTGACCAGAAGATATACAGAGCTCTTACAACTCAATAATAAAAAGAAAACCCAGTTTAAAAAGAGCAAAGGATTTGAAGATATCCTGCCTAAGATGATATCCAAATGGTCATTAAACATAATGAAAAGATGTTTAACATCATTAGTAATTAGGGAGGGGCAAATTAAAACCAAAATACATATACCCCTTTATACCTCCTAAGATGGCTATAATTAAAATGATAGAAAATAACAAATGTTGGCAAGGATGTAGACAAATTGGAACCCTTATACTTGGTGAGTGAAATGTAAAATGGTATATATACTTTGGAAAGTAATCTAGCAGTTCCTCAAAAGATTAAACACAGAATTACCACATAACCCAGCAATTCCATTCCTAAATATCTACCCAAGAGAACTGAAAGCATATGTCCACCAAAACCTTGTACATTAATGCTCATAGCAGCATTTATTCATAACAGGCAAAAGGTAGAAAAAATCCAAACAACCACCAATCAGTGAAGAGATAAACAAAAGGTGGTATTTCCAAGCGGCGGAGTATTACTTGGCCATAAACAGGAAAGAACAGAAACGTGCCATAACATTGATGAACCATGGAAATATAATCCAAGTGAAAGCAGCCAGACACAAAAGGCCATATACTTTAAAATTCCATTTACACAAAATGTTCAGAATATACCAATCTTGGGTGTTGGGGAAGAGGGGGAAGACCAGTAGTCACCATGAACTGGAGGGGAGGGAGAACTTGTCATAGGCTGGAAGGAAGGAAGAATGAGGTGTGACTGCTAATTAGGGATGGGGTCTTTCCGGGGTGATAAAAATGTTCTGAAATTACAAAATAGTGATGGTTGCACCAACTCTGTGAATATTCTAAAAAATTAATAGCACACCTAAAAGGGTGAACTTTAGAACTTCCACGATGGTCCAATGGTTAAGACTCTGTACTTCCACCACAGGGAGCATGGGTTCAATCTCTGGTTGGGGAACTAAGATCCCGCTTGCCTTGCAGCAGAACCAAAAAGACAAAAGGATGAATTCTGATATCAAAGTTATACTTCAATGAAGCTGTTATTAAAAAGTCCTCAAATGGGTGGAAGTAGGAAGAGGCCTTCTAGAGTGATAACGCAGATTCATCATAGTCTGATTTATAACTATTCATCATTCTATGTTTATTTCATGAGTTCTTAAGAAACAATAATTATACCCTACCAATTGAAAATTTCCAAATGAGGTCAAGAGCCTCCAAATAATGTTAAAGAAATATCCCTGCCCTCATCAATTCAGAAAAATTATAGATTTTTCTTTAAAAAGTTATAAAGCATCATGGCAATCTTAAAGCTGTTTGTGGGAATTTAAGTAAGTTTCCCTTAATTTGTTTAACTCACTTAAAATTCATGTTCTGATACTTAAAATGAAGTCTCAAGTTTTGAAATTATAAAACCTAGTTTTAAAGTGGATGGCAGTTTACTAAGATGGATTCAGAATTTAACAATAAGGTGTTATATAAAATAGAACTAACCAAATACATACCAAATACAGTGTCTGGATTATAAAAAAAATGTCCTTATTGATCAAGGACAACTGCCCAGCTTGTAGACTCCTTATGTCTACTATTTCTGAGCTTTCCCAGAACCCTCTCCACCAGTCAGGGCAGCAGAGAAACAGCCTCTCCTTCCTTGGAGAAGAACGTCTGATTCCAACCTACATTACCATGACCTGAACAGAAAAGAGGGACTCTTCCTCTCACAGTTTCTTGACTTAAGATTTTATGATAAGGAATGATATTCTAAAATGCAGGTCACAGTTTACAGTACCAATATCATAGTTCAATTTCATTACCAATTACATGGCCTATCCTAAATTTTTTTTTTTACTTATAATAACAAGTCCTATCTCCTTCACAAATTCAAATTTTTAGAACACAATATGTGAAGAGAGTACTGTCTTTAGAATCCAAAACAGGCTAACATATTCCAACAGAATTTTAGTTTAAGATAATTTTTCAATACTGCCAATATAGCAAGTCAAAATTACAGGTTTCTTTCCACTATGGAGGTTTTAAAATCGCATAAACATTTTCTTATTTAGTAGTAGAGTAAAGCAGTGATTTTTAAAGTAAGGTTCTAAGAGGGCCACAGACAGTAAAGATTAATTCCTGGCTAACTTACTGACAGCTTATCCATCTGCGAAATGGAAGACTGTGATGAGGCAAAAGAAGATACACTATGGCTAAAAGCTATTGTCACTACACTTATGAACAGTTATCAGCCAAACTACAGCATGAGTGTATTTCAACTTAAAATACAGCTCTATTATGTAAGGAATTTTACCTATCATTCCAAAAGCAGATCATTATTCTCCAGGATTAATTACAATTAAAGGAAACCTTCTTTGCACCGAGCATGAAATAGGATGACATTTAATGTGGATATTGTTAAAACATTCTGAAATTATAAAACTATCCAATTGTATGTGCTATGGCTTCAGAGGGCACGGAAGAAAAAAGGTTTTAAAGCTTTAAAACGATAATGTGTTAGCGGGAAGAACAAATTTGTTAGTTCTACTCCATTAAGGATTCCTTAAGCAACGTAAAAACCAGAGTTCAAGTTACACTTTGATGTGCAGATCCTTTTGAAAGCTACTCTACCCTGTTTTATATGAAGCATCTGTAGCTAAAATGAACACCTAGTGAAGAGTATGAATGCTGCATTACACAAGCAGACGTCAGAACTGTCCCCAGCTGATTCTAAGTCACTTTAAACGTGGATGCAGAGTCAGAAATTAGCTATGGCTTACTTCTTAGAAGTAACAGATAATTACCCTCATCATGATGAAAAGGATTTTAAATGTAAGCTAATAGAGGTATTTTTCCTTTTAAAAAGCTCTGCTTTTAAAAGTAAACTTCAAAACTTTAATTGAAATAGGAAATGCTTTATTACATAGTAAAAACTTTTCAATTAGTGAGGTAGAGAAAAGGGAGGGCTCTGTATAAGAAGAAGGTAGGACAGAAAGATGAAGAAAAAGAAAAATAGAGGAGGAAAAGAAAGGAAGGAAAGACTAAAAGGACAGAAGTGCCTAATGAAATACATTATTTCTTTCAAATTTTAAATGAGCAGGACAAACTCTTCTCATCCATGTGAAATGTTTCCCTTATCCAAGTTTTGAAAAATCTAGACAAAATGTTAAGAATACTACATTGGATTTCTGAGTCTTTAGTTCTAAACACATGTTATTTCTTAGTATGTTAATTTTCTACATTTCAAATGTAATAATCATTTACAATGTTTTGAAGACAGATTTAATACGGTGTAACACATGGTTAATGAAGTTCAATAATAAGTAACATTAGTTTGACTTCTCAGAGTTTCGTGCACATGAACTCAGCCACACATCTAATATACAAATCATTCCTCAATGAATTCAACAGTCATTTGAAATCCTCACCTTGCTAATTCATACAATTTCACAACTAGTATAATTTTAATTAATTTATGTCATGTACATAACTGTGTCACAACATAGCAGACAGGTGACTTTCATGGAAAGATCATACCCAGCGTAGACGCATGGTCTACTCATATACAGTTTCCAAATGTAGATTCAATTCTGTGGAACCTAACTGTGATCAAGACTCATCATTCCACTGATAGAGAGCTCTCACTACCCACTACCTGCTTCAAGCAACACACTCAAACAGTAGCTCTTTGAACCAGCACTGACATTCCTTTACCTCTATAGGGTTTTTTTTGGAAACAGACCTTTGAGAGATACACCTTGTTTGAGACAAGATATATTCTGTAAAATGCTCCCAAGGCATCAAAAGACAATGCAATTGACTGTTTATATCAGACTATATTTCTTAACGGAGAATTAACATTTTAATATAGCACAATCCTCTGCAAAAGCAGCAACTTGCTTAGCTAATGATTCAAGAAATTTCAAATATGTACATATCAAGTTCTGCATTTATATGTAATATCAATACAACTGATGTACACACATCAATATATCTATATAAATCTCTGTATTTATATCATCTGCTTAGTACTTGTCTTATTATAAACAACCTGCAAGACTCATGAAGCAAATATATAAACTCCTGCAAAACCTTGACAATTAAAAACAAAATTAAAAAAACATGGGTATGATCCAACAACTAAGACACAAACTTCACCAAAGAGTAAGACACCAGGATATAAAATGCCAAAACAAAATCTTCCAGGCTCAGGCCAGAAATAATAGGAATATTAGCCTTTGTGTTTTTGAATTGGTTTTTCCTTCTAATATTCCTAAACAATCACACATGCATTACCTATTTGAAATTATTAGTAAGTAGTTATTTTAGAAGTATGAGTAATTAGACCAAAAGCAATTCTCATATTTACCCAAAAGAAGGAACCACTACTAAGAATCAAGGCCTAGTAATTCTGTTCTTAACAGACAGGTGGTGTGTCTTCTGGCCTGTTACATGAAAATCATTTATGAGAAGAACAGAAAAAAAAAATCAGAAGGTAGTTTTCACTATTGGAATAGATAAGTGATTAAGCAAATTTTCTTACACCATGAAATTGTCAACAGATTAAATGATCACCCTACAGAGCATCATTTCTGGACGGTAGCATTCTCTGAGACGGAAACAGACTGAAAGAAAAATGTGATAATGACACACACAGAGATGATCTGGGTCTTGGAAATCTTTTTGAAAAGTAAGGCTGAAGAAATAAACATTCTTTAGACAGGGACTGAGCTTAGCATCTACCAAGACTTCACTAGGCCAGAAGTAAATCAAGAAACCAAAACCCATGTCAGTTAGAAAAAGATGGGAAGGCTATATAATAAATCTACTCATTAAAGCAGCTGATAACCATCCTCAGGTATAGCTTAACCATAGAATAGGGTGATTCCTCCAAGAAACTCAAATATTAACTGTAATATGAGGTGCCTTAATAAACCAAGGAGTAAACAATTTGATAATATTTTCTTTAAAAAAATTACACACTAAGGTCTTATTTTGTGATATGAATACCATTGAACACTTAGGTATGAAACAGCTCTACTTTCATTTTAGCCAAATTATCATTTTTTTGTCTGTCAGTTAACCTAAGCTTTTTTCAAATTGACTAGATGGAGTCTAATTCATTTTTACCATGTCTACTCATATTCTCAGAGTGTTTAAGGAAAGCTGAAATTATGGAAAGGAAAGAATGAGACAGAAAATACATACCAATAACTGGAAGTAAGGTTAATTTTTACATATATTAGAATACCATAATAAAATATAAGGATCTTTGCAAAGGGATCTAAAAAATCATTTTTAGTGAAATAATTAAGACCATCTTATCACAATCTATCTTTTAAAGATAAGATATTTAATATTTCAGTTCTTAAAATTATCCCATAGTACTACATGCTTAAGCAGGAAGAGAGAAGTTCATTCCATCCCTAAATTTGAGAATTCGTGTTTTACTGTGCTCACTAAAAACTGCTTAATTGGTAATTTGAAAAAGAACATTCTCTAAATAAAAGAGAAAGAAAACCACACAACTTTAACTATCTGTTTCAATCTCTTCACACTAAAGGGAGGATGTCATGTTTTTACTTTCTGTCCATGCATTTTCTCTACTAGAAGAAGAAGAAGAAAAAAGGCAGAAAACAAAAGAAAGGGTGGAGTAATAAGAAGCCTGATGTGTGTAAAAACTGGAAAACAGTCTCAAATGGAAAGTTGTGATAGAAAGGAGTAAGAAAATAAAAGTAATGAGCTTAACAAAGTACCAAAGGCACAGTGATGAAGGGTGAGAGCTTTGCAGCCAGACTGCCTGGGTTCAGACCCCAGCTCTTCCACTTACTGAGTAATCCTGGGCAATTTTCAATAATCAATCAATTACTTCATCCACACAATGGGGACAGTACCAGCATATGTCCCAGAGGACAGTAATGAGGAATAAATGAATGAATACATGTAAAATAGTATTTCAAATAGTACCTGCACACAAAGTACTCAATAAATGTTAGATATTGTTGTTATTTGTCTATAGCTTACCTTAATTACCAGCAATCTTTTTTATTCTTGAAAATAGTAAATGAAACAATGACCTAGCTAAGTGTAACAAATTAATAAGAAAATACAGACTTCATTTAATAATAACTAGTAGTTTCCGACTTCACTTTCACTTTTCACTTTCATGCACTGGAGAAGGAAATGGCAACCCACTCCAGTGTTCTTGCCTGGAGAATCCCAGGGACAGGGGAGCCTGATGGGCTGCCGTCTATGGGGTCGCACAGAGTCGGACACAACTGAAGCAACTTAGCAGCAGCAGCAGTAGTCTGCGATAATACTATTAATTTGCATGCTTTAACTTCTCTAACAATAAATTAGGGACAACATTTGCCATTATATTATCTGTGCTACTGTGGAATTAAAGGAGTTCGCTGGTGGCTCAGATGGTAAAGAATCTGCCTGCAAAGTAGGATTTGACCCAGTTGGGAAGATCCTCTGAAGAAAGAAATGGCAACCCACTCCAATATTCCTGCCTGGGAAATCCCATGGACAAAGGAGCCTGGTGGGTGACAGCCCTGGGGTCACAAAAGAGTTGGATACAACTCAGTGACTAAACAAAACAAAAACACAAATGCTTTAAAAACAAAACAGCGTATCATCAGCATCAAAAACTTTCCATTCCTATACAAGACAATTAAAAAAAACACAACCCACCAAATAAGTTTGTCATTAATCGTTGCTTTCGTTTTTCAAAAATCCACATAAGAAGCAATTTAAGTCGAAAACGATCTCAGAGAATAGTAGGCAGCTTACTAAGGGCAATCAAAACTTGCTGTGTTGGGCTGCCCCCTACAGGCCTCAATGTATCAATTTCTTTCAGAAGGTATCTAAGGGGGTATCATTGGAATCTTATATTAAAAATATTAATTCTAAACCAAAGCATTATTCATTTATTGATTCTAGCAGGAAAAAGTCTCTGAGAAATATTTATAAAGATACAGAGAGAAATGAAACAACTCCTTGACCTTCAGGAATTCCCAAGGTTACATCTTACAGAGAAATTGTACACAGACTTTAACAGATCCATGGTGAAATACTACAAAAGAGCTTAAGAAATGCCTATGTTACAAATTCTGTGTGTAGAAAAAATAATCAGGCTGGAAATGCAAGACTCAAGTTCTACTTCTGTTTCTGCCATTAAATATCCAATTGAACATTTGGGTAAGAGCTCTGTGCAAGCTATCTGTTATATTTCTAAAATTAGGGGGTTACATGAGATGATTCTTCAGGTTTCTTCCTAATGTACACACTTGCCATAATAAAAAGTAGAAGGGAATGCTTTAAAACAAAATTCAGAGAAAGAGAAAATAATTTACACATGGTGTGAAAGATTGGGGCACATATGGAGAAATCAAGGAAGACTTCTTGGGGGAAATGACATCTGAGCTGAGTTACGAAGCACTTTGGAAGTAGAGGCTATTCCTAAGAGGAATGAACAGAGCAAGAAAATTTTTAAAACATTCAAGTTTTGGGGATTAAAGACCTAAATGAAAGAAACAAAACTACAAAACTTTAGAAGGAAATGCACTTTGTATTAGGCGAAGTTTTCTTAGATATGACAATATGAAAGCATAAGCAACAACAACAAAAAGACCTGGACTTCATCAGAATGAAAAACTTCAGTGTTCAAATGACACGACCAAGAAAGTAAAAAGACAGTCCAAAGAACGGGAGTAACTATTTACAAAGCAAATATCTAGTGAAGGTCTAGTATCCAGAATATATAAAATATATTCACTCTATGACTGAGTGAAGTCGCTCAGTCGTGTCCTACTCTTCGCGACCCCATGGACTGTAGACTACCAGGCTTCTCTGGTAGTCCATGGGATTCTCCAGGCAAGAATACTGGAGTAGGTTGCCATTTCCTTCTCCAGGGGATCTTCCCAACCCATGGATTGAACCCAGGTCTCCCACACTGCAGGCAGATGCTTTACCCTCTGAGCCACCAGGGAAGCCGGGGCTTCCCTGATAGCTCAGTTGGTAAAAAAAATCCGCCTGCAATGCAGGAGACCCCGGTTTGATTCCTGGGTCGGGAAGATCTGCCAGGCTACCACCTCTAGTATTCTTGGGCTTCCCTTGTGGCTCAGCTGGTAAAGAATTTGACTGCAATGTGGGAGACCTGGGTTGGATCCCTGGGTTGGGAAGATCCCCTGGAGAAGGGAAAGGCTACCCACTCCAGTATTCTGGCCTGGAGAATTCCATGGACCAGGACATGGCTGAGCGACTTTCACTTTCATATTATATATATATATATATATATATATATATATATATATATATATTCACAACTTAATAGTGAAAAGACAACCCTATTTATTATTTTTTTTAAAGACAACCCAATTTAAAAATAAGCCAAGAAAAGATACTTCTCCTAAGGAAATATACAAATGGTCAGTAAGTACATGAAAAGATGCTCAGTATCATAAGCAGTAGTAGTTTAATCACTAAGTTGTGTCCGCTTCTTGCAACCCCACAGACTTGTAGCCTGCCAGGCTTCGTCCATGGAATTCTCCAGGCAAGAATACTAGAGTGGGTTGCCTTTTCCTTCTCCAGCTCAGTATCATTAGGGAAATGCAAATCAAAATCATAATGAAATATCCCTTCATAGCCACTCAGGATGACTAATCAAAAAGGCATATAATAACAAGTGTTGGCAGGGACATAGAGGAACTGAAATTCTCACTCATTGCTGACAGGAACATGAAATGGTGCAACTGATTTGGAAAACAGTACAGCAGTTCCCCAAGAGGCTCAGCATGGAGTTAGATTGACCATTTTCACTCCTAGGTATACACTCAGGAAAACTAAAAACATATGCCCACTGTCAAAATTTGTACATGAATGTTCATAGAAAAATAACAGCTCTAAAGTGGAAACCAGCCAAATATGCATCAACCAATGAATGGATAAACAAAATGTGGTATATCCATACAAAGGAACATTGGTCATAAAAAGGAATGAGGTACTACATGCTACAAGACAGATGAAACTTACATCACATGAAAGAAGGCAGACACAAAAAGACACATGTAATATGATTTCATTTATATGTCCACATAGCACATTCACAGAGACAGAAAGTAAACTGGTGGTTCCAAGGGGCCAGGGGAGAAGGAAAGAGAAGTGATTGTTAATGGGTATGGAGTTTCTTTTAGAGGTGATGAAAACGTTTTGAAACTAGACAGTAGTGATGACTACACAACTCTGTAAAATGCTAAAACTGTCACTTTAAAAGGGTGAATCTTATGGTCTGTGAACTACATCTCAAAAAAATAACCCATTAGATAGACTATTTGATCATAAGATTTTGTGGTGTGGAACCATAAAAGACCCTGAATAGCCAAAGCAATCTTAAGCTGAACAAAACTGGAGGCATCACACTCCCTGACTTCAAACTGTATTACAGGTCTACAGTAATCAAAACAGTATGGTACTGGCATAAAAAGAGACACACAGAACAATGGAATAGAACAGAGAACCCAGAAATAAACCCACAGACATGTATATGGTCAATTAATTTATGACAAGAGATCAAAGAATACACAATGGGGAAAGGACAGTCTTTTCAATAAATAGGGCTGGGAAAACTGAACAGTCACATGCAAAAGAATGAAACTGGACGACTATTTTATACCATTCACAAAATTTACTCAAAATAGATTAAAGACTTGGATGGATGTAAGACCTGAAACCATAAAGCTCTTAGAAGAAAACTGAGCTCGTAGATACCAGTAAGCGGTAAGAAACGTGGTGAGCTGCTTGACAGGGTCATGCAAATAATTTCTTTGGATCTGACACCAAAAGCAAAGGCAGCAAACAGCAAAAAGAAAAGATTGTTGGACTCTTATTTTTTTAATCTCTTAAAACTCAATACCCCCAATTAATTCTTCATTAACTGAACTAACCTATGTCTGCAAAACATTCATCTCATATTCAACTGCTAAAGTCTCAATACATATTCATGCTCTTGCAAAAAAGAGATTCTTTTAGAATATATGCACATGTATATACCACACAGAGCTAGATCTGCACGCTAGTCCTTGCTCCACTGCTTACTAGCTTTGTGTCCTTTATCTGTTCATTAACTTCCAGCTTAGAAGAGACATTAATATTTGCTCTGTCCACACAAAGATGTTGTGAAGATCAAAGTATTTCACAAAACATAAAGTGCTGCACAAAAATAATTTATTACTATATTTTCATACAGCTCTGTTCCACCTTAGAGCAACAGTAGAGAATGATAGAGAATAGTAGAGAATTGTGTGTGTGCATGCTGTATCACTTCAGCCATGTTCAGCTCCTTGCAATCCTATAGACTGTAGCCTGCCAGGCTCCTCTGTCCACGGGATTCTCCAGGGAAGAATACTGGAGTGGGTTGCCATTTCCTTCTCCAGGGGATCTTCCTGACCCAGGGACCAAACCCATGTCTCTTAGGTCTCCTGCACTGACAGGCAGGTTCTTTACACCAGAGCCTCCTGGGAAGCTCAATGATACTTTACTCAACAGAACATCCAGCCCAGAATTCTACAGTAAAATGTATAGTATGAATGTTACATCTAATTTATTAAGAGACCAGAATGGCCACCACCTTCATAGATAATGAGAACTTCCTTAGCTTGTTAGACATAGTTTGTGTGTTTTGTGAGCACCTATTATGTGCACAGCATTGTGAAGGGAACAAAGATACAAGCACAGTACAGAGGCTCGGCTGCTTCTTTGCATTTACTAAAGAAGAAATTCTCTTTAGATGTTTAATAAATGTTTAAAATACTTTGTAAAGAAATTAAATTAACTTCATAAGCTGTATCTCTACAGAAAGGTGAAAATGAATGATATGCCTTCAACTTGCAAGTTATCGTTTTTTAAATGTTGTCTTCACTTGAATCAGAAGTGAAGTTACTTTGAGAACTGATCATCCATTCTATACTTTCTTGTCTTTACATGTGAAATACAAGTCCTGTTTTTAAGCACAGGTGTTTCATTGTAGTATGCTACCACCACAACTAGGGCACGAATTTAGCATTATACCTTGCCCCGAGAATTACTGCTATAAATTCTTTACATGAAAAAAATAGCATAATAACAATTATATGTGGAGAGGATTCTGGGAGCATGGAAGCTTAATGGTTCCCTTTCTTCCTTCTATTCCCAAATCTGTCTCCTAACAACAAAGTGGCTCTCTGAGCTAAAGTAACTACTAGAGAGAGCAAGCAGGCAAGATCTACATGGGGGAACTACAAACCTCTACAATATTTCCCCTCTGGGTGGACATGAGCCTGAGGACCAATGAGTTTACAGATCCCAAAGGCTAAGGGAAAAGCTGGGGAAAAGGCTGATTACTGCTAGTAACATTATTATTTAACACAGTCTTGGCAACACAATACTAACAATGCAATGCCGCAAGAACAAGAGATAGCTGACAAAATGGTGGGAAGAGGGGTTTCTTGTGTGTTTTTTTGGCTGATGACATAAATAAATATCCAGAAATGGAAATGAAATAAAGAAAAAAAAAATCTAAAAAAACACCTAGAAATAAATTTAAAAGAAAAACAAAGGCCCTCCTGGAAAACATAAAACCAAATCTGAATAAGAAAAATGTACTGTGTTCTTACATGGGAAGATTTAATGACATAAAAAGGTGAATTTTACCAAAATTAAAACAGAAATGTATTTCCATTTATTAACCATGAAAAGACTGGAAAAAAGGTAAGCAGTGAATTGCCCCAGCAAATATCAGAACGTTAAAATCAAATAAAAATAAAACTGCCATAAAAATAAACAAATAAACCAATGGAATGGAGGAGGAAATTCAAAACCAGATCCCTACAGTCAAGCTATTTTAATGTAAAGCAGAAGTGGCACTTTTATCTAATAGGAAAAGAATAGTTTATATCAGGAATCAATACACTACAGCCTGCAAGCCAGACTGTGCCTTTGTCCTGATTCTGGAGATAGAGGTTTAATTGGAACACAGCCATGTCCGTCAACTGCAAGTCGTCTATGGTTGCTTCCAAGCTACAGAACTGTACAACTGCAACAGAGACCATTTGCTCTACAAAGCTGAGAATATTTATTTTCTGATTCTCTACAGAAAAAAGTGTGCCCACCCTTAGTTTATATATTAATAAACTCACTACAGCTAGCTATCACCTGGAAGAAAATAAGGCTGTATGCCTGTATCTCATACAGCACATAAAAATAAGTTCCAGATGAGCTAAAGAGTTACATATTAAAAACCAATCTTACAAGCTAGGTAAAACTATGTATAACCTGCAGGTGTATGGGGAGGGGCCTTCTTAACAAAGAAAGAAATCCATATATGACTAAGAAAAAGATATATTAATAATTGGGCATATAAAGCATTAAAAACATTTTTTTTACAGAAAGATACTATAAAAATCAAGATGAATTTTAAAGTTGTGATTATATTTTACAGTTTGATAGAAAATGGTTAATATCTATAAAAATAATCTTTTGTAAAATAACAAGATAAATAACCCAAAAGAAAAATAAGCAACATATTTACTTTGCCCCCAACTCTGTGCTCAAGAGCAACAGGCTGTCCTCATACTTACATCCCCTCTGCCTACAGAAGTCCTCTCACTACTCTTTGCCTACCTAATTCCATCCATTTGTCAGACCTCAAAAGACAGGACATTTCATCAAAGAAGTCTTCTCTGCCCTACTAAAACAGATCAAATTCCCCTCAGCGGAACTAGCCTTTATTGCACTATATACCTCTCCTTCACAGCACCAATCACAGTTGTGATTTAAAATTTGATTGTACACTTCTTTCTTTTATTATTTTATTATAAATTCTTAAAGGGTGATGTACCATATTAATCACCACTTGTATCCCCTGTGCACAGTACAAGCACAGCATGCAAATATTTGTGAACAAATGAACTTGGTGAATGATTAGAAGAATGAGACAACTTTTTCCTACATGCAGCATACCGGCAGATAACACTTATAAACCCACTGCTTCTTGAAAAACAGAAATTATGTGCCTAATTTTCACACTACAACCTAAATATCAATGCCTGAGGACGTCACAGTCAGTTTACAAATCTTTTTCACAGATACCCTCATTAATGACATCTGTTTATGTGCTAGGCTAAATAACATTTTAGTTACATTTCTGAGGCATTTCCTGCCATTAACCTCATCTCTAGAATACTAGTTAATATGAAGCACCTGGATTTCAGGAACACAGACCCGAAACACACACACCAAACCAAAGTGTTATGTAAATGACAGAAATGACACATTCTGGTCAATAATGGATATCCAAACTACTTTTGGTCCTATTTTACTTTTACCACTAAAATTCTGTCATTGGATGACAGTCATTCTGAGCCTACTGACAATCAAATCACAGATGAAAAAGAACTAAACTTTTCCAACAATCTGCACAGAAGTCAACCTTTAAAGAATGTTGATAGTTAGGGATTTTCTAGGTTTGGTCAAAGTGGACTTCATGGACTTCACTTTATGTGATAATTATGTCTTGAAAATTCTGTAAACTTAATTTTTAGGAAGAAAATAATATTTTGTTTGTAAGTCTCACTTAGGTCTGAATTCTAGTCTTCACACTTTTTATATGTGTGCCCCTTGGCAAGTCATTTAGAATTCCTCAGCTTCAGCTTCCTCATGTGGGAAATCAGATAAAGATCCCTACCTCATAAGACAGTTGTGAGGCCTCCAAAGATGAAATGAACCTCAGTCAAGTATACTCACTGTCCTTCCCTTTTTATCCCCTGCTATATAGGAATTCTGTTAGAATTCTAAACAAAGAAAAAAAGTTTAGCGAAATTATGCCCTTTGTTTGTCTTATTAATAAACCTGGATTTCCAGGTTTTATTCAAATTTACTAATTTGAGGTCTCAAACAGTACAGAGATCTATTAGTATATTAAACAAAGGTACAGATTAATCAAAATGCCACATACATTAAAAGCTACACTGAATCAATGGACTATCCCAACCATACAAATTAAAGAGCTATATATAAGGGAGTCAATAGCAGAAATCTGGTATTATCTTTAGATCATATAATCTAGGAAAACAGCAGATCCCATCTTCCTTTGGTCAAGGTATATATGAAGACTCAAAAATATAAAATAGGGAAATGGAAAAAGCCAGCCAACAGACAGTGGGCAAAAACTGGGACTCCTAAATTTTTATATTCACTTATGCATCTCATGTCTAAAATTTTAATCAAGTTCAAAACCAAACCAGCTAGAGGTAAAGCCAACAGCAAAGTTACGTAGGTCAATAAAGAGTTCCGATAAAACCCTGAGGCTCTGTCTCCACCTGCTTGAAGAAAAAGTGCCACTGCCATGACTAAGTAAAGAACAGGCAGCAAGCTCTGCCCTAACAGAGTCCCCACCTGGCAACCAGGATTTGTCAATCAAATTTTGAGAATTCTCTAGCTTCCCACTTTCTGTCTAATTATAGAAGTTTATGAAAACCATTCTCTCTCACATGTACACATTCTCTTTCTCTTTCCCTCTCTTTCACATACATTCTAAGTATCATTGTATTTATGATATGGCAGTAAGAGGTATGGACACACCTGATCATTTTCCCCAGGAAAGAATGGTAAATGAGAAAGAGAAGATCTACATTCTGTACATCTGCACTATTATTCTAGCAACTGTAATCCTACAATTCCTACGTTAGGTAATAGTAATACCCACTTTCCCTAAAGGAGCTTCAAGCATTTGCAATCTATAGTTAAATACACATGCTGGAACTGAACCATCCAATAAGTGCTGGGAGGTATATATCTCAAATTAGTTTCGGAGCTCCCGTTTTTTGGAAATGTCTTTAGAATCTCTGTTTTATTCAACTAAATTCCACAAATAAGGTACTTTGCTAGGCTTCAGGTATGCCTTATGGTATGTTACTATGGTGCTCACGGTACAATAGTCCCAAACAACTATTAATGACTGCTGAATGATTTAATGAATTTTCAAGATGAACCATTTAAGAAATTATTTTAAAGTCATACAAACAGTGACATAAAGGAAAGAACTATGTTTACTATAAAGCTGATAAATTTGCTCTGAAACCAGGAGTATACAACATTTTAAAAAGAACATCACTGATACAATTAGATAAACCTGTAATATGGCTTCTTTAAAGAACAATTCCAACCAGATGTATAAGTTCACTCAGTTATGCCCTTTTCGTTTTATTGATGAGGAAACGAAGGCCCAGCAAGACTGAGGAAGCACCTGTGGACACACAGCTAGTCAGTGTCATATCTCCCACAGAGCCTTAGGGGCCTCCCTTCCAGTGCAGTGCTGGAATTCAGGGGTACATACAATGCCCTGTTTTTTCCATGCAACCCTTCCAATAGCTCTCTTCCACTTGCTCCTACTAGTCTCTAACCATTTTAATTAACTCTAAAAGTGTTTTTTCTTCAGCTATTACAACAGCACTATCCTTATTAAAGGCAGCTAGCTTTTTCAGTTTTGGATTATTTGAACTATAATTTTTTTTTTCAGCTTTAGAATTATGAAATCTTTGGTGCTTTAATACTGTAAGATTCAATTAAATACCTGTGAAGCACTTACAGTGTACATAATAACACTGTACTAAATCCTACTACACAGAATCAAAAAGGAAAAAAGAAAAAAGAAACCCTAACCTTGCCTTCAAAGATACCACCAGCATGCTGAAGGTATTAGTGTATCCAGAGTGCTAGCTAGATCAAGAACTTCCTAACCTGGGCAAATCACTAAACCTGTCTTGGCCTAGATAAAGAGTAGTTCTACAAACTGTGCTTTAGAATTCCCATAAATATGTGACACTACAACTACTGACCCTAGGAAGACAGAGTCAAGCCACCGGAGTCAATCTCACTTGTCCCCATCCACACCATCCTAGTTCAACCCCAAAGTAGGTTCCCGTATTCAAAACAAAAAAAAAAAAAAAAAAAAAAAAAGGAGAAATCCATTCAGAAAACATAAGGACCACTCTTAAAATTCTGTAATAGGCC
Source organism: Ovis aries (assembly GCF_016772045.2). Lineage (NCBI taxonomy): Eukaryota > Metazoa > Chordata > Mammalia > Artiodactyla > Bovidae > Ovis > Ovis aries. The sequence continues at coordinate 31,006,782 of NC_056061.1, read as the reverse complement.
GTTACTGCTTTTAATCTGTATTTTTATCACCAATATCTATATTTGTGATGGTGAAGATATAGCCTTTTCCTATGAGACTTATACACCACATAAAACATCCTACCCACTAGAAGTACTATTGTTGCTGTGTTGTGCTTAGTTGCTCAGTTGTGTCCAACTTTTTGCGACCCCATGGACTGTAGCCCACTAGGCTCCTCTGTCCATGGGGATTTTCCAGGCAAGAATACTGGAGTGGGTTGCCATGCCCTCCTCCAGGGTATATTCCCAACCCAGGGATTGAACCCAGGTCTCCCACATATACTTAGTCCATAAAATCTTACTCAATTCTGGCTTTTCTCTTTGGGATAACCAAAGCATATCATTCTAGTTCTATAAAACCACTCTGGAAGTTTCTCTTACGGAATGTCTAAGCAATCAGTACCAATTCGTGTAATAAGAGACAGTTTTTCTCTTAATACAAACACGCAGACCTCCTGCCGCCTTTTCCCACGTTACTTTACACAAGCACAGGCACTGTCCTGTGTGCCCGCTGTTGAACGTAACAGGTGCAAAGCGGTTCTACCTCTCCTGTGCCGTACCTGAGATTCTCCCATGCCAGAGGCAACACTGCTTCCTGCCCTTTTCCTTAACAGGTCTCCGAAAACCTCTTCCTCCACTGGATTAACCTTTACTGATTGATCCCAACCCTCAATTGCCTTGCTCCATCAGTGACTTTCCTTCTTATTTGATAAACAGCATTCTTCCATAAAATAACCTAGAATTTTCTTTTGTCTTTGCCTTCCGATTACTTCACCAATTCATTATTGCACTGTGGATGATCCATGGCTTATGATACACTGTCTTTAGTTTAGTTTATGATACACTGTTTTAGTTTAGTTTAGGAAGCAGTTTTATTGAAACTATTATTGTGTTTCTAAGTATAGGTGAGGTATAAAGGATATTGCCCCGTTCCCTCTAAATGTGGTCACATGAGAAATTTCTTTCCTATGTGGTACCCAAGAAAAGTTAGCTTCTCTGATACCCTAGTAAATTTTCATCATATATAAAATGAAAAAAAATCATATCTCATCACATTTCTTTCTCCCTTGCTCTGGCTGCAAAGAAGCTTTGGGTCAAATTTACAAGGCAATTTCAGTAAGTTTAAAAATTTTAATAAATTTGAAGATCTCACTTATTCATAGTCTAGGTAATTTCATGCTGAGTTTCCATTTTATATTTTCAGTGGCTCTGATTTTAAATTTTTTTCTATTTTGCTTCTGTACAAAATATATTCCTGTAAATTGCCTCAGATTCTTCATAAGATATGGTATAAATAAATAAGATATGGCATTTCCAAATCCACTGTGTAATATCTGTGCTTAACAAAGACTTACAGAATTAAAATTTTATTTTTCTGAAAAAAAAAAAAAAAAGGAAGCAGAAGAAGGTGGTTAATTAGATTATCTGATTTCACGCCATCAGTCATTTTTCTCATTTTATTTATGTTGTATGTATTATTAATCTATGATCTAAATAGACTATTTGCCATTATCTTTATTAATAATTGAGAAGCAACCTTATTAAAGTCATAAAAACTTTTCATGAAGTACACTGGGATTTTTGGTTTTTACTTGTTTTCAGTTGGATGGTTTACTTTCTTTTTGAACACACATTTATATGATGGCTCTATAAAAGATTAAAAAATAACTGTTGAAGTAACTGTAAGTAAAGACTATGAGATAGTAAAAATGTCTACAAAGGGAAGTTATGATACAATCTCTTGAATTTGAATGGAGGTCCTGCTAGATGAGGGTCTATGTCTATGATACTATTTCTATTAATAGTTTCTATTCTTAACTGCTTTTTCCATGATAGTAGGCAACTTGCTTTCTGGATACCATTCATTCAATAAAAATTCACTCTGTATTGCTATATAGGAAACATATGGTAGTTTTAAAGTACTCTACAGAAACATGGAGTTTTTTAAACCCATGAAAGGGTATGGCAATGAGAAGCTACCATTTATTTTGTTGTACAGCACTGAAGACCCATCATCGAAAACGGAGTCGGTTCTCATCTGCAGTATTCATGTTCTGTAAAGTCACTGCAAACACTGAGCAAACAAATACTGAACCACGGGAATACAAGGGTTACTGCAAGTCTCTGCTCATGTATTCTTCAACTCATCAATACATACTCTTGTTTTATGTACATTTCTAAATAGAGACAACACTTCAGCACTATGCCTGGGAATCGTTTCTAACATCAAAACTACCAATAAAAAGCACAAAAATGTGTAGAATGTGGCACTAAATAGACTGGGAAGTCACTTGTTTATGGTATGAGAGCACATTTTATGGTTTAAGAAGGCATAGCATCACTGGAAATGTGCATATAGGGCAAATCAAAATTTTCATCACTCTGCACATGTCCAGGGTAGTACTGTTGAGTGGTGACTCTGAGGTTGCAAATAAATATCAGCAAGCAGGCTAATCTGCCAATACAGAATCTGTAAATAAAGAGGACTGACTATATGAGTGAGGACCCACTATATGAGTCACATACTTCATAGTGCAGTCTCAGATCTGACTGCCACCAAAAGAAAGAGATCTGGAAAGTCCTAATAAGTATTATTCAGCTACTATGTAAACTTAAAAGACATTGGACAAAAGTGTTTTAAGAAGTAAGATGTTCAAGGCTTTCATAAGTTGGTATTGTAAAAAATGTTACTTCCTACCTGGTATATTCTAAAAGGGATATAACGAAATCCATTTTCTTCTGCAGGATATTCCATGAGTTTCCGATTGATGGCCCAAAACTGGTCAAATCTGTCTGTAACGATAAATTATTTATTAAAGGTGTATATTATAATTTAATATCTCATATGAAGAGATGAAAACTTATTCATCACTCCTCATAGAAATTTCTGAAAGGGCATTATTTATATATTATTTCTTCTTAAACTTACCTTTCCATAACTAAACATGAAGCAAGATATAAAATTAATTTTTTCTACATTATTGCTCCTTCTTCTTCCTAGATTAGACATTTTTTCTCTTCCATTAGACATTTTTTCTCTTCCATTAGACATTTTTTCTCATAAGAGACACCCTAAACAGATTATGATTACTTAGGGTATCATGGCAAAAAACATCAGGTATTGATGAATGTCTTGATTCCCTTGATCTTATTCCTACTACCTAAACTATAAAGGCACAGCTTCCAGTGACCTAAAGTTGAATCAGAACTTATTTAAGGAAAAATGACAGACACTGCACATGTTAAACAGCAAAAACATAAAATTATAGGACAGGCTTTGAAAGAAGTTAAAGCTGACACTTGAGAAATAACTGTCAGTTGAACTTTAATCTCAGACTGATTAAACAATTCCTTTTTTAAAATGTTAGGCTTGATTTTTAAAAAACAAACTTTACTGATATATAATTCATATACTCTAAAATTCACTGTTTTGAAATATATAACTGAGTGTTTTTTAATACACTGAGTTGCTAACATGTAATTTCAGAACGTTTTCATCATTCCCAAAGAAACGCATATCCATTAATAATTATCCCCTCCCCCCATCTGCTGGAAATCACTAATCTCTATTCTACTCCAGACATTTCATATCAATGAAATCATATAACACGTGGTCTTTTGCATCTGTTTTTTGTTTTTTCTCTTACTATGTTTTCAGGGTTTAGTGATGTTGTAGCATGAATCAGAACTTCATTTTTATGACCAAATTATATTTCGTTGTATGGAGATACCACACTTTGTTTACCCATTATCAGTTTGTGGACATTTGGGTTGTTTCCACTTTCTGGCTATTATGAATAATGCTACCATGAATATTCACATAAAAGTTTTTATGTGGATGCATATTTTTAATTTTCTTATATACATTACCTAAGAATGGAATTGCCGAGTTATATAGTAAACTGTTTAAGTGCCACATGGTAACTATGTTTGGAGGAATCACCAAACTGTTTTTCAAAGAGGCCACACCATTTTGCATTTCTACCAACAACATATGAAGGTTCTGATGTGTCCACAAACTTGCCAACACATTATTGTCCATCTTCCTTATTACAGTCATTCTAGTGGATGTGAGGTGGTATCCCCTTATGGTTTTTATTTCCATTTCCCTAATTATGGGCTTTCCAGGTGGCTCAGTGGTTAAAAATCCACCTACCAATGCAGGAGATACAGGTTTGATCCCTGGGCCTGGAAGGTCCCCTAGAGAAGGAAATAGCAACCCCCTCAAGTATTCTTGCCTGGGAAATCCCATGGACAGGAGTCTGGCAGGCTACAATCCACGGGGCCCACAAAAACGTCAGACACAACTTGGTGACTAAACAACAATAAGGCCTAATTATGCTAAGTATACTTTCATTTGTTTACCAGCCATTTACATTTTGTCTTTAGAGAAATACCAAATTCTTCGTCCTCTTTTTAATTGGTTATCTTTTTGTTGCAGAATATTGTTAAGAGTTCTCTATGAATGCTGGATATAAGCCCCTTATCTGATAAATAATTTACAACTATTTTTCCCATTCTCTGTGTTGTTTTTTTAACACCTTGAACTCACCCAGAATTCTACATTAAGATATTTTTTATATATAGAAATTCATCTCAGTTAAGTCTCTGTAAAGTACATGAATACTCCAGAATTTCAGATAAGCCTGTATTAAAGCATATTCTCTACTACTAGACTCATCTCAACCAAATTTACTGGATATCTATTCATACTGCTTGAGCCATAACAGTTATACGTAAAAAAACAAAATTTAGTTGTTTCTTCTTATAGCCCTTTCCTAAATGACTGTGACAGCCTCTAGGCCTTCTCTATTCTCATTTTTAATCCCGATCTGAGGAAGGCTCATATTACAATAGAACTGGTAGCATAGGGAATTTAGAACCCAGTCAGTCCAGGGCAATTTCACAGACAACAACTAAGGTCCAGCCTGTTATGAGTTTAGGTAAGAACCAAAACCAGACTCTTGGTCTTCTGATTCAAAGCCCACAACCGTTTCAATAGTTGGAACCACAAAACTTCATCTTAATGCTAAGACTAGCTCCTTTAACCACAGTCATTTCATATATGAATCAATCATTCATTCAATATCTTTTAAAAATTATTTTTCTACTATCAAATATCAAACAAGAATGTGATAACTAAATAAAGTGATTCTTAATGCATTGCTGAAATTTTACTACTGCTTCATCATTAAATCCCATGAATGGAGGAGCCTGGTGGGCTGCAGTCCATGGGGTCGCTAAGAGTCGGACACGACAGAGCGACTTCACTTTCACTTTTCACTTTCATGCACTGGAGAAGGAAATGGCAACCCACTCCAGTGTTCTTGCCTGGAGAATCCCAGGGATGGGGGAGCCTGGTGGCTGCCATCTATGGAGTTGCACAGAGTTGGACACGACTGAAGTGACTTAGCAGCAGCAGCAGCATCATTAAATCTCTAGCACCTACTACAGTGCGTGCATAATATATGCTCTTGAATGAATAACAGAATACTAAATACATGATTTTCATTAAAAATTTCTGGATTCTAATCCTAGACCTCCAACAAAATAGCTAGATGTCTCAGTTCAGTTCAGTCGCTCAGTTGTGTCCGACTCTTTGCAACCTCATGGACTGCAACACTCCAGGCCTCCCTGTCCATCACCAACTCCCAGAGTTTACTCAAACTCATGTCCACTGAGTCCGTGATGCCATCCATCTCATCCTCTGTCATCTCCTTCTCCTCCTGCCTTCAATCTTTCCCAGCATCAGGGTCTTTTCCAATGAGTAAATTTTTCGCATTAAGTAGCCAAAGTATTGGAGTTTCAGCTTCAGCAGCAGTCCTTCCAATGAATACTCAGGACTGATCTCCTTTAGGATGGACTGGTTGGATCTCCTTGCGGTCCAAGGGACTCTCAAGAGTCCTCTCCAACACCACAGTTCAAAAGCATCAATTCTTCGGCAACTCAGCTTTCACATCCATACATGACTACTGGAAAAACCATAGCTTTGACTAGACAGACCTTTGTTGGCAAAGTAATGTCTCTGTTTTTGAATACGCTATCTAGGTTGGTCATAACTTTCCTTCCAAGGAGTAAGTGTCTTTTAATTTCATGGCTGCAATCACCATCCGCAGTGATTTTTGGAGCCCAAAAAAATAAAGTCTGCTACTGTCCCCACTGTTTCCCCATCTATTGCCATGAAGTGATGATACCAGATGCCATGATCTTAGTTTTCTGAATGTTGAGCTTTAAGCCAACTTTTTCACTCTCCTCTTTCACTTTCATCAAGAGGCTCTTCAGTTCTTTGCTTTCTGCCATTCAGGTGGTGTCATCTACATATTTGAGGTTATTTCTCCCAGTAATCTTGATTCCAGCCTTTGCTTCCTCCAGCCCAGCGTTTATCATGATGTACTCTGCATCTAAGTTAAATAAGCAGGGTGACAATATATAGCCTTGACGTACTCCTTTTCCTATTCGGAACTAGTTTATTGTTCTATGTGCAGTTCTAAGTGTTGCTTCCTGACCTACATACAGATTTCTCAGGAGGCAGGTCAGGTGGTCTGGTATTCCCATCTCTTTCAGAATTTTCCACAGTTTGTTGTGATCCACACAGTCAAAGGCTTTGGCATAGTCAATAAAGCAGAAATAGATGTTTTTCTGGAACTTTCTTGTCTTTCCAATGATTCAATGGATGTTGGCAATTTGATCTCTGGTTCCTCTGCCTTTTCTAAATCCAGCCTGAAAGTGTGGAGTCCACGGTTCACGTACTGTTGAAACCTGGCTTGGAGAATTTTGAGCATTATTTTACTAGTGTGTGAAATAAATGCAATTGTGCAGTAGTCTGAGCATTGTTTGGCATTGCCTTTCTTTGGGATTAGGATGAAAACTGACCTTTCCAGCTAGGGGACTATACCAACTGAAAACTCTGCCCTAATTCACTTACAGATGAAATAAAGAGAGTAAGACTAAATAGTTCTAATAACTTTTCTAAAAATAAAATTTTGTAATTATTTAAGACAACCTCTTTATTAAAATAAAACATTTAAGAACCACAAGCAAATCTTTATTAATGAAAGATATATACTGTTTCTAATAGAGAGGGGGAAATGAGCTAAAGGAGTGGTCCTTCAGCAGGGAAGGTTTTGCTCCCCTTGGGTTTGGGGATATTTTTGGATGTCACCAATATATTTGCGTGTTACTAACATCTAATGGGTGCTGCTAAACATACTATAATGCATAGGACAAAGCTTCCACAACCAAGAATTATCTGATTCAAAATGTCAATAGGGCTAAAGGAAGGAAAGCAAACACAAATAAGAAGTACAGAAAAACAGTAAAAAGCTTTCACATACCCATATCGCAAAAAAGTAAACTGGAAAAAGAGACATTACTATGCACATTATCAATTTACTCTCAGCTCCAAATCTGGCTTTCAATATATACACTGGCATAATGGACACAATTTCTCTGAGCATCTCTAGGTTCGAACCATGGGTCAGGAAGATCCCCTGGAGAAGGGCATGGCAACCCACGCCAGTATTCTTACCTGGAGAATTTCATGAACAGAGGAGCCTGGTGGGCTACAGCCCATGGGGTCGCAAAGAGTCAGACACGACCAAGTGATTAACAGACACACTACCGTGACAATCACATTAAGCTTTCTCAGTAGAGAACTGGAAGGACACTGCAGGAGAAAGCGGCTCCTTCTGCGTCTGCACACTGTAGTCCCCTACCCCATATCACTGCCCTGCTTTCCTCTGCAGGCCTGACTGGGTGGCTGACCTAGTTTCCCAGAGCCACCACTCCCTCTGCTTGCCTGTGCCACTTGCTGCTGGTGGCCCACACTCCAGGTTTTCCTGATTTCCCAGCAACTGCAGACCTGCTCCAGCCTGGCAAAACAGAGACTTTCTCTACGAATCCAATGTGCTGGAATATACCTTCTCTAACGATTTCGAAACCCAGCCCTGGGAAGGGGCTCCTGCTAAATGTGACCTTCCTCTTTAGCCCTAGGGTACCAGGTCTGATTTTCTTATATATCCAGTTACTCTTTTATCAGAGCTTAATAGTTCTGTATATAAAACAATCTATTCAACCCTTTGTGTGCTTTCTATCTCCTGACTGAACCTAGTCTGATACAACTATGTTTAAAAGGAATAAAGACATAATAAAGGATCTGTATTAATTTATATTAGTTTAATTGTCTTATAAAAATAATATGTTCTTACATAAGATTAGCATTTCCTTAATAACATTGAAAACATTCTAACCAAAAATAATCTAACTTTTCTAAGTCAAAGTTATTAACAGGAAAGATACAAATAGAAGAAATTAAAAGAAAATCAGTGCTGAGTTTAAGTATATAACCAAATGTCTTTCACACTGGGTTTTGTAATAGTAGGATCTCTTCTAACCCCTAGCCAATAATTAAATAAAACTGGAGTAAGGATGTACTGTTAAATTCCTACATGTTAATGAATCAAGTACATATTAATTTGTTACCAAGCAGTTACTGGTGGCTCAGAGGTTAAAGTGTCTGCCTCCAATGCGGAGACCCGGGTTTGATCCCTGGGTCAGGAAGATCCCCTGGAGAAGGAAATGGTAACCCACTCCACTATTCTTGCCTGGAGAATCCCATGGACAGAGGAACTTGGTAGGCTACAATCCACAGGGTTGAAAAGAGTCAGACATGACTGAGCAACTCCACTTCACTTCAAGTACTCTGAATACTGCAACTGAGTTATTACTGGCCATGAAAACAGAACCTACAAGTAAAAGAAGCTCAGTGGTCTTTAGCTACTCATTTTTTAAACAGTAAATTTAGGTAAATGCACATCTATTTCAATAGTTTTCAAACTAGTTCTAATTCTAAAGCAAAACAAACAACTAAGTATTGACAGAAGAAAATTAAAACTAGCAGTCACTTAGCTCATCCAAAGAAAAACAGAAAAGAAGGTAACTCACACACTTCTCGCCAGAGTTATTGCAAATATGACTGCTAAGTTGATTTCTGTATTTTAAATTTAACAATCATTTAGGATGGCTACCCAATCGACAATCACAAAATGGAAGGCCTGTGCTACAGAATGTCAATCTAATTTTTTAAAGATATTAAAAATAGAATTTCTCGGAACTCTGGTGTCAACCAATTTTTTTTTTTTCCACTCGCTGATGAATTAAGCTTTTATTTTAGTCTTGGAAATTTTAAAAAATCCAGAAAAAAAAAATTAAAACCAAGATCTTTCTAAGCAGCACAGAAATAAACTGATTAATTTGTATGCTTCGTTCCTCACAGGGAAAAACCTGCAGAAAAAGTGGCAATTTTAAAGGACGTATCTGTTTTTCCACTTAAGCTTTATTAAGAACTCAAGGCAAATAATATTTTAATATTTAAATGCCACGAATAACCTATCTATTTCCAAGATCCCATGGGAGACATGGAGGTCCTCTAAAGGACAGCACCCCAGCCTCAATTCAGCACTGTGGTATTGCTGGCTGAGACAGAACCAAAGGTAAGGGCTGAAACGGCCCCCACATGCATACCATTCCACTTTCTGCTCTTCAAGTCTTGATGTCAGAAAGAACAGATTTACAACACCCTAAATAAGTGTCAGATCTTGACGGCTCATAAAACACAGGCTTTGAGCTTTTCTTGGAAGAGAAAAGCAAATGGTTGAAAATTACTGCTGAAGGGAACTCATTTCTCAGAAAATTATGGATTTATCAACAGTATTATTCAAATCAATACTACAAGCGGCCAAACAGATGTAGTGTTTTGACCAGAGGCTTTCAAGCTTTGCAACAGAAAGCATATCCAAGTATAGATCTATTTGAATTAATTTTGTCACCTCTGTGTGTGTGTGTGTGTGTGTGTGTGTGTGTATGTGTCAGTTGCTCAGTTGTATCTGACTCTTTGTGACCCCATGGACTATAGCCCACCAGGCTCCTCTGTCCGTGGGGATTTTCCAGCCAAGAATATTGGAATGGGTTGCCATTCCATTCTCCAGCGGATTTTCCTGACCCAGGGATCAAACCCAGGTCTCCTGCATTGCCAGGTGGATTCTTTACTGTCTGAGCCACCAGAAAGCCTAGTTTCTTCACATTGTAATATAGTAAACATCTTTATGAAAAAAAATCAGAGGGCAAAAAACCCATGTGTGTTAAATGAGTGACCTGTATCCTCAAACTCATTTGTCCTCTGAGTCACATAATAATAGCACAGTCAGGCTGACCAACTGATGGCATCGCCAACTCAATGGACATGAGTTTGACCAAGCTCCAGGAGCTGATGGACAGGGAAGCATGGCAAGCTGCAGTCCACGGGGTTGCAAAGAGTCAGACACAACTGAGCGACTGAACTGAACTGACAGGCTGACTCAGGGAGGGAGCATCTATACACTGCAGCACGCCCACTGGTGCTCAGATGCCGCTCAACAGAGCCACACCCACACATTTCCAGGAGCCCTTCTGTCTGAGGCTTTAAGTTACTGAGATATATCTGGCGGGGAGCCCCTAATCAAAACAAAGAAGCCTTGAAAACTCTTCGAGGACCCCTGAAAATTCATCCTGAAGACAGAAGCAGGCTGGCCTTTGTAATGAGGCTGAGAGGAGAACCAATCCTTAAGGCCAGTCCTTAATTCTGTTCATAAACACTCATCTTGGCAGCAGGACTGTACTCTGGGCAATCTGCTGTTGGAACTAATCAAAAGAGCAATAAAATCTGAATCTGAGGAAATTTGTGACCTGGCCTATCACTGTCTCAGAATAAACTGAGAGAAGACATTTCTAGTAGTCTTCCCTTCTCCACTGGGGATATGTCCCAAGACCTCCAGTGGACACCTTAAACGGTGGAGAGCACTACGTGTCCATGAGTCCCATAGGTACTATGTTTTTTTCCTGTACCTACACACTAAGATTAATTTATAAATTAGGCACAGTAAGAGACCATCTAGCTGCCAGCATCACTAACAATTTGGGACCATCATTAAGTGAAATAGGGTTACCTGAACACAAGCACCGCAATCCCAATACCGCTGATGTGATAATGGTGATGGATACTACGAGACTCATGGGAGGGTAGAATGCATAGTGTGGATATGCTGGAACCATCCCTTACACCTCACATGCTGAAGTCAGACAGCGACACTTCACCATGCTGCTCAGGGCAGCACACAATTTAAAACTGATGAATAGTTTATTTCTGGAATTTTTCATTTAATATTTTCAGATCACGTATGCCCACAGGAAACTGAAACTGTGAAAACAAAACCATGAATAAGGAGGGACTACCATACCCCTTTGCCCTAAAAAAGAAGTGCTATTAAAAAAAAACCAATTACTGGGATTGGCTCTTGGAATAAAGATGTTGTAACTCGCAGTCTAGAAAACTGGCATCAAGGAGAGGAATCAATATATATTTTCACATTGTAATCCTCTCTATATTCACTGCGACAAATTTTACCTAAATCACTATCATCTCTCATCTGAACCATTGTGACAGCCTCCTAACTGGTCTCCGCTCTTCTACTTGCATCCCCCAAACAGATCCAGAATGCACTTCTCATACAAATCAAATCATGTCATGAATGAATAAACTTCCAAATATTTTTCTAAGGGACCATAAGGAATAATGCTTTGTAATATACTTCAACAATATGATTATTGGAAGCTAAGTACCAGAATTGTCATTAAAAAGAAAAAATCCATTGCATCTCCTTACTGGCTATGAACGGGGCAGACTGCATCCCACTCAGAACTGCATGCAGGCAACCAACACGTTGCTGCAGATGAAATACTTCCTGCCCAGGAAGTGTGTTTCTTTCAGCCAGCTCCCACCCCCTAGGAATGCAACGGTTTCTGCATCTCTCTGAGACCTCACTGTCTACCAATCTGCTTACTGACTAAAGCCCCAAATCATGCTACTTTTCTGTCTCCGGAAAGCACCAAGCTTCTTCCCATGTCACAGTTAGAGGCTAGGAATCCTCACTTTTCTGATCTTCACAGAGCTGCTTCTTTCTCACCATTCAAGTCTCAGTGGAAGTGTCACCTCCTCAGGGAAGACTTTCCTTATAATTAATTCTAGCTAAAGTATTTTTTTATTTTCTTCTAAACATGTCTCTGTCCCCCAACTAAAATGTAACTTCTATGAGGGCAAGGCCTTTGTCTTCAGCCCTAGAAAATTCCTGGCACAACGGGCATGCTCAGTGAATGTTTGCTAAATGATTAAACAACCAAATACATGACTGACTTTGATAATGTGGAGCAACAAAAAGGAGGCATCGCCAAGTGCGGCAGAGCACAATGGGAAAGCAGACGCTGTGGAGCCACACCGCCTGGGTCTGTTTTCTGGCTCTGCCACTTAATAGCTAGGCAGGTTGAATCATACACCATGACCAAGTGGGCTTTATCCCAGGGATGCAAGGATTCTTCAATATCTGCAAATCAATCAATGTAATTCACCACATTAACAAATTGAAAAATAAAAACCATATGATTATCTCAATAGATGCAGAGAAGGCCTTTGACAAAATTCAACATCCATTTATGATAAAAACTCTCCAGAAAGCAGGAATAGAAGGAACATACCTCAACATAATAAAAGCTATCTATGACAAACCCACAGCAAACATTATCCTCAATGGTGAAAAATTGAAAGCATTTTCCCTAAAGTCAGGAACAAGACAAGGGTGTCCACTTTCACCGCTACTATTCAACATAGTTCTGGAAGTTTTGGCCACAGCAATCAGAGCAGAAAAAGAAATAAAAGGAATCCAAATTGGAAAAGAAGAAGTAAAACTCTCACTGTTTGCAGATGACATGATCCTCTACATGGAAAACCCTAAAGACTCCACCAGAAAATTACTAGAGCTAATCAATGAATATAATAAAGTTGCAGGATATAAAATCAACACACAGAAATCCCTTGCATTCCTATACACGAATAATGAGAAAGTAGAAAAAGAAATTAAGGAAACAATTCCATTCACCATTGCAACGAAAAGAATAAAATACTTAGGAATAGATCTACCTAAAGAAACTAAAGACCTATATATAGAAAACTATAAAACACTGATGAAAGAAATCAAAGAGGACACTAATAGATGGAGAAATATACCATGTTCATGGATCGGAAGAATCAATATAGTGAAAATGAGTATACTACCCAAAGCAATTTACAAATTCAATGCAATCCCTATCAAGCTACCAGCCACATTTTTCACAGAACTAGAACAAATAATTTCAAGATTTGTATGGAAATACAAAAAACCTCGAATAGCCAAAGCAATCTTGAGAAAGAAGAATGGAACTGGAGGAATCAACTTGCCTGACTTCAGGCTCTACTACAAAGCCACAGTCATCAAGACAGTATGGTACTGGCCCAAAGACAGACATATAGATCAATGGAACAAAATAGAAAGCCCAGAGATAAATCCACACACATATGGACACCTTATCTTTGACAAAGGAGGCAAGAATATACAATGGAGTAAAGACAATCTCTTTAACAAGTGGTGCTGGGAAAACTGGTCAACCACTTGTAAAAGAATGAAACTAGATCACTTTCTAACACCGCACACAAAAATAAACTCAAAATGGATTAAAGATCTAAATGTAAGATCAGAAACTATAAAACTCCTAGAGGAGAACATAGGCAAAACACTCTCAGACATAAATCACAGCAGGATCCTCTATGATCCACCTCCCAGAATTCTGGAAATAAAAGCAAAAATAAACAAATGGGATCTAATTAAAATTAAAAGCTTCTGCACAACAAAGGAAAATATAAGCAAGGTGAAAAGACAGCCTTCTGAATGGGAGAAAATAATAGCAAATGAAGCAACTGACAAACAACTAATCTCAAAAATATACAAGCAACTTATGCAGCTCAATTCCAGAAAAATAAACAACCCAATCAAAAAATGGGCCAAAGAACTAAATAGACATTTCTCCAAAGAAGACATACGGATGGCTAACAAACACATGAAAAGATGCTCAACATCACTCATTATTAGAGAAATGCAAATCAAAACCACAATGAGGTACCACTTCACACCAGTCAGAATGGCTGCGATCCAAAAATCTGCAAGCAATAAATGCTGGAGAGGGTGTGGAGAAAAGGGAACCCTTCTACACTGTTGGTGGGAATGCAAACTAGTACAGCCACTATGGAGAACAGTGTGGAGATTCCTTAAAAAATTGCAAATGGAACTACCGTTATGACCCTGCAATCCCACTGCTGGGCATACACACCAAGGAAACCAGAATTGAAAGAGACACATGTACCCCAATGTTCATCGCAGCACTGTTTATAATAGCCAGGACATGGAAACAACCTAGATGTCCATCAGCAGATGAATGGATAAGAAAGCTGTGGTACATATACACAATGGAGTATTACTCAGCCGTTAAAAAGAATTCACTTGAATCAGTTCTGATGAGATGGATGAAACTGGAGCCAATTATACAGAGTGAAGTAAGCCAGAAAGAAAAACACCAATACAGTATACTAACACATATATATGGAATTTAGGAAGATGGCAATGACGACCCTGTATGCAAGACAGGAAAAAAGACACAGATGTGTATAACGGACTTTTGGACTCAGAGGGAGAGGGAGAGGGTGGGATGATTTGGGAGAATGGCATTCTAACATGTATACTATCATGTAAGAATTGAATCGCCAGTCTATATCTGATGCAGGATACAGCATGCTTGGGGCTGGTGCATGGGGATGACCCAGAGAGATGTTATGGGGAGGGGAGGTGGGAGGGGGGTTCATGTTTGGGAACGCATGTAAGAATTAAAGATTTTAAAATTTAAAAAATACTTATAAAAACAAAACAAAACAAAAAAAATAGCTAGGCAAGTTGAGAACACTTTAAAACTTGTGTACCAATTTCTTCATTTGTAAAATCAAGATATTATTAATAGTATTTGTAGAGTCACTGGAAGGAATAACGAGTTCATATGTACCAAATACTGAGAACGGTACTTGGCACAAAGTCAGTGCTACGTTAAGCATTTTGTCTCTTAGGCTTCTCAACAAGAGAAGACACCAAGCCCCTATACATAGATTCAGTAACAAGGTAAGTGAAGGGTCAAAACCAGTATGAAAAAGTGGTTCTGCCAAAACCCCATCATCACAAGATTGCTGGAGTGTTCAGTCTGGCTCACAACCAGGGAGTCTGCAACATTCACATGAAATTCTATGTGAATGTTGCCTCTGTAAGTTATGCAACTGAGGGCCTTTGTTAGCCACAGTGGGAAGAGTAAGAGCCATAATGCAACCCAGCTGTAACCCTCTACAACACTGGATTCCTTTTATAGCCCCTTCACTCCCTCCAACCCTTTCAACTACCCTGTAAGGCCCTATCTTCTCACTCCATGAGAACAACTTAATTGCCATTTACCTGCCATCAATTTCCAATGCATCAATCTCCAGTCATATCAAGAAACAGTGGCGGGAGCAGGACAGGTGGTCCAAGAACATCTGAGTGGTCCTCCAGTCTTGGCAGGCTGGAATGAATTCCACCTCTGCTAACTTTACCATCTAATAACCATTCCTTCTCAATCCCTCTCTCTCCTAATAAGTCTTAAAATATTAGGGGAGAGGAGATAAGCATGATGAAAAAAAAAAGGTTTCTTGTTAACCTAGGTAGACAAGAGGCTCATAGTTATATACTCTATAGCACAGGTCTATAAATGGAACCAGTCCAAACTAGTTACTGTATAAATGGTTTAAGAAATACTGCTGGAAACTTAGAAAAAAAAAACTAATCTTACTAAGTATTGAAAAAGTCAGAGTTGTAAATTTTAATTTCAACATCATCAATCAGTAAACCATAACTGCAAGTTACATCATCTTTAATGTGTTCCAAGAAGCAATCCCAGTAACAGACTATTTTTAACAGACATAATTCAATTACTGTATTCTAACCAATTAAGAAACATTTACTTCAAATTTATTTTCAAACAGGGCCAATAACAACATAAAAAGGATTCAAAATTCAAAAATTTCATATGTAAAAAAAAAAACAACTTATTCTATGTGCTCAAGTTAGAAATTAAAAAAGGGAAGAATGATCTTCAATTATATTCAAGTCTTCACTAACTCTAAAAGACAATTTTTAAAGTAGCTTGTTTTCCAAAAAGAGATTTACAGAGCTATAGCAGAGTGGTAGGCCAAGACTAATTAATGAAATGTACACCTGCATGAATCACCTATAGACTGTTAAACAGATTACCTTTCAAAATGACTATAAAATAAGAAAGTACTTTTTCTCTCAGGCTGAATCACAGTTTATCACTTTCCCAAATTGAGACAGCCAGAAACAACTTTAACTTGTTACCAAGCCCATTTTCACTTCATCAGAGCACTCCAAAATCGTAAGACAAAAATAAAAATCTATTTTGATTTTTGAAAGACCAACAGAGTAAAGATACTCCATTATACTCACTATATCTTTGTAATGTTTATTATGCAGGATATTCTCTTTATTCTAACACAAATTCCTCATGCTTCTGATAAGAAACTGTAAATGAGAAAATTTTATTAATAATTACTCATAGACAAATAAGGAAAGATTAAAAAGGTGGGGGGGGGGCACGAGTGGTCACTGGGGATGCAATATACAATGCAACACCTCTCATTTTTAGCGGCCTACCTGAATCACTCGAGGAGCTTTTGAAAAAATACTAACACCAAGGTCTCACTCCAGATTCCCTGGAACTGTACTTACTGTAAACTCCCAGATGATTCTAATATGCAGCCAGAGTTAACAGCCTCCAGATGTAATAGGAAAACTTTTGGATTGAAAGATCTAGGATCAAATCCTGGTCCCATTTCTTACTAGCTGTGTAAGCTCATCTTCTCATTTTAAAAGTTGATCGTGTTTATCTAATTCTTGTGAAGAATCACTAAGAATGCTTGGAACATCACAGGAATTCAGTAAATGTAATATAATTCCAGGTAAATTCTGTTCTATTTCAAATCCATTACATCTGTCCAAGACAGCGACATGAAAAGTATCTTTTTAAAAGAAGTCCCGGGACTTCCCTGGTGGTATAGTGGATAAGAATCCGCCCCTCAATGCAGGAGACATGAGAAGATTCCACACACGGTGAGGCAACTAAGCCCACGGGCCACAACTATTGAGCCTGTGCACTCTAGGGCCCCCAACTACTGAGCCTGTGTGCGGCAATTACTGAAGCCCACACGCCTAGAGCC
The DNA here is from genome assembly GCF_016772045.2 of Ovis aries. Lineage (NCBI taxonomy): Eukaryota > Metazoa > Chordata > Mammalia > Artiodactyla > Bovidae > Ovis > Ovis aries. The sequence continues at coordinate 30,989,558 of NC_056061.1, read as the reverse complement.
CACACTCTGCCACAGGAAAAGCCACCGCAGTAAGAAACCCTCAAAGAACACCAGAACTAAAGAATGCCCGAAAAGCAAGGAAGATCCGCTGCAAAAAATAGTAGTTAAAAAAGAAAAGAAAAAAAAAAAAGCCCCCAGTTTGCAAGGAGTTCATATTATGAATCTCTAGTTTAACTCTAGGCAAGAAAAAGAAAAGGAAAACACTGATAGAAGTAACAGTGTACCCAATCAAGTTTTTACTTTGTCAGATGTGTGTTGAGTGAAATCTACCAAACATTTATTTACTCCTATTATGTACCTAATTGAGTACTGGGAGATGTAGAGAATAAAAACAAAAAATAAAACAAGTACACAGAATCTTCCCTTTACTTAATATGTAGGGGGGAAGTCACTGACATACATAAAGTTATCACAATTTCTAATAGGTCTGACTGTCTGACTGGTCCTTTATCAGATATTAGTACTGCTTGACGGAGAAGGCGATGGCACCTCAATCCAGTACTCTTGCCTGGAAAATCCCATGGATGGAGGAGCCTGGTAGGCTGTAGTCCATGGGGTCGCGAAGGGCCGGACATGACTAAGCGACTTCAGTTTCACTTTTCACTTTCATGCATTGGAGAAGGAAATGGCAACCCACTCCAGTGTTCTTGCCTGGAGACTCCCAGGGATGCGGGAGCCTGGTGGACTGCCATCTATGGGGTCGCACAGAGTCGGACACGACTGAAGCAACCTAGCAGCAGCAGCAGCAGCAGCAGTAGTGCTTGATGGTTCAAGTCCCCCCTACCCTCTTCTTTTGTAATTTAGATGACCAAGTGAGAGATGCTTAAGTAAGAAGCATATCAGAAGTTAGGCTGATGAAAGAAGTGGAAAATAACTCAAGTGATGCTAGAATGAAAAATCAGGGGTTCTTATTATAGCAGAACCTCAGAGATCATATTAATAACACATCTGAACAGAATTTAACTGTTCTTTTAAAACCCTAAATGAATTTTATGCTTTCAAAGCAACTTACTGAGGGAAACTGGGGCTCAAAGCAGGTAAATAAATGGCTTGAGGTCACTGGGCCAGCAGACTCAGGGATGCTACCATATCACAAAAATTTCAGTTACATTTCTATAAATAAAAACACTACTTGTTTGTTAAAACTCCAGGTTGAGTCAATTCAATGACACATGATTAACAGGAATCTGAGAAACTATTAATGAATAGAAAGTTCATATTATCAAAAACTCCTGAGTCCTATACTTCAAAATTCATGGGTAGTGCCAGGTATAATAGTTAGCCAGATTTCATCTTTGATAGTTACATATTACGAACTGAACTTAGCAGCAGCTGCTACAGAAATAAATATTTAATATTTACTTCAACATGTACGAGGGGCTTTCCTCATAGCTCAGCTGGTAAAGAATCCGCCTGCAATGCAGGAGACTCCAGTTCGATTCCTGGGTCAGGAAGATCTGCTAGAGAAGGGATAGACTACCTACTCCAGTATTCTTGGGTTTCCCTTGTAGCTCAATTGGTAAAGAATCTGCCTGCAATGTGGGAGACCTGGGTTCAATCCCTGGGTTGGGAAGATTCCCTGGGAGAAGGGAAAGGCTGCCCGCTGCAGTATTCCTGGCCTGGCGAATTCCATGGACTGTATAGTCCATGGGGTCTCAGAGAGTCAGATGTAACTTTCACTTTCACTCAACATCTACATTAAGGCATTATTTTTCAATGAGAACGAGGAAAAAAATGCAACAGGATAAAATTGAAAGCATCACTCAATTAGGAACTACCTCTTAAAAGCAGACAAGGACAATAATGAGTAAAACTGGAAAATTCAAGCATGGTTTAAGTTTCATCTACTAGGATTATTCAGGTGGCATTTACTACAAAGTTTATTTATTATAACTACTCATTCAATGTCAAAACAAAGTTGATTTATAAAATTATACACATACCTCAAAAAATAGTGCCCGCTCAATATTTTATAAACTACTTTATTACTTTTTATAGTGAATTTATTTTAGACTAAATACTATTATTTTAAATGTATTAAATAGCTTTTAGTAATAAGTGATATATACAATGTATTCTAAAAGCTCATCAAGATGTCTAAGAATTTCAGTAGAAACAAGAATAAAGTTATTAATGTTTGAAATGATTCTATGAGTGTTTCTCAACTCATTCATTTACAGTTCAAATATCTGAATCCCACAGAGTATTATTCTCAGAGAAATATAATATCTTGAAACAAATGATTAAAATTTTAGGGGAAAGCTTCTGTATGTAAAGTCTTTCTCCTTTGCTCAAGGAGCCTATGCAAATTGCTCCTGTCTCTCTCTCCTTTCCAGGTATTAGATCTCCACTAAAGGTCTTTTCTCCCTTGCTCTTCCTACCCTATAGTCTGAGTGAATAAGTAGCAATGTTTTCTTCTTGCAAAAATGTTTTCACAGGGTTTGAAAAAACCCACATAAAAATAATTTCACCTTAAGGTAAGTGAAAAGTGTAGGTTAATATACTTGTAGGAAAAAAAATATGAATTTATTAACAAAAACAAGAAGCTAGTTTAAGGAAAAAAGGCATATATCGTGTAGTTTAGTTCTGAGTGTGACTTATAGTAATTTGAAATAAAGTGAAATCTTTCTAGTTAAATCCTTTATGGCAATTAACTCCAATTAAAAATAGCATTTGGGATACTTTATTCATACTCCTCTACTGAGAAAGAGAGAAATAAGCTAGATGTAGAAAAGCCAGGGAATCAAAGATAGTATGGATCATAAAAGGACCCTGTGGGAAGAAATGCTTCTTAAATAGAAAGCCATTTTGAACTTCCCTGGAGTGGGAAGATCCCCTGGAAAAGGGAAAGGCTACCTACTCCAGTACTCTGGCCTAGAGAATTCTACAGACTGTATGAGACTGCAAAGACCTGGACACAACTGAGTGACTTTCACTTTAACTTTTTGAAGATAATGATCAGAACTTGACTGAATACTCTGCGTCTTAGATATACAAGTTTGTTTCTTTAGCTCTCATTTTTTTATGGGGTGCTTCTTTTCTAGCTTTCTAGCATTTGGGTTAAAATCTTGCAACTCTCTGAATGCTAATTAAAACACTGGAACAGTTTAATATTTAAATGCGTAAAAGATTCAGAAATCCCTTTATGCCAAAATTTGGCATAAAAGGATTTCTGAATCTTTTACCGTTTCTAAAGCAATAGAAGAGACAAGCAATGAATAATAAGAAATTGCCTGGAAAATCCCACGGACGGAGGAGCCTGGTTGGCTGCAGTCCATGGGGTTGCTAAGAGTCCGACATGACTGAGCGACTTCACTTTCGCTTTTCACTTTCATGCATTGGAGAAGGAAATGGCAGCCCACTCCAGTGTTCTTGCCTGGAGAATCCCAGGGACAGTGGGCCCCCATCTATGGGGTCACACAGAGTCGGACACGACTGAAGCGACTTAGCAGCAGCAGCAGCAGCAGCAGCACTGTTAGAGAACTGCAGTTACTTCTTTCATTCAGAAAAAAACACAGAGAACTGTGATGTCTAGAGCTCATTATCACAGCCATTAGTCAGAACAGGTCTGCACAGGCAGATGGGGGTAAACAGAACGTCACAGGGATAGGACTAGGAGAGTAGAAAGGGAGGGGCTTGAAATTCTAAAATTCTCAATAAAGTCATTTCTAGATCTTTGTTTAAAAGTGCATGAAATAGATAACTAGGAATAGGTAACAAACTGGGCAGCATTAACTACAGACTATTGAGCTGAAATGTTTATCTGGCCATTCAGGCCCTAGAAAGATAATACAGAATTGGTCAGAGAGTAGGTAAAAGTTTAAATGAGTGGGAAGAGAGGGAAAGAAGTGTTTATCAACATATGCAGTACTAGGTCAAGTACCATAGAGAAAACAGGAGAGGAAGACGAAAGGCAACAGCAGAAGAAAAAGGGAAAACACAGAAGACACATGTTACCTCCAAAAATGTTAACAGTCTTACTGAAATGACAGCATACTGTTGATTCATTTGTCATTTAACAGTCATGTCAGCAAAAATAACCCTCAGCATCCAGAAACAACTAAGTTTACAATAAGAAGGTTCACATGGTTATGTTTACATACGAGCAGAGTTAACAGATTAAAATAACTTTTTAATTTGTTTATACGTCAAAGTCCTTTTGTTTAAAGAATATAGTTCCAAATACAGCCTAAATGAGTCACTGCAACAACTGAACACACTAGTTCTCAAAGCTGAGTTGGTGGAACAGATGAGAAACTTCATACATAAATTGGCCCCGGCTTTAAACTTTCAAACATATCTTACAAGGCTGCTGTAAAGCACCCAGGACAGAACTTGGGGACTCAGTAAATAGCCACTGCTACTCTTAATAGAGAAGCAGTTTTACCCATTAATTCTACATCACCCCTCTCAGCAGTCATACTCAAATGGAGAGATTTTGCCGTTGAGGGGGTATCTGGCAGTGCCTGGAGACATTGTTTAATGTCATGACTGAGAATGGGGAGAAGTGCGTTACCGGTGTCTCATGAGTGGGCAGAGACCAGGAAAGCTACCAAACATCCTGTAATGCACAGGCCAGCCCCTTCCCCACCGCCACCCCAGCATCAAAGAATTATCCAGTCCAAAATACCTAACAGTGCCAAGGCTGAGAAAGCCTGCTCAGGAGTAGTGGCTCTCACACTGCAGAGCACTGCAATCACCTGGAGGGGTCCTGGACCAAACACTGCTGGGATCTACCCTAGACTTTCTAATTCAGTTGGTTTAGGATGCATTTCTAATCAGTTCCTGTGAAACACTGATGCTTCCCACTGTCCACACTTTGAGAGACACTGCTCTAGAGAAAAGCAATCAGGAGACAACTGACTAAGCAACTGGGGTTTTCTGTTCTCTGAAGGAGAATTACGATATTAAGCTTCAAAACAAAAGATTCACTCAAAAACAAGTTAAACTATGCATGCACATATACCCTGACTTAGGTCTTGGCAATCTTTTTCAATCTGACAACAAAAGCAACAAAGGTAAACAAGTGGAACTGCATCAAACCAAAACAAAAGAAATCCTCAACAAAATGAAAAGACGGCCTACTGGATGGGAGAAAACATTTGCAAATCATGTATCTGACAAGAGGTTAATATCCAAAAACTAAATAAAGAACTCATGCAACTCAACAGCAACACCCCTCCCCAAACAATGGCAGAACAGACAGTTTCAACAGGTTGAAAAGAAGTGCTCAACATTGCTAATAATAAGGGAAATGCAAATCAAAACCACAATAAGGTATCACCTCACACCTGTCAGAATGGCTACTGTCAAGAGACAACAAGTGTTGGCAAAGTGTTAGTCACTCAGTGATGTCCAACTCTTTGTGACCCCATGGACTGTATGTAGCCCACCAGGCTCCTCTATCCATGGGATTCTCCAGGCAAGAATACTGGAGTGTTTGACCGAAAACAACAAAATTCTGTAAAGCAATTATCCTTCAGTTAAGAAATAAGTAAATTAAAAAAGAAAAGAATACTGGAATGAGTTGCCATTCCCTTCTCCAGGGGATCTTCCTGACCCAGGGATCAAACCTGAGTTTCCTGCATTTGCAGGCAGATTCTTTAACATCTGAGCTACCAGAAAAAAGGGAACCCCTGTGTGCTGTTGATGGGAATGTAAACTGACTCAGCCAGTATTGTAAATATTTTTAGTTCCTTTACAATTGGTAACATACAGAATGGTGACTATGGTTCATAATACTGTATTGCATATTTGAAAGTTGCTAACAGAGTGAGTCTTAAACATTCTTATCACAAGAAAAAAGTTTATAACTGTAAAATGACAGATGTTAACTAGACTTACTGTGGTGGGGCTCACTTTGCTATGTATACAAATATTAAATCATTATGTTGAAAACCTGAATAATATTTCACACCAATTATACCTAAGCCTAAGAAACTGAAAACTAAGATAAAAAGTTAAAAACAAAATAAGTTAAACTTTATATGCATATATGTGTGCATGTGTATATATGGGGGTGTGTGTGTGTGTGTGTGTGTGTGTATATATATATTTTTTTTTTTTTAAAGAAGAGGAATCATGTTGTAAATTAAAATAATAATTACAGGTCATGACTCCAAGAGCGAAAATCATTGATGCAACATATGTTTCTCTGCATTTTCTTATATAGGGTACCAACATTCATAAGAAAAAAACTTTTTGAACTTTGCCAAACTTAGCTTACAAAAAAGTAACAGTAGATTAGAAAGCATACATTATTTTTTTAAAGTTTTTTAACTGGACCAGAGATAAATAAAAGATATGATAAGGTAGTCTTTTCACTGGAGATGATTTGAAATTTTATTTAAAATGACATTACAAACTAAACCTTTGTATTCCTGCAACACTAAGAATTCACTAAAAATATTTTCAAGTACTGATCAGCGTTTGTATGTGTGTGCTCAGTTATATCCAATTCTTTTGTGACCCCCATCGACTGTAGGCCACCGGGTATAAATCTAGTCTTATAGACATGTACATTTATTGATTGCATCTCATACACAAAAATGTATTCTCTCTACCACTGATTAACTCTACAACACATGACCATTCACTGTTATCAATGAGCACTCACTGTTATCAATACACTTATGCTAGTATAATTTGTAGTGTATTATGAAATAACTAAACATTTTCACCAAGTTTTATTATTGATTATGTTTACTGCCAAGTATACTCAAAGAACTATAGCAGGCTATGATCCAAATTATTACCAAATTTATTTATTCATTCAAATCATGTAACTCCCAAGAGCAACCTTTCTCCAGAAGGCAAGTAAAGTATCTTTATGGTTTTATATTAAAACACAAATGCATAAACTTTTTAGATTTCCATCATTATTTCTAATTACAGAAAGCAGAATACCAAAAGATTGATGTAAAACACGTAATATAGTAAAATGCTTGTTTGTTCCACAATAAAACTTAATTGAATGCTCAAGCAAGTTATACATTTTCTCTAAGCAAATTCTTGAAGCCACACACACAGTTTCAGACTGAACTTATTAACCTTACTGTATTGCACACAAAACAATAATGGAAATGACTAACTCAGCCGTATGCATAAAAAAAAGCAAGCCAGTTAATGGCTAGAAAGAATTGTCAAACACCGAGAACACACTGGATTGCTCTGTATTCACTGCCTTGTATCACTGGGACATTAACTGTCCTATCCTTCAAGATAAAATAGTAAAGAGGGTACTCTTTATTATTATTACATGGTGAAAGTAAGTAAGAATGAAACTAGATGCTGCTGCATTTGATCCAAAAATGGCAACCCACTCCAGTATTCTTGCCTGGAAAATCCCAAGGACGGTGGAACCTGGTAGGCTACAGTTCATGGGATCACAAACAGTCAGACATGACTGAGCGACTTCAAATCTACTGACACACACTCACAATACTATCAACATCTAACTCAATGCATCTTGACATGAATGTCTCAGAGACATTTCAAACTTTTCTCTTCAAAGCTGACCTTCTCAATTTGGCTTTGCTCCTCATCCCAAACCTATTCTTTAACTAGTTATTTCATATCATGGTATAAAGTACCACTACCCATCCAGCTGCCCAGGTCGGAACTCAGGAATGATTCCTTTCTTTCAGTCTAACCTTGAAACCGTATACAAGCCCTTGTGTCCCCATCCTTTGAAGTAAAAAGCTTTTGTTTTAGGTCTTCCAGGCCTCACTTGAGTCTCTAAAGCCTGACTCAAGAGTTAATGATTAGGAAATGTGAAGATGTGGAAACAAAGAATAGTAGTTGTTGGGCTGGGAAACTGTTTAGACCATAAATCCACCACATAGTAGAATCATCCAACTCACAGTTCCCTGAAAGATGGAAATACTCCTAAGTTGTTTTTATAGGAAGAAAACCCCCACCAGATTAAAACTGCTGACTGCAAGAATATAGAGCCTAGGCTGGTCAGAAACAGAAGGCTGACAATGCTTGCAGCTTCACCTCGATGTCAACCAGTCTGAGAAGTGTGCACAAGCTAATCACGCTCCTTGCAGCCCCCTCCCTCACACTGCTTTAAAAACCTCTTCCCTGAAAGTCAGCAGGGAGAAGGGGTCTCTGGAGCATGAGCTGCCCATCCTCCTTGCTCTGGTGCCCTGAAGTAAATGCTGTACTTTCCTGCACCACAACCTGGTTGTCTGTCGACTGGCTTTACTGAGTGCAGGGGAACAGACCCAAGATTGCTTTGGTAACAATCTTACTATCCAGTCTAACAACAGATTCTGTCAAGCCTTGCTCCAAAATAAACCCCAGATTTATTGATGCTTCTCCATCTCAATCATCATGACCCTAAAGACCACCATCACCTTATACGGGACCTGCTACTACAGACTCTCCCCTTCTACTCCTGGCTCCCTCTATTTCACTCCATTCAGTAGCTAGTTCTTCCATCACATTCTGTATCTCATCACTCTCCTGCTTAAAAATCCTCCTACAGCTTCCCACTGCACTTAGTATAGAAATTCTTTTCCTTGACTTAAAAGGCCCTATATCATCTAGCTCTTTCCCATCTCTCTAACCTCATCCCACGTCACTGGCCAAGACACAGTGGTCTTCTTTCTATTCCTTAAAATGTACCAAATTCAATATGCCATTCCTCAATTTGACTAGTTTCCTCTCATCTTTAAGACTTGAGCTTAAATATCATCTCCTCAAAAAGGTCTTCTATAACTATCTTAATAAAAACAGGCCCAATTCCTAATTATCTCTATTCTCAGCACTTTGTTTATTGCTTTCAAAACAGAATAAGATCACTGCCAAAAGGAAGCTGTCACACAAGACTCATGGAAAGAACCAGATAATAGAAAAGTGACATTTTTGCTACACAGCATTTTTTTAATGGTGAGACTACGTGATAGATTGGTCTCACAAGTAAGAGGAGAAATCTGACAAGCACACTAGAGGAGAAGGGTATCCCAGGGGAAAACATTTATGTTCTCTCTCACTTTTGGTGAAAGCTAAAAATAGGATTGTTCTTCAACAGTACCTAGCACTTTCCCCCATCTGAGGGCCCTGCTGTTCCTTCTGCCTAGGAAGGTATTATTCACCCCAGATAAAAGCACGGTCCTGCTTCAGACCTTCATTTCATCCAACCAGTGATACCTTCTGTGACCACCTGATTAAAAACAGCAATGCCCTCTCCTAACACAGAACGTTCTCTCTCTGCATGCTTTTTCTCCCATAGCACTCATCATCATACGGTGTATAATGCATTTTACTTTTCTATATACTTATTGTCTACCTCCCCCACTATAATGTAAGTTGCATAGGGCAGGAAATTCAGTCTATTTTGTTCATTACTTTATCTTAAGTATGGATTCAATAATTACCTGTTCAATGGATTAATATTAATGTGATACCCATAAAAGATGAACCAAGTTACAGCACGAATGTGATGGTATTTTTTTATGTGTCAATTTGACCAGCCATGGATGCCCAGACTAAACATTTCTGAGTGTGCCCGTGAGGGTGTTTTGTGCTGAGATTAGCATATGTGAGTATGTGGCATTTCAGTAGATGGCCCATGGCAATGTGGACATCATCCCATCAGTTGAGATCGTGAATAGAACAAAAAGTAAGGCAGAGGAAACAGGAATCTGCCCCCCCCGCTTTTTTCTGCCCCATATCCTGAACTGAGACATTTCATCTTTTCCTTCCATTAGACTAGGACTTATACCAGTAGGATCCTTGGTTCTCAGGCTTCGGACTTGGACTGAATTACACCATTGACTTTTTTGAGTCTTCAGCTTGCAGAAGGCAGACTGTGGGACTTCTGAGCCTCCAAAATCACCTAAGTCAATTCCTCGTAATAAACCTCCATGTGTGTGTGTTCATTCTATTTCTCTGAAGAATCCTAATAAAAGGGACATGTAAAAAGAGTGGGAGGGGGCTTCCCTGGTGGCTCAGTGGTAAAGAACCCGTCTGCCAAGGCAGGAGACACGAGTTTGGTCCCTGACCCAGGAAGATCCCACATGTTGTGGAACAGCTAAGCCCCTGCACCACGACTACTAAGCCTGTGCTCTAGAGCCCAGGAGCCGCAACTGTTGAAGCCCACATGTCCACAGCGAGAGGAGCCACCAGTGAGAAGCCTGAGCGTCACAACTTCAGAGCAGCGCCCCATCGCCAAAACTGGAGAAGGGCCCCCGCGGCACCAAGACCCAGCAAAGCCAAGCACAAAGAAATGAAGTGGAGACTAAATACTAACAACAGATGAGAGTCTCTATGAGAAATTACGTCTGTGACACCTAAGGCACATTGAAAAAAGAAGAAGAGTGTAGGAAGGTTAACAAAGTATGAGGTGCTGCTGCTGCTGCTGCTGCTAAGTCGCTTCAGTCGTGTCCAACTCTGTGCGACCCCACAGACAGCAGCCCACCGGGCTCTGCCATCCCTGGGATTCTCCAGGCAAGAACACTGCAGCGGGTTGCCATTTCCTTCTCCAATGCATGAAAGTAAAAAGTGAAAGGGAAGTCGCTTAGTCCTGTTCAACTCTTCGCGACGCCATGGACTGCAACCTACCAGGCTCCTCTGTAGGGATTTTCCAGGCAAGAGTACTGGAGTGGGGTTTATTTAAAAAAAAAAAAAAAAAGAGGAAAAACAAACAAGCTTCATAAACCATGCACGGCAAAGGAATGCAAGGAGAACATTATTGGGTAAGACACTATCATATTAAGAGACAACAGAGCTCAACTATCCAGCTTCTCTTTAATTTTCATTTTCAACAACAGAGTGATTTTCAAAGAAGAAATGTGTGAAAACATAGCTAAAATTAAAATGATGCTTCAAAAAACTCAGACCTAACAGCAGGTACTCTGCTTTAAAAATTAATACAAGCCTTCAGATTACTTCTGTGAACACGAAAAGAACTTAAAGATAGGATTACAAAACCAATCCCAATAATCTTATGAAACAATGGAAAATGGGAGAGATGCCTGAGGTCAGCAGACAGACAAATGTTTCAACCTAAAAATATGAATGGATTTTATCAACTGGTAAGCCTGACATCAATCTTTAGCAAAGTTTTATGTTTTAGAGCCTTCAGAAAACAGTAATTAGCAGAAACCAGCATAAATTTTAAAATATGAGTAGCATCAAAGTGACTTATGCTTCTTTTTATGATGGTATTTAAGGGTCTGGGTATCAAAAAAATTACTTATCTTGATCACCATGCCCTAGTCAGAACAGCCTTCTTAAGCACTTCCAGAATTTATTAAGCTCTTTTCTGCTCCTCAGCCTAACCCATATCATTCCCTGTTCTGGGAACACTTTCATCACAACCACTCTGCTCCCTATCCTTTCCTCTACAGCCCAAAACATAAGTGTAATAATTATTCAAAGGCTGTCTGTCTAATGTCTGCCTCCCCCACCAGGCTGCAAACTCTGAGGGGAGCAATCATGGCCGTTGTACTTAGCCCGGTGTCCCCTATGCCCAGCACAGTGCCTGGCACATGGTGGATTCTTATAATGGGCTAATCCATACTACCAGGATCTGGGCATAACTCTCCTGTACAGAAAGCTGTTTCCAAGACTTGATTAAATATCAGAGTATAAAGTCTATGAAGAATATAAATCTGTGAACAATCTTAGTGGCACTAATCTAATTTCTATAAACTCTAAAGTGAAGGAGGGGTGAGAATAACTAATAACTGCTGAGGCTGGGTGATGGATACTTGGACACTCATCACGCTATTTTCTCTGCTCTTATTTATACAAAATGATTCCAGTGTTTTCATAACTGATTTTAAAAAACTGAGTTTTTCTAAAGAAAGGAAGCTTACCAAATAGTGACCTTTCATTAAGACAAAAGGTTCAAGAAGAGTACTTCTGCTTCCTACTGACAGTTCAACTTAGGAATCTCCTTCCACACCACTTACACACTGGAACAGCACTAAGATAACTGCACAGAAAGGAAGCTTCAAGATAGAGATTTAAGTCCAAAAATCTCTTGTCTTCCTGTTTTAGTAGTCTTTCTATGATACCCCATTTATTTCTAGAAAATTATCTACTGCCTTTTACCAAAGTCCTGCTTAAAAAGGCCAAGGAGGAAAGGAGAGGTAAAGTAAGAAAAAGGGAGAGAGAAATGATAAACAATAATTATTCTTCCAGGAAATCCTCTGCAAGTATCTAATTACCAGAATTCAAGTGTAAGTGATTACCACTGGACAGTCATGAGTTTGAGTCTTGTGAGGTATAACCACCTCGATATTTATAAGGAAACTCCAGTTTAGAGAGAAGAGTGATCTACTATGGGCACACAACTTTCTTTGCAGATAAGCAAAGAAAGACCAGGCCCAGTGGTCCTTCTTGGACCAATAGACTCTCAGTCCAATATTCAGTCTCAGTCCAGCTGACAAAAACCAAGCAATGCAAACACAGCCCAGCTATCTCTACTGTATAAGCCTGCTAGAATCACTGTTTGTTTTACATCACCTAACAAGCCAAAGTATTTTCAAAATGCTACAACTTATCATAAAATTCACCTTTGGTTAATCACTATTTTCTCTTAAAAATCAGTATTAAGTTAAAATGGTACATTACCAAATAATGCCTCTAAAACATAACTTAGCTCAAAGGATTTACCATACTTTATAAACAATGTAAAATTTCAATAATTAAAGGTCAAAAATTGCATTTATTTGAAGGTCTATGGAACTTATTTGATGTCATCTTTTCTTTTTTGGTATACCCAGAAAATCAAAGCTAAAAACTGTCATATATTAGGTTAAAAATATTTTTTAGAGATTTCCTCAAATCTCTAGCTTATAAGAAGAACCTTCTGACATTTAATAGAAGATAGCCTGCAAACACAGTGACAAGTGCCTCATAAATAATAAAAATGCTACTTTCTTTTCTTTTTTTGTGGTCATTACCTTTGTTTCAAGGAGAGGTTAGATACTCTTGTAACTAAAATGAAAACCGGTAAAAAACACTGAAAGGCACAGTATGTCTTAAATGAGTTTTCTTGGTTTCAAAAGCTTTTCTTATTTCTCTTTCACAGAGACCTGAAAAATTAAAATTAGCATTTGAAAGTATTCAAAAATTGTTTAAATTGTTTAGTTGCTATGTTCTACAGGTGCAGTTCTGAATGAAATAAACTTACCATCTGCTTTGTCTCAGTTCTGCCAATTTACAATTACACTAACCAACAGGTGAAACATCTTTGCCCTAACAAATTTATAAGACTTTCTTTTGGATGGAAAAATTCTTAAATATAAAAACCCACTTCCATATTAAAATTGTTACAGGTACTTCCTCTTTTTTACACTAATATTAATCTGTTTATGAAAAGCTGTTAACATTTCCTGGCTGTACTAGACAGGATTAAAATAAAGGAGTCAGTCAGTCAATATTTATTTTGTCCATTCTATGCCTAAAGGTATACTTGGTACTGGGGATACAGAAAATGCATGATATACTCTAACCAAGAGAAAGTTATATTCTAGCAGAATACATAAACCGTAACTATATCAGAGTGTGAAACATGAGAGCAAAAATGCAGATGAATGGACAAGGAGCCATAACAGCGTGAAAAGATAAATGGTTCTGCCTCCACCTGGCTGTAAGTTTCATCAAAACAGGATCCATGTTTGTTCTATCGCTGCTGGGTGATCACTAGCTCCTAGCATAGTGTCAGGTACATGATAGATGTTCAAAAGATACTTCGTTTGGCTAAAAAAAAACAATGAGAAAGAGGCAAGATTTCATGTAGAGGGTGATAACAGAGAGGAACATTAAAACATTAAGTAAAAAATTAAATAGACTAAAAGAAAGGAAAAGGTTATTCCAGGAAGAAGGAACAGAATGAACTACTACACCCACCTTTCACCAATTTACCTTAATGCAGGCAACAGTCAACATTTTACCCCAAACTATATTTTCTACAAACAACCTTTACCCAGCTGAAGATTTCCTAAAGGTATATTTCACCTTTAAAAAGTTGAGTTTCATAAGTTGCTTGTATATTTTTGAGATTAGTTGTTTGTCAGTTGCTTCATTTGCTATTATTTTCTCCCATTCAGAAGGCAGCTCAATTCCAGAAAAATAAACGACCCAATCAAAAAATGGGCCAAAGAACTAAACAGACATTTCTCCAAAGAAGACATACGGATGGCTAACAAACACATGAAAAGATGCTCAACATCACTCATTATTAGAGAAATGCAAATCAAAACCACAATGAGGTACCACTTCACACCAGTCAGAATGGCTGCGATCCAAAAATCTGCAAGTAATAAATGCTGGAGGGGGTGTGGAGAAAAGGGAACCCTCCTACACTGTTGGTGGGAATGCAAACTAGTGCAGCCACTATGGAGAACAGTGTGGAGATTCCTTAAAAAATTGCAAATAGAACTACCTTATGACCCAGCAATCCCCCTGCTGGGCATACACACCGAGGAAACCAGAATTGAAAGAGACACATGTACCCCAATGTTCATCGCAGCACTGTTTATAATAGCCAGGACATGGAAACAACCTAGATGTCCATCAGCAGATGAATGGATAAGAAAACTGGGGTACATATACACAATGGAGTATTACTCAGCAGTTAAAAAGAATTCATTTGAATCAGTTCTGATGAGATGGATGAAACTGGAGCCGATTATACAGAGTGAAGTAAGCCAGAAAGAAAAACACCAATACAGTATACTAACACATATATATGGAATTTAGGAAGATGGCAATGACGACCCTGTATGCAAGACAGGGAAAGAGACACAGATGTGTATAACGGACTTTTGGACTCAGAGGGAGAGGGAGAGGGTGGGATGATTTGGGAGAATGACATTCTAACATGTATACTATCATGTGAATTGAATCGCCAGTCTATGTCTGACGCAGGATGCAGCATGCTTGGGGCTGGTGCATGGGGATGACCCAGAAAGATGTTATGGGGAGGGAGGTGGGAGGGGGTTCATGTTTGGGAATGCATGTAAGAATTAAAGATTTTAAAATTTAAAAAATAAAAAACTAAAATAAAAAAATAAAAAAAAAAATAAAAAAAATAAAAAGTTGAGTTTCCACAGGACTCCACGTGTAGGATTTTGAGTGTGTAAACTCAATCATTACCAGTACCAATAAAACCAAACATAATTGCTACAAAAATAATTTATAGCTAAAAAAGGAATAAAGTATAATTTAACCACATACCATTTCAAGTTGGAGTTTATGAAACTAAATTTGAAAAGTACTTTAATAAAAGTGAAATGAATAAAAATAACTTTAAAACAGTCACACAACCAAGAAAGACTATATAAGCTAAGACAAAAACAGGAAAAAAGGAATTTTAGGCCAAAACATTGCAATGAAGGCAGTTATTAGACTAAATCTGACAAGTTGATACCAAGTTCTGAAAGTGTGACATGATGAGTCACGCTCTGCATGCGTGTGTGCTAAGTCACTTCAGTCGTGTCCAACTCTTTGCGACCCTGCGGGCTGTAGCACGCCAGGCTCCTCTGTCCATGGGATTCTCCAGGCAAGAGTACTGGAGTACTGGAGGGGTTGCCATGCCCTCCTCCAGCGGATCTTCCTGACCCAGGGATCAAACCCACATCTCTAATGTCTTCTGCATTGGCAGGTGAGTCCTCTACCACCAGTGCCACCTGGGAAGTCATGCTTTAGATCAATGATAAATAAAAGCTATTGGTTTAATAACCTGTAGGCTCACAAGTGTTTTCTAAAAGGGTTAGAGAATAAATATTGTAAGCTGTGGGCTACATGGTCTCTTCCAAAACTATTAACTCAGCAGCTGTAGCATGAAAATAGCTATAAACAATACTTAAATGACCTGGGGTGGCAGGGGTCTAATAAAGCTTTATTTACAAAAACAGATAGTTGGCTCATGACCACAGTTTGCCAACTCCTGTTCTAGAGTTTCCAAAGTGACTTCTCAGTACTTTATCAAGACAGCTTTACTTCCTTTCAAACTCTTTCACGTAAACTATGTTAGTGTTTCATAAAATCTTCTAAAGACACATAAGAAAACAAAGCAGATATTCTTTTGTTTTACAGATAAAGAAACTGAAGCTAAAGGGATTGAGTGACTTGCCCTAAAGAGCTGCCAGAAGAACTGAGACTAAAAACCACACCTTTGTTGTTTTCACAACTCTTACCCATCACCTTCTGTACCCAATTATGCAATGCCCCAGCTGAAAGAGTTCAATCATTTTTAGAATCTTCTGCAGAATCCCTGGGCTCTCTATAGCTGACTCATCATCCTCATGATAGATTTCAAGAACATCTATTTAAAAGTCTATCTAAATTATTTACTTATATTCCGAAGCCAAATTACTCTCAGACCCCTTCTCTCTTTAGGATTTTTCTGTCTTATTCCATTTAAGTAATCTTATTCACAAGCCTCCTAAAACACCACTTCATCTACAAACAGCCAGTCAGGAAAAAGAAAAAGTACTCCTTCTTAAGAGGTTGTAAATTCTTTTGATCACTTAATAAGAATATGTGTACTCAGTAATACAAATGAGGTGAAAAGCCTGGTGCCTTCCTTTTGCAAAGCTTACAACCTAACTGATACATATGAGAGGTACAAATACAAAACTAAGGAGCAACTCCATGTAACCTGGATCAAATATAAGAAACTTGAAATAAATGAGAAAATTTATAGGACACGTCATAAAATGTATACCTTTTGTACTACAGAAGTCAAAGACAATGCCCTGCAGTTTTCATAATGAAAGTTTAATAAATACTAAGTAACTACAGACATCTCTTTGACATGGTAATTATGCAGTACAAAAGATAAAACTGTATCATATTTTTTCAACTATTTTTTTAGGGGAGTAAGAGGGGTTTCTCTTATTCTAGTTGTTGCCATGAAAGGGCAGCTTTCTTATTGTACTAAGTTGGTACAATAACTATCAAAGATGGGAGAAATATAGACAGTCCTTGCTCTGCACAGTAGTACAGAACTGGAAAAGTGATCATGCAAGATGAAACCATGCAAAGTGATCCTAATAGTTAATGAGAAAATGTACAACTGTCTATGACCTTTTAGAAAACTGTCAAAACATTAAAATCTCTGATGGTTATAAAGGCACAGGAAAATGAAAAAAGTAAATAAAACTAATATTTATTTAGTATGCTGTGTTATTTATAGTGCACCAATTAAAACATTAGGCACATGGAGTATCGAAGGACTTTATTTGTAAAACTCAAGCACAGTTTAAACAGTGCTTGCTTTCTTGACACATAACTTACAAGCAAGCATCTTTCCTGAACCTTGGCAAACTGTCATACTCCTTGCTAAGCTTGGATCAACTTCAAACATGTTACTTGCACTTTCATGGTAAGAAATATCCCTGTTCCTTTAATGAGATATTTTTGCCGGCATCATTCCCTCCAGGGTAACTTCATCCTTTTCAACACAACCAGTTCACTCATGTGTGTGGAAGAGTTTGCCTTTACTAAGTTCCTATGGGTGCATTTCTGAAGTCCCTCAATCTGGTAGTGTCAAGAGTCTCACAGTTATATCTTCTAAAATTCCACCGCATTTTATTCAAATTTCACTTCCAGCACTATCACTTTTTGTTTCTTTGCTACACTTTCATCTTTCTTGGCTAATTCCCCCTTTCAATAATCCAGTTTTACAAGTGTTACATGGGTTTATCAATGGATACAAGGAAGCAACAATGCTTTGCTGTCTGTGAGTGAACAACATAACAGCTGCATAAGGACCATTCACTGACAAGACGCTGAAAGGAGTGGCATGACTGGTCACTGATTATGATGTGTATCTGCTGTCACATAATTACTGAAGAACTTGCATTATTTAACTGAAGCATGTTAACTGAAATGCATGCAGATTTGACCCATGCAAAGTGAGAACTGCCTGTACACAGAACTGCGTGAAGACACGAGGGCAATCAATTGTAGGCAAGGTTAAGGAACTATGATCTCTAAGAGACAGAGAACACAGCATAAGGTGCAGACTGCCCTCAGCTTTTCCCTTGAGTGTATTTTCTAAATCCCAGCCAGGAGAGGAGAATCTGAGCACAAAGCAAGGCTTACTATTCTGAGAAAGCAGAGACTAGAGTCTGTGCCTCTACGCAAGTGGAGGTATTTTGGTACATTCAGAGGGTATTCAGTTGCAGTTCCAGAAAGATCATGACTATAAGTAAGGGCACTTTTTCCAGAAGCTAAAGACAGGAAGTTTATCCTGTCTTATGTCATGGCCAAAGCAATCTGTCTAATGCTAGGAAATTCAGGAAGAGAGGATGCTAGAACAGTACAAGATAAGTAAGGGATCACCAAAGGTAGCTTCTTTGTGAAATTTTGTGCACAGAGGCTGCAATTTAAACTTGTACCACCAACCCTAAGATGTACCAACTACTCACAGGATACAGTTACTTTATACTTCATAAAGTGGTATTGTGAAATTAAACACTGCTATATTTACCATTTTGTAAACCCATCCAGAGTTGCTTGTGATCTTTTTTCTGCATTTCATTGATTACTTGACTTTTGTGCTTTAAAGCATCAGCTTCTTTCACACAAGACATAAAATGAGCTTCAATTACATCCTTAGATGGACAGTGTAGAAGGTCCTTTTCTGGAAAACTCTATCAAAAGAAAAAAATACACATATTAAACAGGTATGCACATTACAAAATTAGTGCCTCAAAGAACTGTTATCTCCCACAATTTTTCAATATTTTAAGCAAACCACCTCATACCTTCACAATAGAAATTTTGACATAACTCCAAATATTTTAAAAGTTAACTTAAGAATCTTTAGCTATCTGGCACAGTCTGACTTTTCTCTAATCCCTGTGTGATATGATATGAATTTATACAACTTGAAAAATGATATGAAAGAGCAATTCTAAAAATATTGGGATGGCCAAAAGGCTGGTTCAGTTTCCCTTCCCTGAACAAACTTTTTGGGCATCACAATAACTTTTTGACCGACCATACCAAGTACTAGCAAGAATGAGGATGGAAAAACAAAATGGTACAACCACTTTGGAAAATGGTCTCGTAGTTTCTTTAAAAAAGCAAACAAACATTTATCATCTGATATTCTACAACTAGTATTTACTTAAGAGCAATAAAAGCATGTGTCCACACAAAGAACTGTATATGAATGTTCATAGCAGCTTTATTTGGAGCAGTGAGAACACAGGAAACAACCTAAATGTCAACAGGTAAACAAATATACAAACTGCGGTATCAACTTATCCAAGTGTGCACTTTTCACATGTATAATTTGCTTTACGTCACTTAGAGCTTAACAAAGCTGTTAAAATGTAAGGTCAAATAGCTAAATTTACATTCTTTACCTTCACTGAATCTTTTAGGCAGTTGAGGCAATGATCACTGGACAAATGAGCATTTATGGAAATGAGATGACTAATGCACTTTTCACCAAAAAAAAAAAGATATTAACAATAACTCTAATATAGAACACTTAGTATGTGACACTGTACTTAAGACTTTTAATATGGATATTAAAGTTTTCATAACAACTTGAGGTAAACATTACTGTTACTGCTATTTTACAGATTAAAAAATATATAAATAAAGCTCTGGGAGTAAATACAATTGCGCAGCTTGCAAGTGGTGGAGCTAGGATTAGTCTGACTCAACAGTCCCAGCTTTTAAACCACTATGCAATACCACTTCCTCCCTAAGACCTAAATATGTATTTAATGATTATATTCAAACATTATCTTACCAAAAAAAGATACTGTTCTATAAGTCCTTTAATAAAAATTGAATCAAATATTAATGGTAGAAAATAGCATTTAGTTACATCCTACTCAAGCTATTGTATTAACAGAAAACACTCAATTACCCAAGTCACAGATAGCTCCTAAATGACAAGGAAATTTACCACAGATGCCTTCCTACCAAAAGAAAAGGCATTTGATTACCTATGCTGCTGCTGCTGCTGCTAAGTCGCTTCAGTTGTTTCCGACTCTGTGCGACCCCAAAGACAGCAGCCCACCAGGCTCCCCCGTCCCTGGGATTCTCCAGGCAAGAACACTGGAGTGGGTTGCCATTTCCTTCTCCAAGGCATGAAAGTGAAAAGTGAAAGTGAAATAGCTCTGTCATGTCTGACTCCTAGCAACCCCACGGACTGCAGCCTACCAGGCTCCTCCGTCCATAGGATTTTCCAGGCAAGAGTACTGGAGTGGGTTGCTCTCCTAAATCACATTTTTAAAATACAAATAATCAGTCACATCTCCCTCTATTCTCACAGAGTTCAGGCCCATAGCTTCTGCTGAGTAAAACATGAGCCACTATATAACTACCCATCAGAGCAGAAGGAAACAGCTGAGACCACCAAATTGTCTCTCTTAGGTACAAAAGGATTCCAGATTCATGGTGCTCTTGAACTAGAAGCCCATGAAGAATTAAGATGGATGCTTTCAAGAGACACAGGCACACAAAGGCAAAGAAGAGGAGAAAATATAAAATTTCATAACAATGAGAAGGCAAAAGAATATGAGTGACAGACAAAACTAAAAGATGAGAGAGATAAGGGCAATAGAGAGACTGTCCATGCTTTAATCAACTTTACAGTCAGCTATATTTGCTTCCTACCAGCTAGATTGAAGGGGTTTATCCTGGCTTCTGGACCAAGACAAAGAATTGAGTGCATATCATATCAATTCTATTACAGTCAAATGAACAAGCATTATGATAAGTATTGCTATTTTAAAAAAATTTTAGTTTTGTTATACTTGATCTACAAAATTACATGGGCTTTATTCAGATATTATACAGTTCACTGTGCTGCAAATTATCCACTCTGGTTATGAATGTGTGGCAGAAAATATAAAAGTTCATACTCCAAAAAAAGACTTTCCATGTAGTTTGAATTATGACCTGAAAAGTTCAAGTGTTAGTCGCTCAGTTGTGTCCAACTCTCTGTGACCCCATGGGCTATAGCTCGCCAGCCTCCTCTGTCCATGAAATTCTCCAAGCAAGAATACTGGAGTGAGTTGACATTTCTTCCTCCAGGGATTAAACCCAGGTCTCCTGCATTTACAGGCAGATTCTTTACCATTTGAGCCACCAGGGGAAGACCTAGTTGAGCTCAGAAACTGTTAGAATTTCTTAAAATTGTATGCAACTTGATTATGAAAATAAAAGGAGTTAGGATCTCTCAAACCACCAATTTGAGAAATCAGGAGAGAAAAAAAAAAAAAGTGTCTGGACATATTCCAGGCTGCCTGGATTAATATTTTCTCTAAAGGACGCAGGTAATATTATATAAGTAAATGGAACCTTTGAATATGCTGTATAGCTTTGTCATAGCTTTCCTTCCAAGAAGCAAGCGTCCTTTAATTTCATGGTTGCAGTCACCATCATCAGTGGTTTGGGAGCCCAAGAAAATAAAATCTGTCACTGCTTCTACTTTTTCTCCTTCTATTTGCCATGAAGTGATGGCACAGGATGTCATGATCTTAAGTCAACTGTTCCATGTGAAGTTCTAACTGTTGCTTCTTAACTTGCATACAGGTTTCTCAGGAGACAGGCATGGTGGTCTGGTATTCCCATCTGTTTAAGAATTTTCCAGTTTGTTGTGATCCACACAGTCAAAGGTTTTAGCATAGTCAATGAAGCAGACATTTTTCTGAAATCCCCTTGCTTTCTCTATGATCCAATGAACACTGGCAATTTGATCTCTGGTTCCTCTGCCTTTTCTAAACCCAGCTTGTACCTCTGGAAGTTCTTGGTTCACATACTGTTGAAGTTTAAAGGATTTTGAGCATAATCTTACTAGAATGAGAAATGAGAGTAACTGTATGGTAGTCTGAACATTCTTTGACATTGCTCTTCTTCGGGACTGAAATAAAACTGAATTTTTCCAGTCCCATGGCCACTGCTGAGTTTTCCAAATTTGCTGACACTTCAATAGCATCATCTTTTAGGATTTTAAATAGCTCAGCTGAAATTCCATTACTTCCACTAACTTTGTTGGTACTTAATGCTTCCTAAGGCCCACTTGACTTTATACGCCAGGATGTCTGGCTCTAGGTAAGTGACCATACCATCATGGTTATCTGGGTCATTAAGACCTTTTTTGTATAGTTCTGTGTATTCTTGCTACTACTTTCTAATATCTTCTGCTTCTATTAGGTCCTTACTGTTTCTGTCCTTTATCATGCCCATCCTTGCATGAAATGTTCCCTTGATCTCTCCAACTTTCTTGAAGAGATCTCTAGTCTTTCCCATTCTATTGCTCTCCTCTACTTCCTTGCATTGTTCATTTAAGAAAGCCTTCTTATCTCTCCTTGCAATTCTCTGGAACTCTGCATTCAGTTCAGTATATCCTTCCCTTTCTCCCTTGCTTTTCACTTCTCTTCTTTCCTCAGCTATTCGTCAAGACTCCTTAGACAATCATTTTGCCTCTTGCATTTCTTTTTATTTGGGACCCACAAGTAAGTAATTGAGGATTTTACAGATTTATCCTTTAGACAAATGTGGTTACCTATTTTACTTACACATATTATTAACCCTTCCTTAAAATTATATTGGTGGTGGTGATTTAGTCACCAAGTTCTGTCTGGCTCTTTGTGACCCCCATGGACTGTAGCCCACCAGGCTCCTCTGTCCATGGGATTTCCCAGGCAAAAATACTGGAAAATGGGTTGCCACTTCCTTCCCCAGGGGGTCTTTCTGACCCAGGGACTGAACCCACATCTCCTGCACTGCAGGCAGGTTCTTTACTGCTGAACCACCAGTGAAGCCCAAAATATACTATTATCACCTTAGGTCATTTCTCTTTTAAAGAAGAGGTCATCTTTTCTACTTATCATTTATTTACCATTTCCAATGCTCTTCATTCTTGCCCATAGCTTCTTTCAGTGCTTTAACATATCATTCCATTTTCCTTCGTTCTCCACTATTTGATGAAAAGTCAGCCATCGTTTACATTCTGTTCTCTTTTATGTGTCATTTTTTGGTGGCTGCTTTCAAGATTTTCTGTTTATAACTGGCTTTCAAAGGATTATAATGTGCCTAGGTGTAGTTTTCTATGTAGTTATTTGCTTTAGATTTGCTGAGCTTCTCTGACACATAGACTTGTGTTTTCTCCTCCAAATCTGGAAAATTACTAACCATTGTGTCTTTTTTCAAAAAAAAAAACAAAACTGAGATATAACTCATATACAACTCATTTAAAACTGACCATTTTGAAGACTAGAACCCAGTAGTTTTTAGTATGCAATTTACTATCACATTAACATGGTATCTGAAACCACATCAATAAACATTCGACCTCTGTTACATTAAAAATTACGGATGCTAATCGTACTTTGAATGAATCTTTCACACATGCATAATTTTACAACATCATGCATTGGTTATTTGGAATATAATTGTTTACTGAGTTAAGGTTAAATGTTCTCCAAATGTTTTCACATTACTCTATATAAAATCTCTTAAAATCTGACATGACGGTAAACCAATCATAAAGATTCTAAGCCTTTCCTATCATTATTACAATCCATCAACTAATTTAACCAATAATTACAGAGAGCCTAGCATCCAATGCCAGCTAGCTTCCATAAAATGTGTGCGAGTGTCTTTGGGGTATTTCACTTATATATCTCAGGCTCCTAGAACACTGCGTGGCTGGTCCACAGTAGACTGAATATTTGTTGAATGAATAAATAAATAGGTAGATATGATGTATCTTAACCTAGATTTCAAAGTTTTTTAGTGTATCACACACACACACACACACACACACACACACACACATAATCCAACTACCAGAATTACTTGGCAACATAATGGGAAAGACCTGCTAGGCAACATGGAACCTCTACACTTATTATGCTTGAAGTAGTTTAACCTTCATACTATCCTAAACATAAATTACTATACATGCAGGCACTTGGCTTTTCACAGTAACTGAAACTCATGCATATCAGAACCATGTCCTCTCTCTGTATGGTTTTGTAGTAACTAACATCTATGGGAACACGGTGCATGTGAAACATTTTAGTCCAAATAATACGGATATAAATGTCAATGAGCCACAAATTCAATTTTAGAAAAATGGGAAGGAAAGCAACTTAGAAAGATATGGCAAGCCTCTGGGCACTCACTTTGAGTAAGTGTCCCTAATGCAAAAGCAAATCAGACACCTAAATGACTTTTCAAATTCTTAACGTGTTTCGCTCCCACTCTATCTCACATTTGAGAATCACTGCCTAGTGATCAACTAATAGAAGGGGTCCAGTCCTTCAGCAGTACTTGTGAATTGCTTATGCGGTGGGGCATGGAGAATCAGGGTGGTTAGAGAGAAAGAGAGATGAGATTTTTATAAAACACTGAGATAAAATTAAGTTACAATAAAACTAGCCTGGACTCTTAAAAAACTACAGGAATTAATATTTCTCAAAACAGACTTACATCAAGTCTTTGGCTTTCTGTCTCCTAACACTTCTCTTCATTCCGTCAAAATAGCCTTAGAGTTACTCATTGTTAGGTTGCCTCCTTCCCCATTCTCATGCCCACATGCTCTCTGGATTTTGCTCTCCCTATTTGAGTTTTTTTTTAATGAAACTAATTCCAAAATACTTAATTTCAAACATGTCTAGCTCCAATAAAAAACAGGCACTCATACATTAAATGTTTAAATGGTTGTGCCAAAAGTAAAGAAGAAATCGAAGGACATCTTACACATAAACACATAAAATGGTAGCTTGGCAAATAAAAGTATCATGGGAAAGCATAACAACTTAAAATTCTACTCCAAGGCTATTTACTAAGTAGTACCACAATTGAGACAAATGGCATATGCTATATAGACTATACCTTAAAATGTACTGTGATGTTCCAAGGAAGAGCTGAACTTGATGCAAGGAGATCAAACAGCAAACCAATTGGATAATGCCTAAAAGTTAAAGAGTACATTATAAGAAAAAATAAATATTTAAAGTTAAACTACAAATGCAAAATAAATTTCAAGTACATTTTAACATCAAGTATTAGGGGACTTTAACCACAAATCACAGGAAGCTGATATTTTACACAGTTACTTGCTTGGGCTAGTATAGCAAGTTTTCAGGCATCAGGGTTTTATTCCCCTCTAGCCATTTCATTCCCCAAGAATTTTCAATATACATAATGAAATTGTACTAAGGAACCCTTTATCAGGCCTGAGCACTGTCATGTCACAGTACTGCAACACTTAATTATCATACCAGTATTCATTTTGGATGATGAGCTTTTTTTTTAAACAACTTACATTTTACAATTTTAAGAACTGAGAAGAGCACCTAAAGGAGCATGAAATCACTTATTTTGTTCTTATTACTACTAACATTACAGCATATAAATTTCCAATCTTCTCTTTATGCAACAATTCTAAATATAGATTAGGCTTATCCTTTACAAACTGTTATAACCTGTTTTTTTTAATGTCAATATTTTCTAAAGTCACTGAATATTCTTCTATAACCTAAAGTTTTTAAAAATAAATAAATAAATTAGCAACTTCTAAATAAGAGAACATTTCATAATATAATCATTACTCACAGGGAAGCAAATTATTTAGTAACAAACAAGTTAACAATACAGATCTTGCAGACTTCAAAGAACAAACCTTATTTTTTATACCCTTTTAAAGAATCTAAAGTAACTTAATTATCAAAATTAAATAATCCCTCCAACAAAGGCCAATAGAGGACTGCTTGGTTTTATGCACAGTCTTGTTCCTTCCTCCATAATAACTATTAGCGAATTACTCCTAGGTTTAAAAGTGGAAAACTTTGAAAATACATCAGTTTACTTCAAAATGAGTGATCCAAATACATCACCTGACCAAAATTCAAATTTTAGTTAACAGTATTTATGTTTTCCTACTATACAAACAAAATTATAATCTACATAATGTAATTGTGGAAAAATCATCAGTCATTAGAGATCATATTTTTATTTAAAATGAATTCAGGATGAATGCCTTGCTAGTAAAATAAAAGTGAGTAGCTTCAGTCATGTATGTGTTATATCTCTTAATAAAACCCTCAAACTTTTAACTGAATGTAACTAACACAAATCTTTGAAAACTAGAAATGAACATAATTTTGGATTAACTAAATTACAGAATGCTTTCTTTAGTAAATTCTGAAATCAGGAAAAAAATCCAGCCTCAGTTAAAAACTGAAATAAAAACAATAATTTAAAAAATATTGCATTATAAACAAGTTATAGCTCCTATATACTTCTTGTCCTTCTCTCTGACCTCTTAAAATTGTACAAGCTCTATGTAACACCATACATTTTCACAAAATAGAACTTTTTTAAGTCCTCACATCCCTCAGAGGTATCTGTAATCAGATTAAAAATGAATGTGCGTACTTAAACTAAAAGAGCATACTGTCTTCCCAACTATATGGGCTTTCCCAGTGGCTCAACTGTGAAGAAGCCATCTGCAACACAGTAGACACAGGCGATGAAGGTTTGATCAATAGGTCTGTAAGATCCCCTGGAGGAGAGCATGGCAACCCACTCCAGTCTTCTTGCCAGGAAAATCCAATGGACAGAGGAGCCTGGCGGGCTATGGTCCATGAGGTCACAAAGAGTTGGACATGACTGAAGCGGGTGAGCATGCACGCATGCACATAGTTAACTTATTGGACAGATTCACAATAATCCAATAAAATGACTAGCAATTCAGTGCTGTACACATTTTCTACTGTTCAAAAATGGAACTATACACAAATCAAATATTATTTTAAAACAACCTATACTAGCATACAAAAATCAAATACAATTTTAAAAATAAGTATTTGAGTCAGAATACAAGTTAAATGTAGTAAGATTCAATAATCAATTATATTTTTACCCTCAATATTTAAAAAAAAAACTGTAAGTGTACAGAATCTCAAACAGGGTAGATAAGAGCTGCTGAATGCATAAATCAAGATCCATAGAATAGTTCAGTTCAGTTCAGTTCAGTCGCTCAGTCGTGTCCGACTCTTTGCGACCCCATGAATCACAGCACGCCAGGCCTCCCTGTCCATCACCGTCTCCCGGAGTTCACTCACACTCACGTCCATCGAGTCCGTGATGCCATCTAGCCATCTCATCCTTGGTCATCCCCTTCTCCTCCTGCCCCTAATTCCTCCCAGCATCAGAGTCTTTTCCAATGAGTCAACTCTTCGGATCAGGTGGCCAAAGTACTGGAGTTTCAGCTTCAGCATCATTCCTTCCAAAGAAATCCCAGGGCTGATCTCCTTCAGAATGGATCTCCTTGCACTCCAAGGAACTCTCAAGAGTCTTCTCCAACACCACAGTTCAAACGCATCAATTCTTTGGCGCTCAGCTTTCTTCACAGTCCAACTCTCACATCTATACATGACCACTGGAAAAACCATACCCTTGACTAGACGGACCTTAGTCAGCAAAGTAATGTCTCTGCTTTTGAATATACTATCTAGGTTGGTCATAACTTTTCTCCGAAGGAGCAGACATCTTTTAATTTCATGGCTGCAGTCACCATCTGCAGTGGTTTGGGAGCCCAAAAAAACAAAGTCCGACACTGTTTCCACTGTTTCCCCATCTATTTCCCACGAAGTGATGGGACCGGATGCCATGATCTTCGTTTTCTGAATATTGAGCTTTAAGCCAACTTTTTCACTCTCCTCTTTCACTTTCATCAAGAGGCTCTTTAGTTCCTCTTCACTTTCTGCCATAAGCGTGGTGTCATCCGCATATCTGAAGTTATTGATATTTCTCATGGCAATCTTGATTCCAGCTTGTGCTTCTTCCAGTCCAGCGTTTCTCATGATATACTCTGCATCTAAGTTAAATAAGCAGGGTGACAATATACAGCCTTGACGTACTCCTTTTCCTATTTGGAACCAGTTTGTTGTTCCATGTCCAGTTCTAATTGTTGCTTCCTGACCTGCATACAGATTTCTGAAGAGACAGGTTAGGTAGTCTGGTATTCCCATCTCTCTCAGAATTTTCCACAGTTTATTGTGATCCACACAGTCAAAGGCTTTGGCATAGTCAATAAAGCAGAAATAGATGTTTTTCTGGAACTCTCTTGCTTTTTCCATGATCCAGCGGATGTTGGCAATTTGATCTCTGGTTCCTCTGCCTTTTCTAAAACCAGCTTGAACATCAGGGAGTTCACGGTTCACGTATTGCTGAAGCCTGGCTTGGAGAATTTTGAGCATTACTTTACTAGTATGTGAGATGAGTGCAATTATGTGGTAGTTTGTGCATTCTTTTGCATTGCCTTTCTTTGGAATTGAAATGAAAACTGATCTTTTCCCATCCAGTGGCCACTGCTGAGTTTTCCAAATTTGCTAGCATATTGACTGCAGCACTTTCACAGCATCATCTTTCAGGATTTGAAACAGCTCAACTAGAATTCCATCACCCCCACTAGCTTTGTTCGTAGTGATGCTTTCTAAGGCCCACTTGACTTCACATTCCAAGATGTCTGGCTCTAGATTAGTGATCACATCATCATGATTATCTGGGTCATGAAGATCTTTTTTGTACAGTTCTTCTGTGTATTCTTGCCACCTCTTCTTATCCAATGGGCCCAATATTAGATTGTAAACTTCTTTTCTGTGCAGTTATAACTATTTTAAAATTAATATTTTATAACTTTAAATCTTTCTTAAAAGTCTTCCAAAAATCA
This sequence comes from Ovis aries, assembly GCF_016772045.2. Lineage (NCBI taxonomy): Eukaryota > Metazoa > Chordata > Mammalia > Artiodactyla > Bovidae > Ovis > Ovis aries. The sequence continues at coordinate 30,960,874 of NC_056061.1, read as the reverse complement.
CAATGAAAACTCACTTGAAAAAAAAAAGAATAAGATTAGCAATTGCCATATGAAGTCACTGGACCTTTTTATAAATCTAAGATATACTGTGACATCTTAGTGATCTTATTTTTTTTCCTCCATCTTGAAAGATTTTGCTACTTCATTCCAGGAATTATTTCACTGTTATCAATTATTCCTAACTGAAAAAAAAATTGATAAGATTAGTAAGAATGGGAGAATAATGTTATACCTATAAGAAAGATATAATATGTATCTTTCTTCCATTTTCTTACTTTGTCACCTAAAACATTATATCATATTTCAACAAAGTATAAAATAAGGATGCAGACCTCATCTTTGGAGTCTGCTTTCAGCTCTCATTAACACAGGTAAAAATTCAAAATGTCTCATTTTCCACCTATATTGACAGAGAAAGACTACACAATTAGATAAATCAGAAGAGTTTTGCGAAGAGACACAAACCAGTACTTTAGACTTTAATGACATTGGTAAAATGATCATTTAAGTAAAATCTCAGGCTATGAGTCTTTAGATGATGATATCCTTTTGATGAATTTCATAAAACTTGAGAACTAATTAATGAACAGTGTATTTCTAAGGACATATGGCATTCTTAACCACATAATCAAAGAAAGCATTTCTTCATATAGCATGTTATGAGTTTCAAAAATGAAACTATTTCATTTTTGCTAAAAGCAAGACTGTCAGTATTCTTATCTTTAATGCTATATGTACACTGCAATTTTCTTGACAGTAAGTTCAGTTCAGTTCAGTTGCTCAGTTGTGTCCAACTCTTTGCAACCCCAAACTGCAGCACGCCAGGCCTCCCTGTCCATCACCAACTCCCGGAGTTCACTCAAACCCATGTCCATTGAGTCGGTGATGCCATCCAACCATCTCATCCTCTGTTGTCCCCTTCTCCTCCTGCCCTGACAGTAAGTTGGCAAATGTTAAAGGCAGATTTGTAAACAAATTGACTGGAAGGAATTAGATGATGTAGAAATTACAAAGAACTGGACTGGATATTTACTCATATAAAGAAGAAATTATTTTACAATAAAATCATGATATAAAGCTTTAATAATTTTGCAAAGCACTGCTGTTAACCGCACAAAGAGCCAGAAGTAATGATAAGCCAGAACCTCATAGAGGTCTATTAGAACGTTTGATAACTAATGAACAGTTATTTGCATTGAGGACACTGCCCATTTTTGATATATATACATTCAAAACCAGTGAAAACATGGAGCGAAAATTTGAATTTCTGTATTTAAATGCTTAGTAAAATTTCTAATAAAGTTATACACCATTCCTTTATTCCTCTCTAAATTATTTATAAAGTGACTTAAATATACATATATACACACATATATAAAGTTTACTGCTCTCAGTAAATGCTGATGATTTTTCCTGATATACTAAGGATTAGGATGGAAATTTAAGTATGATAATTTCTAAAATATATTAAAATTTAAAACATGTAAAATATTACCAAAAAGCATTCTAAATAAAATAATATCTAATAGTTAACCTGTAACAAACATTAAAAATAAAACTAAGCCAGAAAAATATAGGAATAAAATAACTATTTACTTATATATATTGTCAAAGTATACAGATCATATGTGGATCATCAATGCAGCTGTTTATGTCAGAATGATTTTGATGCAAGTATACTAACTTTAAACAAATACACCACCAGAATTAACTGGTTCCAAGATTCCTTATTTCTGGTGAATCTATTAATATGCAAGAAAATCTAAAGAACAGAACTGGCTAATACTTAAAGTACTGACTTTTTCTTACACTATAATCTGATTTATGTCAAAAATTTCAAAAGTAGTAATTTGCACAATTCTTCTAAATGGATATTCTATATAGTCTTGTTGCTGTTGCTGCTGCTAAGTCACTTCAGTCGTGTCCAACTCTGTGCAACCCCATAGACAGCAGCCCACCAGGCTCCCCTGTCCCTGGGATTTTCCAGGCAAGAACACTGGAGTGGGTTGCCATTTCCTTCTCCAAAGCATTAAAGTGAAAAGTGAAAGTGAAGTCACTCAGTCGTGTCTGACTCTTAGCAACCCCATGGACTGCAGCCTACGAGGCTCCTCTGTCCATGGGATTTTCCAGGCTCCTAACCTATAATACAGAAACCACATAAGCCATAACTATGAGTAAACTGTAATGTAGCCTTTTGGCTCTTACATTGCTATTCCCGCCAGTTTAACCTAAATTTAATAGAAAAGGAAGTAGTGAGGACTTGAACCTGAATAAACCCAGAAGAAGACACAACCAGGAAAGGTTCAACCTACTGTGCAGTAAAAACTGACTGCACCAGAATAGTGTTACACCTACTTTCACATTTTATCCTTTTTTTTCTTCCTTAAATTGCTCTAGCCTTTTCTAAATTCAATCCTCAAAATGAATTAACAATTTTTCTGCATAAGTTGTTGCTTCTTTACTCTTTCATTACTGGTAAAACACATGGACATACCGTACAAGGTATAGCAGTAACAGGTACACTCTGAGGTCAGCCAAGGGTGCTCATTCTAGTCTAAACATCTGAATTAAATAGCAAACCAGTATTTTAAGACTAGCATTGAAAGGAATGTTCCCTATATTCTAGAGCACTATTGTCCCACTCCATTTCATTTAAATAAATGCATTCTATTCATAAGTTTGCTACATTAGTGATTCACTGAAAACAGGAGTACATTTTAATAAATAAAAAAAGGTTTAACTCAAATGCAAACCAAAGTAATTTAATGAATACAATCTATTTTGCCTTTCTCTATGGTACAAACAATTACAGGCTAACACTGTGTGTCTCAGCTTTCCAAGTCTATTCTTTTGCATGAAAAAGTATAGAAATAACCAACTAAAGGAATACTACATGTATAAAATGCTAATAAGTAAGCCACATTTCAAAAATCTAGTTTACAGAATAATTTATAAAATTCTAAAAACTCACCACCTTAGAAAAATGACTAGATGTAAGAGAAGAGCCTGTACAGTATTTACAATTAAGATGTAAAGTTGTTTTGTTAAATCCACTTTTGAAATCACATAGGCACAATATTAAATTCTGAGTCAATGGATAAAGTATGTCTACAACTTCAGACCTACATCAGTTATTTGTTGCTTTTCTTTAAATTCAAAAGGTAGTTTCAACAACTTATTTCCAATAGTCAGTCTTGAAAATAAGTCAATTTATACAAAACAATAATATCCCAGTAGAGACATGTTTTACAGTTGACAGAGAACTTTTTCTAAATTTTGTACCTAGAGGCCTAAGATCTAACTAGCATTAGGATATACTAACAAAGTATTCTTTAAAGAACCAAGGTCTTTTCTCTTAAAATAAGCCTAATATAAAAGTAACAAATTTGAACACTTGAGTTACGGTAACAAGAAGAGAAGTGAAAGTAGCTCAGTCCTGTCTGACTCTTGTAAGAAACTCTCTCTTAAGGTGTAATGTTAGAGCACCCTCTGCTGACTAATCAACTCAAATACTCTTAAGAAAAAGATCCTTAATTTAATATCAGCTTTTTTCATTTCCCATATAATTTTTAAATATTAAAGACATAAAGAATGTAGAGGATAAAGCACTAACCAGAGAAAGCCTCCCTGGCACCTCTTTACAAATCGACAATATATTAAGTATTCAGTATACGCATACCACTGTTCTTAAATATTTTTCTATTCTAACATGGACAATTTAACACGTAATGAGAACATATAGAATCAGAGAAAACAACAACAACTAACAAAAAGAATTATCACCACATATAGCAAAAAGATCCCTGAACTGAGAGCCTCAATGTATGGTCCTACTTGCTCATTTGAGTAAGTTATTTTATTTATCTGAGTCTCAGTTTTATCAATAAAAAAACTTATTTAGATTCGTTTATTCATTCAACAAACATTTACTTAGCACCTCTTCTGAGCCACTGCTTAAGCTACAAAGCACCTGCTCAAGCACCTCACATAGATGATTAAACATCTGCAAAATAATTAATATAAATAGGAGAAAGCATTATTATAGAGAGAAACAATATCAATTTATACTTTCTTCCTTCTTTTGGGAATTGTCTAAACTGGTATTTGATTTTCTTTCTCACTTGAATCTACTTAAAACTTCAAAGAATTAAGCATAAAGCAGATATCATCCTCCTCCTCAAATAAATGTTCCTCTACTCTTTTTTCTTGATAATTTTAAATAATTTTATTTATTTATTTTTGGCTGTCCTGGGTCTTCATTGCTGCGTGGGCTTTTCTCTAGTTGTGACAAGAGAGGGGTACACTTCATTGCAGTACTCAGGATTTTCATTGTGGCGGCTTCTCTCATTGCAGAGCATAGGGTCTAGGATGTGCAGGCTCACATGTGCAGGCTGGGAGCAGTTGAGGCTCCCAGGCGCTAGATCACAGTATCAACAGTTGTGGAGCACAGGCTTAGCTGCTCTGCACCATGTGGTATCTACCCGGATCAGGGATTGAACCTGTGTCTCCTGCACTGGCAGGCCGACTCTCCACCACTGAGCCACCAGGGAAGTCCTCCTCTACTCTTTAGACATCTTTATGGTCTCAAAAGTCCAAGTCTTACAAAGTTGCAGTGATAGCAGCTTCTCTACAATGATTATCCTATCCAATGAAGCCTACTGCTTAAATGCTAGGTAGATATTGACAGCCTAATTCCAGGAAAATAACTCGTATCACACAGGAGAAAATTGCTATGGTTCAGAGCAAAAAGAGAATAGGTCAGAACTTAGTCCAGAGGCTTTGGATTACATTCATGCCTCAGTAAATTATTCATTCCTCAAATATACAGAGTACCTAACAATACTAAAGGCAACGTTGTATCAAAAGCAGTTAAAGCGCTTCCCTGGTGGCTCAGTGGTAAAAAATCCAGCTGCCAATGCAGGAGACATGGGTGTGATCCCTGATCCGGGAAGATCTTACATGCTGCGGGGCAACTAAGCCCATAGGGCACAACTATTGAGCCTGTGCTCTTGAACCCAGAAGCTGCAACTACTGAGCCCACGTGTTGCAATTACTGAAGCCCACGTGCCCTACAGACAGTGCTCAGCAACAAAAAAAGGCCACAGCAATAAGAAGACTGTACACAGCAATGAGAGTAGCCTGGCTCTTACAAAGACAGAAAAGCCCACATAGCAATGAAGACCCAGCACAGCCAAAATAAATAAATAAAACTATAAAAAAAAATTTAATAGCCATTAAATGAGCACACAAGACATAGCTATGAAACTGATTTCATACATAAAAAGTGAACACCCCCAAAACTAAGACGAAGACAATGTGAACACAACTGCTTTCACATAAGCTCTCTAAAAGGAAAAATAACTTCGCTCTTTAATAAAAGATTTTCAGAAAGGATAAATAATGACAAAGTAGGAACACAAATCTTGAAGACAATATAACATGGAGCTGCTGCTGCTGCTGCTAAGTCGCTTCAGTCGTGTCCGAGTCTGTGCGACCTCACAGACGGCAGCCCACCAGGCTCTGCCGTCCCTGGGATTCTCCAAGCAAGAACAGTGGAGTGGGTTGACATTCCCTTCTCCAATGCATGAAAGTGAAAAGTGAAAGTGAAGTTGCTCAGTCATGTCCGACTCTTTGTGACCCCATGGACTGCAGCCTACCAGGCTCCTCTGTCCTTGGGATTTTCGAGGCAAGAGTACTGGAGTGGGGTGCCATTGCCTTCTCCGCGTAACAGGGAGAAATGGGACCAAATGTCATTTACTGATATCATATATAGAATACAAACCTACAGAAGACAAATCACATCAAATACAAAAATAATCACCACACAAGATGAATTAAAATAGCAGCTGAAAGATGAAGACTTAATAACCATTTACTATAAAAGCTAAGTTGAAGTTTCTCATCGCTTCCAAAGTTTCTCAGTTGGAGGTGGTTTTACATCCCACGCCCTGCAACATTTTTATTATCACAACTGGCAATAGTGGGTAGGGGCCAGGGCTGCTGCTAAAAATACTGCAACATACACAGTAGCCCTTCCACAACAAAGAATTATCTGGCTTCAAACATCAATACGGCCCTTGCTGAGAAACTATGCTTTACAATGATAAAACTAAAAAGCCCACTGTCAGTCACATCAGTTCTTCTTATGGTAATAGATAACCGTAGCCCGCCAGGCTCCTCTGGCCATGGGATTTCCCAGGAAAGAATACTGGAGTGGGTTGCCATTTCCTTCTCCAAATCGACAACTAATGCACATAAAGCAATACAATTTCAATATCCAACTATAATATAGATAGAACTATCAAGAACATAGATCTATCCTATTGCTACTCACCCACAATCTTTCCCCCTCCTTCCTTTCCCTCTACTCTCCTGATCCTTGCTGCTCTTATACTTCTTTTAAGCCACCTTCCCATTCCAAAACCTCCAATTCTTCTGAGAAATAAAAAGAAAACAGAAAACATTGACTTATCTATGCTGCCTGAGGTCTAGAATTATTCAAGAGTCATGAGTCTGATAATGTGATTATGAAGATCCGTATTGTTTTGATTAAAAAATGAACATTATACCAAAAAAAAAAAAGTGACGTGACCCATGACTCAATACAAGATATTACCTTGTATGTTTCTGAATCATTAAGAGAAATCTAGCTACTTGTGGAAATTAATCAGCACAAGGTGAGTTCCAAAAGTTCACTCCTTATTTCTAAATGATCCTTGGATTCAAGACAGTTGTACTTATTACATACCTACTAGCTTTCTTTTATTTGCTTTAAGCCTCTTTTAAAATTCTTCATTTTTTACTATTCCCAGATTCAGACAGCAAGTCCATTATTAAACTATTTATATTCTTCATATTTCACTTAAAGCTTGACTCAGTCTGTACCTTTTTCATTTAACTACACCTATATGGAAGCATTTCAACACCTATATCCCAGCATATCTTGGGTCATTTTATTCTTCTTCCTGTAACTTCTTTAATTTCCTTAAATATTTTTGGAAGCGCAATGACCAAAGCTCCCGGTAACAGAGGAAGCACAAAATTACATCATCTGTAGATAGATAAGCCCAGATTTGGGATTTATTTCCAGTATGTTTCTGAAAAAGGATATTTATTTTAAATGTTTCTGAAAAAAATAGTACTCTGATATATCATCAAAATTATTTTTCACATAAAAAGGAAATCAATATACTTTAACTACTAGACCAAAGCTAAACAACATAACACAGTGGTCAAACTGTATGTGGCAATCAGTTTGAAAGATGCCCCTTCAGGTAATCATGTGTATATAAAGATCTGTTTATAAAGATTTTAGAGACAGAAACAAAACTGATTAGTATCACAGACTGACTTATCCATATTTTAAATATATGTTAAAAAAAACATAACCAAATATACTATTATCATGTCATATAAAAAATCTATTGATGAAATATATAAATCTGTCCCATGCATCCAAATAGAAAGCAGAAATATTTCCAATAAAATATTTTAGCATTGATTTAAAATCCACTGTATTATAGAGCTAGACTAGTGATTTCTTGCACAGAACTTTTAAAAAACTGCTTCAAGGCACTATATTTTCTTAAAGCTATCATATACTCAATGCTTAATAATGCAGAAAAATTCACTCACCATTTCAGTGGTGTGCCTTCATATTCAAACCATATCTCACTAATGTCTTCTTGTCTCATAACCTTCTGAAAGTGCTTTTTCACTTTGTCAGTTACCAACGTCAAATAACTTACTCTTGGCAAAAGCAACTGAAATGAAAATTTATAAAACCATATTTATTTACTATTTTTTTCAAAAAGAAATACACTATATGCTTTTAAACTACATTTTGAATATTCTGAAAAAGTCATGTTTTTTGCATTATTTTGAATATTATACACAAAGCAAATTGTTTTTTATAGAAAATCAAAGGCTAAAGGTTAAGATGACTTAAAATTTCTTATGAGGTCATTACTTGATGTATAGCTTATAGGGTTAATGCCTAGAATAAACAAGTCTATGTGTAATCCTTCTGTAAAAGTTTTTTCCAAATAAAAATACAATGCAATCAGAAGCCATACTATTTAGGATACTTATCAGTTCTATCAAACTTAACCTGAAAATCAGTATGATTCACCTGAGTTAATTCAACTTCTGGGAAGATAATCACCTCAGTGTAATGTACACTTTGACTTATCAATTAAGACTTCTCAGTTAATCCATCGTATTTTGATAATCTACTGTGTACTGAATCAGTTGTGTGAAGAACACCAAGGCAAGGACATAATCTATCCTCATCTACAAGGCTAAAATAAAGTGGAGGTTAAAAAAAAACCTCCTAAAAAGTACTTACAAAACTACTTCATGGCAGCAACAGAAAGGCCTTTAAAGGTCAGCTAGAAGATTTCATTCGATAAACAATGAAGCCCACTATGATACCACAAATAAAATGATATGATGAGAAATAGTGAAAAAAGTGAAAGTGTCAGCTGCTTAGTCATGTCTGACCCTGCAACCCCATGGACTGTAGCCCACCAGGCTTCTTTGTCCATGGAATTCTTCAGGCAAGACTACTGGAGTGGGTAGTCATTCCCTTCTCCAGGGGATTTTCCTGACCCAGGAATCAAATCCATGTTGCCCACATGCAGGCAGGTTCTTAACCATCTGAACCAGCAGGGAAACTCCAAAGAGAAACAGTACTTGAGGGTTATTCTAACCATTGTATACAAAAGACTGCAATAAGATTCTAGACAGGAAATCTCTTAAGGAAATACTACATGAAATGAGAAAGAAGGAATGGAAAAGTAGGAGAGACCTGGAAATTAGAACAAATTTTGGTGAGTGAACTCTGGGAGTTGGTGATGGACAGGGAGGCCTGGCATGCTGCGATTCATGGGGTCGCAAAGAGCTGGCAACGACTGAGCGACTAAACTGAACTGAACTGAATGAAGAAATCTGAAGGAGGTAAGAGACGTTAGATGACTAACTTTTGAGCTACACATTCACATCTTTAAATGCAATAAAGCACAAGCTTAGAATATAATGCTGATGAACTGGGGTCCTGGTAGTGTCAGTCAACACTAATCTGTCCTATGGAGGCTGGACCTACTTGGGCTTTGGAGAGAGAAAAGTCTGGGAAGGAACACTGAGGATGGTATAGTAAGAACCGGAATAGTATGAAGGCCATCAGTGTTATTCCCCCCAGGAAAGGAGCCTAGAAAGAAAACATAAGAAAGCAATGATTTATTTAAAGAACCTACAAGTAGATAAAAGGAGGAACTTGGCAAAAAATTCATGTATTCTCCTCCTTTGCAGGAGAAGCTCTAGCCATTTCTTGCTTTCCTAAGGTTCTGTTTTCTTTTGCTGGTAAAATGGTTTGTTACTCTCTTTCAGCTGCTTCTGTGAATGGAACTCTGCATCACTTTTCATGTTGCTTATTCAAAGTTATGTTTTTTTGATCAGTGAATCAAAGAGAATTATGTACTGGGCTGGGACCTATATACAAAGATAAATAGTCTGGTTCAGGGATCGATCTTAATCAATGAAGATAGAGGGAACAGGCTCCAGTTAGGTAAGACAACATTACAGTGGTCCTAGGGGCTACAAGGTAAAGGGTGTGAGTGGTAGCTGGAATGCTCCAGTATGGAAAAAAGGTGCCCATACTAGGAATAAGCTGTAGGATAGCAGTGTGAATTGAACAGAACATGAGTTCCTCTCTTTAAAAAATTTTTAAATTTTTTGGTCATGCCACACAGCAAGTGCAATCTTAGCTACCTGACCAGGGAGGGATCAAACCCACACCCTGCTTTGGAAGCATGGAATCTTAACCCCTGGACCGCCACGGAAGTCCCCAGAAGCTCTTCTTTTATTATATAATGAAACAACTAAAATGTGATTAGAGAAGAAAAGAAAAAGGAAACTAAAAGTTACTAAGTATAAGGAAAAGCACTAGTTGTTTTACAGGAAGTATTATTATCACTTCTATTTTACATACAGCTTAAATATTAGTAACTTGTCAAAACTATATTCTATTAAAGAAATCACAAAGAAAAATTCATTAGCATCACAAATGACAGAATCAAGTACAGATGTAACATGGACAGTCTCTAAGAAATTAAAATATCATGGTAAATTAGCCATTTTTAAAAAATAAATAAATATAATCTATTCGTCCAACAGTTCTGTATTATTAAATCCAGGACTTTAACCAGTCTGTTGGGCATTACATAGTTATCTACTCTGTAGAGAATGATATTCACCTACGGAGGAAGATATTCACCTACAGAGGAAGATAAATCAGGAACAAATGAGTGTGGGTATCAGCTCTTGATTTTGGAAAGACCTATACTACATGTACAAGGTTCAGCTAGAGTTGCTGGAAAATTCACAGAAGATTTTCATGATACAAACATTTATTTCCAATAAGGAATGAGTAACATTAGAATGTAAGCTCCATTAAGACAAGGGTTTTCATCTGTTTTGTTCACAGCTAACATTCCAAATGGCCAAAATAGTGCCTGCTTTATAAGAGGCGTATAACAAATATTTGATAAAGAATCAGAGATGCCAAAGGTTAAAAGTATAACAAAAGGTCAAAAGTGATAAATTTTAAAAGAATGCTCATTCTTAAGACAGAATCTACACTCACACTAAAATGTAGCTGGAATCTTCTGTTCTACATTGCCTGTGGGAGTAATCTGTAACTAATATAAATATAGTAGCACTAAGAAAAAACTAGAATAGGTACAGATACAGTTTATCCAGTAAGTATTTAAATAGGTAAAATGGAAAGAAAATAACAACAAAAGCATCACCCTGCCTTCTACATTAGGATTGTATCACACAAGAATTTTCTTTGGTGTATTTCATTGGTTTACTTCAAGCTCATTTTTTAAAACTGTGTTAAAATATACCTAGCATAAAATTTACCATGTTAACCATTTTAAGCAAACAGTTCAGTGACATTAAATACATTGACACTGCTGTGACTATCCCAAATACACTGACACTGCTGTGTCATCCATGTGACACCCATGACTATCCATCTCCAGAACTTTCCGTCAAATTCTGTACCTATTAAACAATAATTACCTCATTCTCTTCTTCCTCCCTAGTGGCTCAAACAGTAAAGAATCTGCCTGCAGTGCAGGAGACCCAGCTTCGATCTCTGGGTCGGGAAGATCCCTGGAGAAGGGCATAGCAACCCACTCCAGTATTTTTGCCTGGAGAACTTCATGGACAGAGGACTGGTGGGGTACAGTCCATGAGACACTTCTGAGCAACCATCACTTTCCCTTCTTCCTCCCAGCCTTCCATAATCACTTTTTAACTTTACGGCTCTGAATTAGACCCTTCTAGAAGGCAATGGCACCCCACTCTGGTACTCTTGCCTGCAAAATCCCATGGACAGAGGAGCCTGGCAGGCTGTAGTCCATGGGGTCACTAGGAGTTGGACATGACTGAGCGACTTCACTTTCACTTTTCACTTTCATGCATTGGAGAAGGAAATGGCAACCCACTCCAGTGTTCTTGCCTGGAGAATCCCAAGGACAGGGGAGCCTGGTGGGCTGCCATCTATGGGGTTGCACAGAGTCGGACACGACTGAAGCGACTTAGCAGCAGCAGCAGTTACATCTAAATGGAATCATAAAATATTTGTCCTTTTGTGTCTGGCTTATTTCACTTTCATTAATGTTTTTAAGGTTCAAGTTCTTTTAATACAAAAAGGATTAACCCCTCCAGGGATACTCTCCACTATATGGACTCTTATTCTTTTATTCCTCATTCACCACTCAGTATGATCCACGTGATACATTTTTCTTCCCTCTGTATAGCCAATAAGGAATACATGTTTTATATAATTGTATAGATTACTTGACTTCCGTGGTGGCTCAGCAATAAAGAATCCACCTGCAACACAGGAGATGCCAGCTTGATCCCTGCATCGGGAAGATTCCCTGGAGAAGGGAATGGCAATCTACTCCAGTATTCTTGCCTGGGAAATCCCATGGACAGAGGAGCCCAGTGGGCTACAGGCCACAGGGTCGCAAGAGTTCGACATAACTTAGCAACTAAACAAAAACAACAGATTACTTATGTTTCAGGGGAAAACTGCCTGTAATATTATTTGTTTACACTAAATCCTATTTTGTCCAAGAATTTTCTGTTATAAAATTAGAGATTCACTTAACAAACAAACATAGAATTAAAATACACTAGAATCCTCTAGCAAACAGAATCCAACAACATATTAAAAAGATCACACATCATGACCAAGTGGGCTTTATCCCAGGGATGCAAGGATTCTTCAATATTCGCAAATCAATCAATGTGATACACCACATTAACAAATTGAAAGATAAAAACCATATGTTTATCTCAATAGATGCAGAGAAAGCCTTTGACAAAATTCAACATCCATTTATGATAAAAACCCTCCAGAAAGCAGGCTTAGAAGGATACCTCAGCATAATAAAACCCATATATGATAAACCCACAACAAACAAATTATCCTCAATGGTGAAAAACTGAAAGCATTTCCCCTAAAGTCAGGAACAAGGCAAGGGTGCCCACTCTCACCACTACTGTTCAACATAGTTTTGGAAGTTTTAGCCACAGCAATTAGAGATGAAAAAGAAATAAAAGGAATCCAGACTGGAAAAGAAGATGTAAAACTCTCACTGTTTGCAGATGACATGATCCTCTGCATAGAAACCCCTAAAGACACCTCCACAGAATTACTAGAGCTAATCAATGAATATAGTAAAGTTGCAGGATATAAAATAATACACAGAAATCCCTTGCTTTCCTATATACTAACAATGAGAAAACAGAGAGAGAAATTAACAAAACAATTTCATTCACCACTGTGATGAAAAGAATAAAATACTTAGGAATAAATCCACCTAAAGAAACAAAAGGCCTATATATAGAAAACTATAAAACACTCTTGAAAGAAATCAAAGATGACACAGATGGCAAGAACCAATATAGTGAAAATGAGTATACTACCCAAAGAAATCTATAAATTCAATGCAATCCCTATCAAGCTACCAATGGTATTTTCCACAGAACTAGAATAAATAATTTCAAAATTTGTATGGAAATACAAAAAAAACTCAAATAGCCAAAGCAATCTTCAGAAAGAAGAAGAATGGAACTTGAGGAATCCACCTGCCTGACTTCAGACTATACTACAAAGCTACAGTCATCAAGACAGCTTGGTACCAGCACAAAAACAGAAATATAGATCAATGGAACAAAATAGAAAGCCCAGAGATAAATTCACACACCTATGGATACCTTATCTTTGACAAAAGAGGCAAAAATATACAATGGAGAAAAGACAATTGCCTTAACAAGTGGTGCTGGGAAAACTGGTCAACCACCTGTAAAAGAAAGAAACTAGAACATTTTCTAACAATACACAAAAAACTAAATTCAAAATGGATTAAAGATCTAAATGTAAGATAGAAACTATAAAACTCCTAGAGGAAAACATAGGTAAAACACTCTCTGATATAAATCACAGCAGTATCCTCTATGACCCACCTCCCAGAGTAATGGAAATAAAAGCAAAATAAACAAATGGGACCTAATTAAACGTAAAAGCTTTTGCACAACGAAGGCAACTGTAAGCAAGGTGAAAAGACAGCCTTCAGAATGAGAGAAAATAATAGCAAATAAAGCAACTGACAAAGAATTAATCACAAAAATATACAAGCAGCTCATGCAGCTCAATATCAGAAAAATAAACAACCCAATCAAAAAATGGGCCAAAGAACTAAACAGACATTTCTCCAAAGAAGACATACAGATGGCTAACAAACACATGAAAAGATGCTCAACATCACTCATTAACAGAGAAATGCAAATCAAAACCACAAAGACGTACCATCTCATGCTGGTGAGAATGGTTGCTATCAAAAAGCCTACAAATAATAAGTGCTGAAGAGGGTGTGGAGAAAAGGGAACCCTCTTTCTTTAGGAATAAATCCCACTGTTGGTGGGAATGCAAACTAATACAGCCACTATGGAGAACAGTGTGGAGATTCCTTAAAAAACTAGAAATAGAACTGTCATACGACCCAGCAATCCCACTGTGGGGCATACACACTGAGGCAACCAGAACTGAAAGAGACACAGGTACCCCAGTGTTCATTGCAGCACTGTTTACAACAGCTAGGACATGGAAGCAACCTAGCTGTCCATCGGCAGACGAATGGATAAGAAAGCAGTGGTACATATACACAATGGAATAGTACTCAGCTATTAAAAAGAATGCATTTGAATCAGTTCTAATGAGGTGGATGAAACTGGAGCCTATTATACAGCGTGAAGTAACTCAGAAAGAAAAACACCAATACAGTATATTGACACATATACATGGAATTTAGAAAGATGGTAACAATGACCCTATATGCAAGACAGCCAAAGAGACATAGATATAAAGAACAGACTTTGGACTCTGTAGGAGAAGGCAAGGGTGGCATGATTTAAGAGAATAGCATTAAAACATGTATATTACCATATGTGAAACAGAGAACCAGTCTAAGCTCGATGCATGAAATAGGGCACTCAAAGCCGGTGCACTGGGACAACACTGAGGGATGGGATGGGGAGGGAGGCGGGAGGAGGGTTCAGGATGGGGGACACACGTACACCCATGGCTGATTTATGTCAATGTATGGTGAAAACCACTACAATAAAGTAATCAGCCTCCGATTAAAATAAATAAGTTAAAAAACACACTAGAATTCTGCTCCATTTCAATGTGTGAGGCATCACACTAGGTGATGAGGACAGAGCAGTGAATGAGACAGAAAGAGCTCTTCCTCTCATGAAGCTACAGGCTTAAGAGGAAGACAGTAAAGACAAAACTACAGATGCGATGAGTGTGAAGAAGTAAAGGGTGTCACAGGCACAAACAGCAAAGAAATTTGCAGGAAAGCTCAAGGAAGGCCTTTACAGGAAGTAAATTTTAAGGCAAGAGTCAAAAGGGAAACAGGAATGAATCAAACATGGGTGGATTTGGATGTCTGGGTGTGAGTAGGGTGGGAGATACTTCTGTTCATTCTAGCAGAGGGAACTGCAAGGAAGGTATGCCGTGAATACAGAAGGACAAAGAATGGCATATGAGGAACTATGACAATTTGAGTATGACAGGACTGTAGAGGTTTAGGACAGAATAGTACTGAAGGAGTAAGGGACCAGACCATGAAGAACCTTGTAAACTACATTAAGGATCCTAAAGGCAATGAAAAGCCACTGAAGGTTTCCAGCTGGCAGGTGAAAAGATTAGATACGTGTTTTTAAAGATTACTCTAACTGTGCAGACTGGAAAACGCAAAGAGGGCAGGACTGAAACCAGGGAAATCAGCTAATATTATAAAACCCCTCAGTTTTCAAATGGTCTGAAATCACGGCATATGAAAGGTATAAGAAAAGTGTGAAATATCTGAGATGTAGAATCAGACAGACCCAATTTTGGCTGAATGTCAGGGATATAGGATAAGTCACTATCAAAGGATGAGTTCCATGTTAACTGCTATAAGAGTAATTAATTAATAAGTAAAATAAATAGAGAAGGCAGAAGATGGGATCCAGATGGAAGGTAGGGCCTTGCCCGAGAAGAAAGGGCACCTCTTCCATTAAAACAAGTGAGAAAAAGTGAATCTGTGCAGATATGCTTTCACCTCTCTATGCAGATACGCTTTACAGACTTGTTGGCAGAAAGTTAAGGAAGGTCCTGCCACATGGTTTCTGTTTTCTTTATGAAGTAGGAAGTGAGGTGAAGGCTCAGAGAAGGAGTCCTAGCAGAGGACAGACACAGTTGATAATGGACTGCTGGGAAAAGTTTAGGGTCTACTCAGATCAATTACCACATATCTGCGTGATTACCTCTGGTAAAAAGTCACAAAATATGAATGCAATTTAGTGTGTATGTTTTATATTGGATAATCTAAAGGAAAAGTAACAGTTCAAATGAATATAACAGAAACAACAAAAACTGAAAAGTTGCTTTGTTTCTAGGAAAGTTCCTTGCTAATACTCTCTGTAATATAAGATACAATTCTCAATGATTATGACACACAGAACTGGCTGAAAGATTTATACAGAGCCAACAAATCAAAATGCAGAAATAAACAGAAATATATCTAACATTAATAAGCTTTTCCAATTAAAACAGAAAATCCCAGAAGACTCTTTGAATAAAAATGATTTAATTTACAAATTTGGTACAGAGTGGATATTTTAAAATTCAGTTTCTAAGAAAGAAGCTATAAACATTAATAAAAGGAAGCTACATTCCCATTCACCCATCCTTCTTGCACCTCTACCTGAACACAAATGGATGCTTCAGGTCACAATGACAACCCTGTTATATCACCTCACCTGAACTCTAAGAATGTTTGGGAAAGAGGTCTACTAGCTCTCAGGCCAAATTTTCATCCCATTTCATCTTCCTCTATAAAACAGTATCATTATTATAACTCAAAGGAATTAAAAATACATTCAAGCTTAATTTACAACAAAGAGATATGTGAACTAAAATCATATTGGCACTAAAATGTTTACCGATAATAATTCTAATACTAAAACCACTGCTAGTGGTTTTGTATACAACATTTTCTTTCTTCAGTTCCATTCAGTAGCTCAGTCGTGTCTGACTCTGCAAGCCCATGGACATGGGCATGCCAGGCCTCCCTGTCCATTACCAACTCCTGGAGTTCACTCAAACTCATGTCCATTGAGTTGGTGATGCCATCCAAACATCTCATCCTTTGTCATCCCCTTCTCTTCTCGCCTTCAATCTTTCCCAGCATTGGGGTCTTTTCAAATGAGTCAGCTCTTCGCATCAGGTGGCCAAAGTATTGGAGTTTCAACTTCAACATCAGTTCTTCCAAAGAACACTTAGGACTTATTTCCTTTAGGATGGACTGGTTGGATCTCCTTGCAGTCCAAGGGACTCTCAAGAGTCTTCTCCAACACCACAGTTCAAAAGCATCAATTCCTCAGCACTCAGCTTTCTTTACAGTCCAACTCTCACATCCATACACGACTACTGGAAAAACCATAGCCTTGACTAGATGGACCTTTGTTGGCAAAGTAATGTCTCTGCTTTTTAATATGCAGTCTAGGTTGGTCATAATTTTTCTTCCAAGGCATAAGTGTCTTTTTATTTCATGGCTGCAATCACCATCTGCAGTGGTTTGGGAGCCCAAAAAAATAGTCTAGCACTGTTTCCACTGCTTCTCCATCTATTTGCCATAAAGTGATGGGACTGGATGCCATGATCTTTGTTTTCTGAATGTTGAGCTTTAAGCCAACTTTTTCACTCTCCTCTTTCACTTTCATCAACAGCCTTTTTAGTTCCTCTTCACTTTCTGCCACAAGGGTGGTGTCATCTGCATATCTGAGGTTATTGATATTTCTCCCAGCAATCTTGATTCTAGCTCATGCTTCATACAGCCCAACGTTTCTCATGATGTACTCTGCATAGAAGTTAAATAAGCAGGATGACAATATACACCTTAGACGCACTCCTTTTCATATTTGGAACCAATCTGTTGTTCCATGTTCAGTTCTAATTGTTGCTTCCTAACCTGCATACAGATTTCTCAAGAGGCAGGTCAGGTGCTCTGGTATTCCCATCTCTTTTAGAATTTTCCACATTTTATTGTGATCCATGCAGTCAAAGGCTTTGGCATAGTCAATAAAGCAGAAATAGATGTTTTTCTGGAACTCTCTTGCTTTTTTGATGATCCAGTGGATGTTGGCAATTTGATCTCTGCTTCCTCTGCCTTTTCTAAAACCAGCTTGAACAACTGGAATTTCATGGTTCACATACTATTGAAGCCTGGCTTGGAGAATTTTGAGCATTACTTTACTAGCGTGTGAATGAGTGCAATTGTGTAGTAGTTTGAGCATTCTTTGGCATTGCCTTTCTTAGGGATTAGAATGAAAACTGACCTTTTCCAGTCCCATAGCCACTGATGAGTTTTCCAAATTTGCTGGAATACTGAGTGCAGCACTTTCAGAGCATCATCTTTTAGGATTTGAAACAGCTCAACTGGTATTCCATCACCTCCACTAGCTTTGTTCGTAGTGATGCCTCCTAAGGTCCACTTCACTTCACATTCCAGGATGTCTGGCTCTAGGTGAGTGTTCACACCATCATTTCTTCTTTCTTACACTTCAGTATTTATCTGACTCTTTGTGACCCCATGAACTGTAGCCTGCCAGGCTCCTCCACCCATGGGATTTCCCAGGCAAGAACACTGGAGTGAGTTGCCATTTCCTTCTCCACACTTAAGTATGCATGCGTTTAAAGAGCAAAATCTGAATTATGCTGCATGGTTTTAAAGTTCGTTTCTTTGGTTAATATTTATTATATGCCTGTCACCCAATAATCTGCAAAAATATGACCACAATGAAGTTACTTTTGGGTGAAGAATTAGGAAGAATTCAAGGGAAAAAAAATCAATTATTACTAAAAACAATCTTCCTCTAACAGTTAATCTTATTATTCTACCATTTTTAATTCTATTAGAAAACTTACCCTCTAGTTCTCACAATGGTCTTTTCATACTTAAAACAGATTTATAAATAAGGAAGGAAAAATATTGTATTCTTTACTCGCTTTTTTTAAGTGCAGAAAATGTGTCAAACATCATATTCTGATTTAAAAGTAAACAGTCTTAAATCATATATCTCTTAGCTTTCACTACTTTGACCAACTGGACACACATACACTCCTTCATGTAAGTACTATTAGAAAGCTGCCCAAGGTTAAAAGTTTTCATTAAAATAGCAAAAGCTAGTTTAGAAACAAATAATATCCTAACCCAAGTTACTGAGGGAAAAGAGTAAAAATACATCTAATAAATGAAATGTCTCTAAAAATAAACTATGATCACTTCTCATTTTTAACCATGGAAGTTTTTCTAAAGGTGGAAAACTGCTGAGTTTCCAAAGTAAAAATGATTCAAATTTATATAATCAGTTATGATTATCTGAAAAAGTACAAAAGACTACCCAATTTCTCTGAAAGTATCATTCAGTAAGAAAACCCAGAGAATTTAAACAAACCCCCAACATGGGGGTGGACAGACTTTCATGCACTGAGTATCTAGCATTTGCGTGACATATTCCAGATTCAAGGATGCACAGAGAAAGACGAAACAGTTCCTGTACCCAACAAGTCAGAGGACGGGCCCCTAAAGGAGCTTCCTCCAGCCATCTGACTATCCCCAGCTAGGGCAGGCAGGGGACGAGCGCTGCCTCACCAACACATAGGAGAGAAAGCCAAGGGCAAGCTCTACTAAAGTGAAACAAGAGATGGTCCAGCACCACAGATGTATTTCCACTTCTCCAGATCTTCCTGAGTAAATAATATTATGTGTGCATGCATACTAAGTCGTTTCAGCTGTGTCTCACTCTTCACAACTCCATGGACTGCAGCCCACCAGGCTTCTCTGTCCATGGGATTCTCCAGGCAAGAACACTGGAGTGGGTTGCTATGTACTTCTCCAAGGGATCTTCTCAACCTGGGAATCAAACCCGTGTCTCATGTCTCCTGCATTGGCAGGCGGGTTCTCTACCACTAGCGCCCCTGGGAAGACTGTGTACCTGAGACACAAAGGAAAAGCTGAACTGACAGTAACTGAGAATGTCTTTTCCTACTGGGGACTATCTAGTGAAAAGGCAAGATACTATTATCGCTGACTGACAGATGCTTAAGTCTGGATCATATCGCCAACTGGAAAAGGAAAAAGAAAAGCAGACTAAAATCAAAAGATAACTGCTACTCTCATTTTAGAACAGATAATACACTAACTCAAATCCACAAGCCTACATGCGACAATTTGTGTTATTAAACAATATATTTCATATTATCTATATTAACTCATGAACATATGAAGACACACCCACATCCATATGTTCATTCAGCTATCAAAAAAATTTTTAATAGTTGCTTTGAATACAAAAGAACCAAATCTGAACCTATCATTTTCAAAACATCTTCCTGTTAAAAAACCACACATAACTTATGATTCATTATCATATACTATAGATGTGTAAGAAAAAGAAAGTCAACACGGTCCCGTATCAACATGTCAGCAGTGCTTTTATCCTCTGAGCAGTAGGATTAGAGGTGATTCTTACTTCTTTTCACAGATCTGGGTCTCCTAATTTTTTTTCCATGATGAGCACATATTAATTGTGTAACAAGAGTTGAAAACCAGCCTCCTGGTTCTTAAAAGCTTTCTTTACAGACATGGACAAAGTTCCGACATCCCATTTGCCATCATCAGCATACTTACATAATATGGTTCTGCCTCACGTTCAGTTATCTCATCCTGATACAGGGTGAAGCAAGTTGGAATTCGTCCAAACCACACATCTCGAAGCACATCTTTGTCATCTGTCATTCTTCCAGTGATGAAAGCAGTACATATAGGCTAAATTATTTTCAGCCAAAGCCAAACTGAAAATAAAATGAAGAGTACTGGTCTGATCCTTGTAAGAATAAACAAACGTGCTCCAAAACAAAGATTATAGGAAATCAAGAATGCCGTAAAGATTATTCCCTTCAAAAAACTAGATGATGGCATTCTTTAGAATGAATGCAAAAATCAGTACAACAAATTCCAAATGTGAAGCTATTATTTATTTAAAGAGATCAGGGAAGTAACCATTTCAGAATTACATATACAACTAACAAACCACAGCCAAAGTGAAACTATACTTGCAACATTCTCTCAAGCCCCAAAAAAGTACACTGCTTATCTAAAGTGAACTCTTCACTGTAACTTTTGTCTCAGTTTTCTCATCTATAAAATGGGAATAACAGCACTGACCATGTAAGAGATATGAAAATTAAATTCATACATGTAGAATACTTACAATAATGCCTGTAACACAGTACTAGTAGTATAAGATGTATCTGTCATCATAATTTATAGAACCAACAAGAGCATGTCTCAAAAAAGGTTTAAAAGTCGAAAACTTCAAGAACTTAGAATAATCAAAAGCATTATCTAGTGTAAACTGGAATTAGTAAAGGAAAATACAGCCAAAAATTGTGCAGTGAGCATTGCTAGCAACACTCTCGATAGAGTCACAGTTTGATCTGTGGCAGATGCTGAGGGCTTCACGATGATGATGACAATGACGATGAGGGTGATCATTTTTTAAAAACCTCAGGCATATCTGACTCCGCAACCCAATGGATTGTAGCCCACCAGGCTCCTCTGTCCATGGGGATTCTCCAGGCAAGAATACTGGACTGCGGAGCTATTCCCTTCTCCAAAGGATCTTCCAGACCCAGGGATAGGACCTGAGTCTCCTGCACTGCAGGCAGATTCTTTACTGTCTGAACCACCAGGGAAGCCCCTACAGGCATTGCCCAGAAGGTACTATTTACAGATCTGCTAAATATCCCATGCACTTTCATGTCCTTTCCATAGCTGTGCTCATGCTGGTGGTTCCTAACCCTAAAGTAGCCTTCCCCACCTTGTCTTCAACTGGGACAGCCTTCCGGATCCTGCTCAAAACAGCCTTTCTTCTATGCATGAATCAGGCAGAACCTCACTGCAGCAGGATTTTCAATCTCGTATTCTTTCCACCATACCATATTAACTGCCAAACATCCCTTTCAACTCCAAAATGTCCATGGTTATACTTAAATGTTACTTTGGGAGTGCTTTCATAGGGAGGAGGGGAAAAAGTTAAATATTAACAGAACTTACAGTGTTCAGGAAGAATTTTAAAAGATACTGAACTTGAAGAATGGGTAAAATATGGACAGAAGAAAAGAAGACAAATAATCAATACAGCATCAGCAAAGACAGGAAGTGGCAGGAGCAATATATGAGCCACCTTTTTAGGAAACATATTGGGAACAGCAGTAGACAATGAAAGAGCTGACACTGTGACGTGGTCTACTACCACACATGATTTTAAGCAAGTCACTTTACTTTACTAAGTCTCAATTTCCTTAACTATAAAAGTTACCAGGGTTGTTCTAGAGAAAAAAAATCTATAAAGTATGTGACATGGTACTGGACACAGTAAGTGCTGAGACATAAAAGCAATTATTATTCCTTTAATGTC
Organism: Ovis aries; assembly: GCF_016772045.2. NCBI lineage: Eukaryota > Metazoa > Chordata > Mammalia > Artiodactyla > Bovidae > Ovis > Ovis aries. Next base: position 30,938,761 of record NC_056061.1, on the reverse strand, counting down.
AAATTTGTAAATATATAATGTAACTAGATCATGAAAGTGAAGTGAAAGTGAAAGTGAAGTCGCGTCTGACTCTTTGCAACCCCATGGACTGTAGCCTACCAGGCTCCCTGTCCATGGGATTTTCCAGGCAAGAGTACTGGAGTGGATTGTCATTTCCTTCTCCAGGGGATCTTCCCAACCCAGGGATTGAACCTGGGTCTCCCACACTATAGACAGACACTTTACTATCTGAGCCAACTAGATCATGAAGTATACCAAATAGATAACTGTAGGTTTTCAATTCTATCCAACAAGCTGTGAGGTTCTGTAACGGTGAAATAAAAACAGTTATCTGGTATAGTCAGAACTATGGCTTTTCCAGTAGTCACGTACAGATGTGACAGTTGTACATAAAAAAGGCTGAGAGCTGAAGAACTGATGCTTTTGAACTGCGGTGCTAGAGAAGACTCGTGAGAGTCCCTTGGACTGCAAGGAGATCAAACCAGTCAATTCTAAAGGAAATGAACCCTGACTATTCATTGGAAAAACTGATGCTGAAGTTCCAGTACTTTGACTACCTGATGGCAAGAAAAGACCCCGATGCTGGGAAAGATTGAGGGTGAGAGGAAAAGGAAGTGACAGAGGATGAGATGGTTGGATGACATCACTGACTCAATGGATGAGAGTTTGAGCAAACTCAGGGAAATAGTGAAGGACAGGGAAGCCTGGCATGCTGCAGTTCACGGGGTTGCAAAGAGTAGGACATGACTTAGCAAATGAACAGCAACAACAAATCTGATGGCAGTGCACAAAAGGCACAAAAGGAGATCTGAGTCAGAGAAAGGATAGCCAGGAAGCAACGTCTGCAACTAAGGCATAAAATAATGACTGCCTGACCTAGACTGGTAGCAGTGGACTGAAAACAGATAGGAGGCTTTTCCAATGAAGAACAGAAGCTGGTAAAATGACTGGCTGAGGGATAAAGACAAGGACTGAAAAGATTTAAATGCTTACAGCAGGCAACAGAGTAAGGTAGTTAAAGAGGTTTTGAAACTGGACTGACATGGGTTTCAACCCTGACTTCCTCATATAAGCTGTGAGTCCTTGGACAACAAACCTGACATCTCCAAACCTCATATCTGTAAACTGAAGATAATTCTAATGTCACAGGTTGCTCTGTGTTTAGCACCTAGTAACCAACAACTGGAAAAATGGAATATGTATTTAATTCCATGGCCCCTCTGCTTGCATACCCTTTGCCCCTTCTCTTGGCGAATTCTTAATCCTCTTTTAAGAGTGAACCTAACATCAGTTTCTTGAGAAGCCTTCCACTAAGCAAACTACAATCTAATTACTTATTATTTATCTTTATTGTTATATGGTATAACAACACACTGCAGTTATGTTTATCTTATCTGACTCTTGCCCCTCCCAAAACTGAACTGTGAATTCCTGGACAGCAGAAATTGAGTCATATATACCTTTGTATCAGGGAGGGTAGCACAATTAGCACATAGTAGGTTCTGGAATTTTTGTTAAACACTGGAAAATATATAAATAAATAAAATACATAAACCCCAAGGTTACCCTAGCTATTGAAGAAACTTCTCCACCTAAACTCTTTCCTAAATTGGTACAATCACACTTTAAATTCAGTGAATTTTATCATTTTAGAAAAACATGTTTCCCTCTCATACATACACAATGATATCAAACCATGCATCCAACTTGAAGGTAACATTTTCGAAGAACAGAAATCTCAGACCATGATACAGTCTACTAGAAATAAGCTTCTTTAGGGCAATGACTACTACCTGACTGCTGCTGTATTTTCTGCATCTAATTCACAGCCTGGAAAAATGGTAGGTGTGTCCAAAGACAAACACTTAGCAAACAGTATAGTGAGTATAAGAATGTAACGCACAATTAACCATCCCTTTTACAAACCAAGAACGGCTAACCTACTACCTGAAGCTGTTTTTTTGCTGACAAAATCCCCAACTATCCACAAATTACTTAAAATATCAAATACCTACTACTAGTAAATTTGTAAACATCTAAAAATCTGCTGGCTGGTCTCCCTTTAAAATCGGAAGTGGGCTCTGGGTACAGCCCAGGGTTCTCAAGTTTCCCTAGTCCATTTATTCTTCCACTGTCCCAGATCAACTCTCTCGTCTCAACTTTTCACATCTCCTTCCTTACTCTCTTTCAGCTAAAGACTTGGCTTTTTAACTATTTCCTTCTATCTGGTTACTAAGGATCACTAGTTTTGAACAGGGGTTTTAATGAACAGGCCCACCCCCATCCTGGGGGATATGGTCTGTAACTCACCCCAACCTCCAAATGTTGAAATGTCCTGAAGTCCTTGAACCCTGCCTTTGGAGATCTCTTAGGGTTTTAAAAATCATTTACACATTAGCAATTCCCACATTCACATCTTCAACCTAGACTTCTCTTCTGAACTCTGGTTCCACATACACTACTGTATACTGACATTTCCTTTGGAAATTCAGCAAGTGCCAAACAGAAGATGATTTCAGATCTCCCTCTCTCCTCTTCCTAGTACTCTGTGATCCTCCCCAAACCACTAAGCGGTAACTCCATTCTTTAGTTGCTCAGGCCTTAAATCTGGGAGTCAACCATGAGCCCTCTTCACAGCTGACCAGCTCTAGCTTAGACACCAGTCTAGAACCTGGCTATGTCTCACCGCCTCCACTATTACCACACTGATCCAAGTCACTGTGACCTTTAACTCAGATAAATGTCACAGTCTACCAACAGAGGTCTCAACATTTCTGCAGAGAGATAACATAATCAGAAAAAAAAAATTTTTTTAAACACAAGTCAGATGAGTTCACTCCTTTATTCAAAACTTGTGTTGTTTAGTCCCTCAGTCGTATCTGACTCTTTCGCAACCCCATGGACTGTAGCCCTCCAGGCTCCTTTGTCCTTGGAATTCTCCAGGCAACAGTACTGGAATGGGTAGACATTCCCTTGTCCAGGGGATCTTCCTGAACCAGAGATCCACACTGCAGGTGGATTTTTTTTTACCACTGAGTCACCTGGGAAGCCACTCAAAACCAGACCATCTCATTCAAAGTAAAAAGTAAAAGTGTTAAAAAAAAAAAAAAAAAGTATTACCAGGCCCTTATATGACCTGGGGCTTCCCTGGTAGCTCAGTAGGTAAAGAATCTGCCTGCAGTTCAGGAGACCTGGGTTCGATTTCTGGATCAGGAAGATCCCCTGGAGAAGGGAATGGCAACCCACTCCAGTATTCTTGCCTGGAGAATCCCATGGACAGAGGAGCCTGGTGGGCTACAGTTCATGGGGTTGCAAAGAATCGGACACCAGACTGAGCAACTAACATTAACTACCTACTCTGACCTGCTTATCTACATCTCTCTCCAACTTGCTCCCCCGGTGGAGCCAAACTAGCTGATATGCTCCTGCCTCAGGGACTCTGGCTGTTCTCTTGGTCTTTTCCACTACATCTACATAGCACCCTTCCTTATCATTACTAGGTTTCTGCTCAAATGTCATCTTCTCTTAGGCCACCACTGTAACTTCCTACACATGACATCAGCATGTCCCATTCCCCTTCATTATTTTTTCTCCACAGCACTTTCCACCACTCCACTTCACATATAATTAACTTTTAAATTAATGTCTCCCCACCCCAAACCTCAAAGTGAACTTCATGACGGCAGCGATTTTTATCGTCTTCTTCACTGTTTATTGTTTTGTTTATTTTTTGTTCAGTGCCTGGCACATAACTGGCACTTCGTATCTGTTAAATTAATAAAGTGAGTCTACACTTGAAGCTTGTACATTATTCTAAAATCTCTTATCCATATAGTATCATTCTGTTCGTTTTTCCCCAATTTTAATCAGCATACCATGGTGGATCAAAGAACATGGTCAAATCCAATATAAAATCCTAAACTTTCCCTCAACTGCTGCCCTTAGCCCAACATGTTTACTTTCAAATTCAAAATTCAATCAACAACTCCCTTTATGGAAATCACAAAATAATTCGGTTCAGACCCAAGTACACACAGTCCCCAAAACTCCGAAATTTATCAAGTAAATTCTAGAAGGCTTTAGAACCAGTGCCGTTTGACAGCCTCTGGGTTCTGATTCTTGCTAAAAACATGCTGTGCCTCCACACCCTTCAGAAAAATCTAGAACCAATCCAGTTTCCCTAAGCTCCTCAACTTCAGATGTGACTTGAAAATAATCCAAAGTATAATTAAAGTATATGAAAGTGCTTTGCCAACGGGAAATTGATTTTTTTGGGCACTAAATATTATTAAAATGAGACTTAATGAATGCTTTGAGGAGATAAACTGGGGAAAACTCCACCGATTTCGGATAGAATCGAACTGCCTATGAAATATCTACGATCTAAATAACTACTCCACGAAAAATGCAGGTCCTGAACTAAACTCTAGAGCCTGTGATGAGACCCAGGCTTCCTACCTTAGAAAGGAACGGACTTATTCCCTCCAGAGATCACACAGGCTACACCCTCCCAGCCGGCGCTAGGGCTCCGGGGACGGCGCCTGGGCAACGCCACCTTCCTCGGAGGAACCACCTTCACCCGCCACCACCGCCCGGGGGAGCGCTCCTCTCAATGCACACGCCCCTCCTTTTTACCACACCTACCTGGCACTTCCCCAACCCTCTTCCTGCGGGCATTTCCTCACACTGGGGTGACAGACACACACATACCCTACTAGAAGCGCCGGCTTCTCCTCCGGCTTCCTGCACAGGTGAAGACGCTGGGCGGAGGAGAGAGCCCAACACACTATCCCGCCGAGATGCACCAGCCGGGAGTCCCGATGGCCCGCGCAGCCGCAGAAGGCACCTGCGCGGAGGTCGGAGTAGAGCCTAGCTACACTTCCGCCCTCCGGTATCCAGCAAAGACGGCCCCCAGCGCCGCGGAGCCCTGAAAGCCCACCGCAAGTCCAGTCACCCTCGGCGCCCGGAGATGACGTCACGAGACCCCACGTGGCCCGCACTCCGCCCCCCGAGTTCGGCCCAACCCTGCACCGAGGCTGGAGCCAGACTTGAGCATGCGCGGACCGAGCGGTCAAACCCCTGGCAAGTTCACAGATGCTCTGCCGGCTTGTCTGTGCTTTTGGCAGTCATTGGTATTTAAGAAGGTTATAACAGTTCTGTGAGAGCAGAGACTTTTACAGATACGGAGACACTGCCTCCCTGGAGCTTGATCGCGGCTTCTGTCTCCTGACTTCCCACAGTAAAATTAATAAAACGTTGGTCTTCAAAGTGTTTTCATATCTGTTTTCTCATCTTCACTTTGTCAGAGCCACAGCATGAATTAACAGTTATTTAACAATAAAATACCTGAATACTGAAGCCCTCCATCCATCCAATTGTATATACCTTTGTCTTCCTGTTGGTTAAAATAACAAGCAATTAGTAAACTTACTCTTAAAAGCTGTTGGCATTGGATCTATATAGAAGCCTTACCAGACATTTAAAGTTAGTCTTTTAATTACACATTCCATCAAAATATTATTCTATGCATACCGAGTAAATACTACTTTATCGTTCCTGATAATTGGGAAGATTAGGAAAATCCTAGTATTAACCACAGGATACTTTTAAATTAAAAGAAGAATCTTCTTAGGGGCTGTTGTCTATAGTTTAATGATTTATTAGTGGTGAATCACACCTTATTGGTGGGTCATCAAATCAACTTTGTGGGTCCTGACTAGCATTTTTTTAAGTGAAAAAAATTAGAAAATATCAGCATGCTTCACACACGTATGCAGGTCAAGAAGCGACAGTTAGAACTAGATATGGAACAACTGACTGGTTCAAAATTGGGAAAGGAGTGTGACAAGCTTGTATACTGTCACCCAGCTTATTAAACTTCTGTGCAGAGTACATCATGTGAAGTGCTGGGTTGGATGAATCACTAACTGGAATCAAGTTTGCCTGGAGAATATCAACAACCTCAGGTATGCAGATAATGCCTCTCCAATGGCAGAAAGTGAAGAGGAACTAAAGGGCTTCTTGATGAAGGTGGAAAAGGAGAGTGAAAAAGCTGGCTTAAAACTCAACATTCGAAAAACTAAGATCATGGCACCTGGTCCAGTCACTTTATGGCAAATAGAAGGGGGAAAAGCGGCAGCAGTGACAGAGTTTGTTTTCTTGGGCTCCCAAATCACTGCAGATGGTGACTGCAACCATGAAATTAAAAGACGCTTGCTCCTTGGAAGGAAAACTGAAAAAAACTAGAGAGCATATTTAAAAGCTGAGACATCGCAAAGGTCCACATAGTCAAAGCTATGGTTTTTTTCAGTAGTCCTGTATGGATGTGAGACTTGGACCATAAAAAAGGCTGAGCAGCCAAGAATAGATGTTTTCAAATTGTGGTGCTGGAGAAGACTCTTGAGAGTCCCTTCGACATCAAGGAGATCAAACCAGTCAATCCTAAAGGAAATCAACCCTGAATATTTATTGGAAGGACTTATGCTGAAGCTCCAATGCTGTGGCCACCTGAAGTGAAGAAACAACTCACTGAAAAAGACTCTGATGCTGGGAAAGACTGAAGGCAAAAGGAGAAGGGGACAGCAGAGGATGAGATGGTTAGATAGTTTCACCAACTCGATGGGCATGATGAGTCCATTTGGTAGACTCATGAATTTGAGCAAACTCAGGGAGATAGGAAAGGACAGGGGAGCCTGGAGTGCTGCAGTTCATGGAGTCACAGAGTCAGACAGAACATCGACTAAACAACAACACGTTAAGGTACATATTGTTTCCTGAAATTTTTATTTTAATACATATGTGGTATACACTGGATAGGGCTTCCCTGCTGGCTTAGAGGTTAAAGCATCTGCCTGGAATGCGGGAGACCCAGGTTCGATCCCTGGGTTGGGAAGATCCCCTGGAGAAGGAAATGGCAACCCACTCCAGTACTCTTGCCTGGAGAATCCCACAGAGGGAGGAGCCTGGTAGGCTATAGTCCATGGGGTCGCAAAGAGTTGGACACGACTGAGCAACTTCACACCGTCACACACCATACACTGGATAGGAATGTGAAATACATTTCTTGATATGGGTAGCAGTCAAAAAAATTTGAAAGTCACAGTCCAGTCCACTCAACATAATCAATGCGGAAATCCTCTCTATGCATCCTCAACAGACAACCATTGGCCTCTATAAAAAAGTTCTTGGGATAAAGTTGCCCTTCCTTCCCAATGGTAGCCAAAACTAAATGGAATTTACTCTGAAGTGTATCCAAAATATTAATGAATGGATAGAGGGATGGATATATGGATAAATATTTGATAATGCAGGTATGCTGCTGCTGCTGCTGCTAAGTTACTTCCGTCATGTCCGACTGTGCAACCCCATAGATGGAAGCCCACCAGGCTCCCCCATCCCCAGGATTCTCCAGGCAAGAACACTGGAGTGGGTTGCCATTTCCTTCTCCAATGCATGAAAGTGAAAAGTGAAAGGGAAGTCGCTCAGTAGTGTCCGACTCTTAGCCACCCCATGGACTACAGCCTACCAGGCTCCTCCATCCATGGTATTTTCCAGGCAAGAGTACTATAGTAAAATGTTAATGGTAGAATCTATGTAGTAGAATGGTAGAATCTAGTATTTGGGTGTTCACTATAAACTCCTTTCAACTTTGCTGTTATGCTTGAAATTTTTCCTGGTAAAATGTTGAGGGGGAGGGGAGAAACTGTGTTTGGAGAACCCTAATAGGTGGAGAGTTATTAAACTGAACTAAAATCCAGCTTCTTATAAGTTTAGGAATTGATCCTGATTACTTCCTTCCTCCCCTTGTGCCTCCTCTACTCCACTTACAGCCTACAGCACACATAGCTAACCTTTGTCCTAACAGCATTTCAGCTATGTAAAGGTAGCTCTCATACCTCATAACCCACTCAGTATAATACTGTCAGTTCTTTCAGCCACTCTTCACATGACATATCTCCCTTCTGGATAACTCCAGTTGTTGGACTCTTTCCCATCTCATGATTATGATCCCTGAGCAAAAATTTGGACATAAGAAGAATTTTATATTTGTTCTTTGTCATTTCCATCATTAACATTATGTCTTCCCTCTTGGTCAGTAGCCCTGCATCTTTTTAATTTTTTTTTCAATGAACATAACTTTTAAGAAGCCCTTTCTGGTTGGCCTTACCATTTCTCCCAAGCTTCAGTGCATTCGGAGTGACCCTCAGGCAAACTTGTGTGAATTTACTTATCAACCTCCATTCACCAAAGGGGAGTACACAAGTCCTCTTAAAATTCTGGGTTCAAAGGAGAGACTCACAGAAGTCTGTCAACAATATGATTTATTTTCTTCTCACTATACTAGTTTGCAGTTGTAAAGACTTTTATTTTTGCATGCATTACAACTTGTAGGACTCAAAGTTGTGGGATCACAACTTTATTTGCTCTAAATTTACTTAAATCTCCCTTCCTGAACTCTAAGGTGTCTCTACTAACCCCATGAACTCTAACATGCCATTACAACCTGATCTCAAGTTCCCATCTACTCTCTTTCCTCTCCAGCCTACAAGTTTTATAAGTTGTTGTTGTTCAGTCAATAAATCGTGTCCAGCTCTTTGTGACCCCAGGGACTGCCACACACCAGGCTTCCCGGTCCTTCACTATCTCCCGGAGTTAGCTCAAATTCATGTCCATTGAGTTGATGATGACATCTAACCATCTCATCCTCTGTCAAGTTAGTGAACCCAAATTTGATTCTTCTACTTCAGTTCTAATGCCTCTGATTGCATGCCAACCAATTAACCTGTCTTCCAATTCCCCTCACTACTGGTTTCTTCCTTCTGCCCATAACTATGCTTCAACCATTCTCCCATCCTACTGAAATCCTTCCTTCAACCATCATCACTTCTTACCTACACTATTGGGCTAGCCTGCTAACTGGTCTCCATGCTGCCAGTCTTTCTCCGTTTACCCCAGGAGCCAACTATCTTCGATTTAGATTTCAACCAGAGTGGATTCTCTGAAATGAATTCTTACCATATAATTCAGATGCCTCACTCGTTCCTTCTGAACAGATTTCTAGTTTCTCAGCATGATCAACAAGGCCCTCTATGACTGGCTTTTCCCTTTTTTCTAGCCTTATTTCCTAATGTTCCCTGCCAAGCACTTTAAATTACAATGGTATCAAAGTCTGGCAGCTCTTTGTACTCAGGTTAACATGTTTGTGTTCCCACTGTGCCTGCTGCCTAAAATCCTGTCCCCACCAGACCCATTGTTGTATCCCTTTTCCCCACTTCAAATATAGCACGCATTTCACAAGACAGTTCAGGTGATAGAAAGTTTTCTCTGATCCACTTAATCTAGGTTAGGTGCGCTTCAACATTTCCTCAATCATTTTTTTCAAATCCCTAATGTCAGCACAATGCCTGTCATTCAGTAAATATGGAAATAAAATAAGCAGAACATGAGCTTTCTTCTATGATTCCCATCACTTTCCCCTTAGGAACTAAATTCTTTCTCATGGCCTAGAGTTTAGGTAGAAAGTGATTTCCTTTATTACTTTGTCAATTTCCAAATGATCAACAAGGAAAGCTGAAAGTGATTGAGATACTCTGTTGTTAGTGGAGTGGGAGTCCCACAGTGGCCTGTGAATCAGGGTCTCCATCACTGCTCCCTCCTGTCTTGGTGCCAGTTGTGTAGTCTGCTTGCAGAAGGCGCTTTTGCTTCTTCCGTACGGTCTCCAGCTCTGCAGTGTATTCCCAGAACACAATCATATGTCTGTTCTCCCAACCTTTAATCTTTACTCAAGCAATACCCCTCAGCTGGTGCTACAATGGAAACTCCTAGAAAGCAGGGATGAATATGAATCTGCATCTATGAACAAATGCAAATGAGTCCTACAGGTGGGCTCTGGACCACTGATTTGACATCATGATGTACTCTAACCTGCTTTGGGATACACACTGTGATGCTATGCATATGCTAGTTTAAGCTTCATTGAAATGGCAACCCACTCCAGTGTTCTTGCCTGGAGAATCCCACGGACGGGGGAGCCTGGTGGGCTGCTGTCTATGGGGTCACACAGAGTCGGACATGACTGAAGTTACTTAGAAGCAGAAGCAGCATTGTTGCCCAAACTGAGAATGCCATACTCCAGAAGTGTCAAGGTACCAACACATCAGAAAGACCACACTCCAGAAGCAGCTGTTGCCAAGAACATCTGTCATCCCTCCACAGTCCTGATCCATACCACATGGCCTGCTAATTAGCATAGTGCTGTCAGAAACAGGTTTTTATTTTTGGCTCCTCAAAAGTAAGATAAATGTTAGAAATGAGATCTCATTTATGCAATTAGCAATATTTAAGATATGTGGATTGACTAAAACATTTTAGAGATTCTTGCCACCCTTGAAGGAACAAAGTGTGGGAATCCATGAAGCCTGCAGCTTGATCCCTGCAGCTTGATTTTGTCTTCTATAGAGATTACAGAATTCAGCCACAGGAAGGATGTTAAAGCTGCCTCAAGATTAGATTTTTCAGAACAAAGTGCTGAGAGCACCGTAAAGGGCAGAGAGTTGGGATCTTACATAGCTTATACAGCCGGTTGTATTAATGAGTGTCTGTGGGTGCACTGGAATCTGATCTAAAATTGACTTTCATTATAATCCCATATCCAGATTATGGGAAATGATTAATCCTCGCCAGCCTCAACTTCTTTAGTAGCTATGTTTATTTATGGAAAAAAAACCTAACAGTTATACATGATCAAATTAATCTTGGTCAGTAAGGAAGAGTGGCAGATATCCACTCTGTCCCTGAAAATGTTTCTTTATTTAAAAAAAAGTTATTTATTTATATGGTCTTAATTTTGGCATGTTCACTGGGGGTGTAGTGTCTTAGCCACCAGACCACCATGGAAGCCCCTAAAATGTTTCTTAAATTCTAAAAAAGAAAAAAAAAAGGTAATGCTTTAAAAAAATTTGGATTTCTGGCTTCTTCTGGAATCTGGAAACCCTGGGCCCGCATTCTCACATGGCACCCGAGTGCTAGAGGCGAGATATAGTTGCCTCCTTTCAGACTGGGAGTGACCTCGCCAGTGTCCACTGTCCCCATGCTATCACTCTACCTCAGTTGAACATAAATATTTATGTTGAACAAAAGACCAAAACAACCAGGCCAGAATGCATTAGACTGAATAATTTAACACACATTGTGATCATATTTATGGTTCTAAGTTTTTGTTGTTGTTCACTTGCTAAGCTGTGTCCAACTCTTTGTGACCCCATGGACTGCAACACACCAGGCTTCCCTGTCTTTCACTGTTTCCCAGAGTTTGCTCAAATTCATGTCCATGGAGTTAGTGCTGCTATCTAACCATCTCATCCTCTGCTTCCCGCTTCTCCCTGCTTCAGGGTCTTTTTCAATGAGTTGGCTCTATACATCAGGTGGCCAATGTGTTGGAGCTTCAGCTTCAGCTTGAGCATCTAAGTTTTTACCTTTAGAAAATTCTAAGGACACATGCTTGGAAGTTGGGAAAGTATCACTATATAATATTTGCTCCTATGAGATGAGAGAACATTTGGAGGATTCAAATATTACTGTGAGACTTTCAGAGCTCAACAATCATAGGCAGTCCATTTGTGTCCATTCAGCTGGCATTCTAAAATGAATCCAGGAACTGGGCAGAGAGACTCCTTTAACTTTAGTGATAGCTTTTCCTTCACTGTGACAAATTTTCATTCAGTCATTTAAACATTTCTTGAGTTCACATAATTAGGTGCTTGGTAAAGTGAAAATAACTCTTAAGCAACAGCAAAGGAACCCCTCAAATTTCAATACATGAATATATTATTATACTTTAAAATCGCAAGTTGGATCAGTTTTCCTATGATTACCATGTCAACTATTTAGTACCAGATGTAATTCCATTGCTTCAGATAAAATGTGGGTTTCTGTTGAAACTATTATAAGACTATGATTCTAGTTAGTACTATCTACTCGCCTACACAGATTCTGTAGGAGTGAATAAAAACAACATGCCAAATATTATTTGGAAACATATATACATTCATAACTAGTATGCATTTGTGTTTTAATTTTTGGTCTCCTCAATTAACATTATTCTTAAAAAATCTTTGAATTAGATTATGTGATGGTTCCTATAGGAATATTTCTCTATGAACAGCTCTTTTTAAAAACTGGGGCAAGTCAGTCAGGCAGTTTTTCAATTTGTCTTTTCAAAAACAGAAAAATAGTCTGGGAAGTGTAAAATTTAAGGGGAAGTCTTAAAAAAACACAATCAGGCTAAACAGCCTGATTCCTGAAACAGAAAAAGAAATCCTTGCAATAACACGTTGCTGTCACCAGGTGTCACAATCAACCTGATACAAAGCTCAGAGCTCTCCTACCTGCAAGGCCAGTCAACAGCACCCTCAGTGATGTAATAGCCTGTTTCCCAATAGGGAACTTCTGGTTATTGCAAGAGGTTTTGTGAAATCCTTAAAAAGTTGTCACAACAAAATTATTTTAATTAAAAAAAACACTTTCTAAACTTTGTCAGTATTGACAAAATTCCTTCAAATCCATTCCCTTTGTTCTTGGATCATAAGCTAGGGCAGTATAGCACAGCTGAGGACGTGCAGGCATGCCCAGTCGTGTCCGATTCTTTTTGACCCCACAGAACTGTAGCCCTCTAGGCTCCTCTGTCCATGGAATTTTCCAGGCAAGAATACTGGAGTGGGTTTTCATTTCGTACTCCAAGGGATCAAAACTGCATCTCTTGCATCTCCTGTATTGGCAGATGGGTTCTTTACCACTGTGCTACCTGGGAACCTCTATAGCTGAGGACTTGCACTTTTAAATCCCATGTCTGACATCTGCTACCTGTATGCTGCTGCTGCTGCTAAGTTGCTTCGGTCATGTCCGACTCTGTGCGACCCCATAGCCCTAGACAAAATTATTTAATAAAGGCTACAAAATTCCACAGAGCTAGTGCAAAATGAAAATGAGGGCCCTTCATTAAGAAAAGGGATTTCAGAATAGTGACAGCAGGCCCTGCGTGGTACAACAGGTCACACGCGCAAGAATTTGACTCTTATGTAACTTCTCCATGTCTCCACTTTTCCATTTTCCTCATGGTTGAATGAGAATAATGGTAGCACCTGCTTCACAGACTTGTTATGAAGATCAGGTAGGATAATGCACATAAAACATTCATCACAGTGCTTAGTACATAGTGAGCTCGCAATAAACAGGAGCTGGTGCCTTTATGTCCGTCAGACGCTGTGCCTCCCCTCCCCTGCACCAACCCTTTTTACAATCTGCTGCCAGAATAATCTTCTTTAGCACAGTTCTAATGTGTCACTGCCCTGTTTTTTTTTATGAAAACCAAGTGCTCACTGCCTACAGAATAAAATCTAAATCTCCTGGACTAACCTTATCCAGTTTTCAGATTCGTCACCCATCACTTGTCTGGTTCCCTGGTCTCTCTCTGACCTCTGTCCCACATTCTGTGTCTTTCCTGACCCTGTTCCTTCTGCTGGAAATGCTCTCTCCCCCCGACTATAAGGAAAACACAGGAATTGCAGTCACAATTCTTCTTCTATCTTAGAACTGCTTACTATGTAGTCTGGGAAACAGAATATTACACCGAGATTCAGCAAGAATGCAAGACAAGGTGAAAAGACTAGTTAAGGCGGGGGGAAATGTCTTAAAAGTTTAGAATTAGAAGTCATAACTGCAGTGGCACTTTTTAAAGCATTTTGTTTCATAGTTTATTAATGATTACTATATTATACATAGACTCTATGTTATGAGTATTAAAATGATGGATTCTTTTTCAAAAATTTAATTCATATCCTTAGGTTATTAAATGCTAAACTTAAAATCAGGGAAAACATATACTTTTAATTCATATGTTTTAGAACAGTTTTAAGTTTACCCCAAATTGAACAGAAAGTCCAGGAAGTTCCCATATACCCTGTCTCCACACATACACAACTTCTTCCACTATGATATCCTGCAACAGTGCATTTGTTACCATTGATGAACCCAGCTTTACACATCTTTTTCACCCAAAGTCCAGGTTTACATTACGGCTTACTCTTGATATAGTCAGAGGGGCTGAACATGAGTTTGTTCAAATGTATAATGACAGGTATTTGCCATTATATTTTCATGCAGAGTTGTTTCACTGTCCTGAAAATCCTCTTCACTCTGTCTGTTCATCCCTCCCTCCTCCAAACCCGTGGAGCCACAGATCACTTTATGTCTCCACAGTTTTAAGTTTTTGAAAATGTTGTATGGTTGGCATAATAAAGTAAGAGGCCTTTTAGATTGGCTTCTTTCAGTTAGCAACATCTATTTAAATTTTTTCATGTCTTTGCAGGTTGCAGTGTTTTTTAAATAAACTTTCAAATGAAAGTCATATTTAATTACACTGAGTTAAATATTTAGAGGAGTTCTCTTTTTTACTTTAAAAGGTACTATTTTTTTTTTAAGATGCACATTTATCGACAACTCTTGAGACTTCTCGAACAGTCCAGTGGTTAAGACTCCACCTTCCAGTGCAGAGTGTGCAGGTTCCCTGGTCAGAGAGCTGAGATCCCACATGACTCTCAGCCAGAAAAGCAAAACATAAAACAAGCAATACTGTAACAAATTCAGTAAAGACTTAAAAAAAAATTGTTGATGGTCCACATCAACAACTCTTGTGTTGGGGCCTTTCTGTGGGATAATTTGTCCACATACATTAAATATTGGAATTGTCATCCCAGAGATGCTGTATTCCTAAAGGCTCTCTCAATTTTAGGGACAAGTGTGATAGTTTAAAACATTGATTTTTTTTTTTCGCTTTAAGTATTCAGTTTGCCTAGAAATAAAGTTGTGGAATAACTGCTGAATTTTTTTAAAGCCCATTTTATAACCATTACCCTTTCACATTCACCTCCCAGATCTGATGGCATGGTCAGTCCATACCTTTCTCCTTTATCTTTCTTCTTAAGTGGTGTCACTACCATACATGCCATGTTTTTCTAAACACTACCACTGAAATGCTCTGTAGCCATCCTTGTGTTCTATGAGCCACTTATTGCCTTGGGCTTTACAGGATTGTCATGATTTAGGGGAATGAGAGAGAAAGGGAAGGTACAGGTATTTCAGGAAAAGAATAAAGAATGATCGAAAGCAGGGATGAAACATGTTCATGCCTGAGTGCTCTGAGTGTATTTTATTCTGTAAATGTAAGAGGCCCTATGACAGGAGGTTAGACAATTCATCATATACATTGGTTAGTTAGCTGGTTAATGTTTACAGAGCATACTATGTGCTGGGCACAATTCTGTAATGTTTTTCTAATCCTGTAACTAGAATCTTAGTGCTTATACAATTTGGGAAGTCCTCTTTGGAAAATATACATATTCACAAAGAAATTACAAATAACAAAATTGCAAGTGACCCTAGAAAGGGCCCGTGTAAATGAAGAGACCTGAAAATTTAGCCTCACAGTAAACTCACCTTCGTTTCTAATGACTGAGAAACCGAAGTGAAGAAGCAAGCTCCAGGCAGCCCAGTTCTTCACCTCTCACAGGTCTCCAGGACTGCTTCTTGTTCCATGATTCCAGTTTCTCCCTAGAAAAACAGTTCATCTCGGCTATGTTGCCATTAGAGCAAAGGGCAAAATTAAACAAGAAGCTTTCATGTTCTGATTGCCACACACACATTTCCACCCACCATTTATGCACGCTGATTTTATTCACTGCCTTGTTCTAGGCAGGTTTTCTAACATTCTTTTCACTGAACCATAACAACCATAATATGAAATTTCTGTATCCCTGAAAGACACATACAAATAAAGCATCATCTTCTCCCCCACCTCTATACTTTCCCAGCAGTCTATAAAGAGATTAGTGTTCTCACAGAACAGTGTGCTCACTCACTTAATAGGCTTTATGTGCATGGCGGTACCAGGTACTCTTGATGCTAAGATGTATCAGAAGTAATTTCTTCCCTCAAGGGACTCACATTCCAGTTTGGTAGAGAACTGATAAGTAAACACATGATAACAACAGTTCCTCACAGGCTGTAATAGAACTATGTACAACTGTTATGGGAACCTAGCTTTGTGAACACATAGTAACGTATAAAATAAATCTTGGAGGATAGCTACAACTCATGGACAAGGTAAGAAAGGGCTTTAAGCAAGGGGCTCTATCAAACAGTCCATGGTTCAAATTAAGGGCCTTGAAGAATTGGGAAAAGAAAATGAGTATGTCTTTATTTTCACTAACCTCCAGTTTGAAGTTTAACATTTTTCTCCATTATAAATATAGGTCACAAACCGGTAGTATTAGCAATACTTGTAACTTTTTACCAGTAGAAACATAGATATATTCATATTTGCAGTCGACTCAGATTCTTCAAATATTAATTTGCACACATTGCTACTTTGAAATTACTATAGGAATTAGACTCACTGTAAGAATTTGTGATTTATGGCATACTGCTGCTGCTGCTAAGTCACTTCAGTTGTATCCGACTCTGTGTGACCCCAGAGACAGCAGCCCATCAGGCTCCCCTGTCTGGGATTCTCCAGGCAAGAACACTGGAGTGGGTTGCCATTTCCTCCTCCAATGCAGGAAAGTGAAAAGTGAAATTGAAGTCTCTCAGTAGTGTCCGACTCTTAGCGACCCCATGGACAGCAGCCTCCCAGGCTCCTCCATCCATGGGATTTTCCAGGCAAGAGTACTGGAGTGGGGTGCCATTGCCTTCTCCGTTATGGCATACTATATAACACAAATTTGTTTTCCTAATATTCTGATAATTGCATAGGTGTCTGCCTGCAATGCGGGAGACCCGGGTTCAATCCCTGGGTCAGGAAGATCCCCCGGAGAAGAAAATGGCACCCTACTCCAGTATTCTTGCCTGGAGAATACCATGGAGGGAGGAGCCTGGTAGGCTACAGTCCACGGGGTTGCAAAGAGTCTGACATGACTGAGCTACTTCACTTTCTTTTCTTTCTTTCTTTATACAATTAGCTCTTCATAGTAACATGTATGTCTATGTAATAATATGTACATTTATGCATTTAAATATATTATCCTGAGAAAAGTTCATAGGCTTCACCAGATTGTCCAAGAGATTCACTGTGAAAGAATAAATAAGTAAGCTGAAGAACTGTTCCAAGCAAAGGGAACAGAAGACACAGTGTAAAGATGAGGACTTGTTCAAGAATTCAATCCCCCGTGCTGTCTCTTCCTTCTCTTGACTCTGCATTGCTCCCAGTCTCCTTTCTCCCAGTCTCACCCCTAGTTTGGAACACCTGTCCATTTGGCCCTTCTCAGATCCATTTTCCACACTACCCAGTATTGGGAATTTGTGTTCCCAGTGCTGACGTTGTGTTGCTGCTACGCTGGTTGAAAAGGATCAGGAGAGCCCAGCCTGCTTGGCCTTGACCTTGCCTCTCCCTGCAGTGCCAAGGACCTCTGTGGAGCCCTTGGGATACCTGGGATAGATCTGGAAACCCTGGCTTAAAAGAGCAAGTGTCGCTTTCAACACACTCCATGGGGCATTCCACGCTCCTCCATCCTTATCTTCTTTCATGTGCCCCTGAGCTCTGTCCAGCCCCACAGAAATGCTTTACTCTTCAAAAAGGTCCTGCCACTCACCTCAGTGGTATACAAACTGTTCTTCTGCTTAGGACTCTACCTCTCACCACTTCTTGTTCCTGGTTAATGTCTATTTTTCTGTTAGGTGTCAGTTTAGAGGTGTGTTCCTCTGGGAAGTCTTTCTACTCCCCCCACCCCCAGCAATGCCCTAAATGTCTCCACTATGTGCTGCCTTAACAGTCTGTGTTTACAGCTTTTTCTTCTTTATGTGGCACAAATATTTTGTTACATAGGCTACAAAAACAATTTCACTTTTGGTTGGTTTTGAAATTTGAAAAGAAAGATGAGCCATGGCAGGGGTGGGGGTGTGTGGGTGGAGAGAGAGGTAAGCAAACAGGGCAGAGAAAGGATGTTCTTAACTGGCTGCTGGCCCCTCTGAGGAGGAGGAAGCAGAGGACCTTGATTATTGAAATGACCAAGAAAACGTTCTCCCTTGGCTGGGTGGTCCTTTCTGTTCAGCCAGGAAGTGAGTGGGGTGGTGAGGGGTGCTGGCTGAAGGGTGCTGAATGGAACTAGCTGCAGGACTTGGTCCTCACTGAGGTGGGCTGGGTGCGGGGGAAGGATGTGGGGAGAAGGGCAGGGAATGATGAACCCTTAGTGGTCAGGACCTGTTGCTATGGTGACACAATGTGAAAACAAACAGTGCACCCACATCCACAAGTTTAAGTGTCTTAATTCATGCTGGAAAACATGCAGGATTAAACACTTGGTGTCTTCGGGGTGGAGCTGTGGGAGCAACTTTGGACTGGGGGTCAGGTCTCTGAGTTGGGTCTGGGTGTCTTCCCAGGTGGCCCTAAAGAATATGCCTGCCAGTGCAGGAGACTTAGGAGATACAGGTTTGATCCCTGGGTCAGGAAGATCCCCTGGAGGAGGGCATGGCAACCCACTCCAGTATTCTTGCCTGAAAAATCCCATGGACAGAGGAGCCTGGTAGGTTATGGTCCATAGGACTGGAAAGAGTCAGACATGATTGAAGTGACTTGGCACAGCAGAGTGCTGCAGGATCCTGGTGAGAAGACCATGAATCCTACCATGAGGCCTTGGAGAGGGACTTGTGGGGCAGGGAAGGGCTGGGGAAGAGGAGAGAAAGGACGAAGGAAACAGTCTACTGAATCAGGCTTAAAATTCAGTCTTCAGAAGAAAGGTGCAGCTCTGCCAGGCCCGGCGCCTGGGGGCAGTGGAAGCTCAGGGCAGCTTCCTCCGGGTGGGGCCGGTGGGGGCCGGTGGGGCCCGGGCTTGCGCTGCGGTGACAAGACTGAAGAACTAACAGAACTGACCAAAGTTCCATCCTCGCAGGTGATGTCAGAGGAAGTGTAGCAGCACCAACCTGGGCATCAGTTTCTTCATCCTGGAAACGGGAGAGTGCCACCTGACCTGCCTTCTCTGAGCAGCGACAGCTGGGCAAGTGAGCGCAGCAGGTGAGATGGTGGGGGTCAGCTCCGTGGTGGGCAGAAGGTAGGGGGCCCTACCCGCCCGAGGATGCGGGCACTGGGGGGTCAGGTCTTAGGGGTCGCATACGCTGAAGGGC
This sequence comes from Ovis aries, assembly GCF_016772045.2. Classification (NCBI taxonomy): domain Eukaryota; kingdom Metazoa; phylum Chordata; class Mammalia; order Artiodactyla; family Bovidae; genus Ovis; species Ovis aries. Next base: position 30,919,591 of record NC_056061.1, on the reverse strand, counting down.
GCTCCAGGGCAGGCTGGGCGTTGGTGGGATTTGATGTGACCATCAGCTTGTTCTTGGCGGTCTTGGTGTTGGCTTTGGCAAACTTTAGCCTCAGGGTCTGCGGGTTCTCAGGATCAAAGCGAATACGGTTCAGTGCGTTCTGACGGCTTCTGCTCCGGCCGGGCTGTCACGGATCACAACACCTGCAGGCTGCTCTATGAGAGCTTGGTCAGGGACCCTTCATACCCCTTGAACGCCCTGAAGGGCGGGTAGAGTCCTCTGGGTTTAAAGTCCACAGAGAGTCCCCTGGCAAGCTGCGTCCGGGCCTCCTCCTCCAGGGTGCGGGGCTTCAGGGTGCTGGGGTGGGAGGGAGTGGGTGGCGAGGGGAAGGGAACGCGGCGCGAGTGCTGCGCGGGGCTGCGGGGAGGTGGGAAGGGGCGCTGAGAGCGGTGCGCTCCGGGGTACGGAGCGAGCGGGGTGGTGGCGGCGGGGGCGGGGGCAGCCCTAGTTGGAGTCACAGAGTGGGAGGCGGGGAGGGGGTGCGGCGAGGGAGGCCCTGGGAGCCCGAGCCGAGCCGGAGCGCCTGCAGGCGAGTCTTCTTTTTTTTGAATTTAAAACCAAAATGTTTATTGGAGTGTTGTACAGAAGCCTTTCCAATCATAAAACGCATATTAGAAATCACTAGAGGAAACAAAAGTCCATAACGTTGGCGTGTCCCTTAAAAATCACCGACAGATCTCTGAAATGTGTTTATAGACAGCCGGGTGCCTGAAGCTGAGTCCGCTAGCCTGTTGTGCTGATGATCCCTTTGGGGTCGGAATTAATTGCTTCCGCTGAGTCTTACCTTTATTTCATCACTAAATGGTAATAGCCTTTGTGCTGGTCTGTGTTCCACAAAATACTGAGCTCCTCTGGTCAGCCCTGAGCCTTTACTCACTGGGGCCTAGGGCCGGACAGGTAGTGAGTGAGTAAGCTTTGGTCAGCTATTTATTGGTGAGATAATGAATGAATGAACCCAAAATTGTCATCCAGATCTATATCAGAAGAAGGCTTGAAAACAGAGGTAAATAGTTTAAACTTTATCCTCTAGACCAGCATTTCTCAAACTGTACCTTATGATCTATTAGTGGTTTGCAAGATCAATTTGTTATTGTTGTCCAATCACTAAGTCATGTCCAACTCTTTGTGACCCCAGGAACTGCAACACACCAGGCTCTCGTCCTTTACGATCTCCCTGAGTTTGCTTAAACTCATGTCCGTTGAGTTGGTGATACCATCCAACCATTTCATCCTCTGTTGTCCCCTTCTCCTGCCTTCTATCTTTTTCAGCATCAGGGTCTATTCCAATGAGTCAGCTCTTCTCATCAGGGAGCCAAAGGATTGGAGCTTCAGCATCAGTCCTTCCAGTGAATATTCAGGGTTGATTTCCTTTAGGATTGACTGGTTTGATCTCCTTGCTGTTCAAGCGACTATCAAGAGTCTTCTTCAGCACTACAGTTTGGAATCAATAATTTGTGTGTGTGTGTGAAATTGAATTTTATAGAACAGAAGAATTGAATAAAATAGGAAATATCAGAGTGCATCACAAGAATTAAGGGTAAGTTCGCTCCATAAAACTTCTACTTCAGTCATGCATATATATGCACATCATGAATTAGTATGTGTGCCTTGTGCTGTGAGTATTGCTTCCAATTGGTTACGTAAAGAAGGTTCTAAAGCTCCCGCTTTAACAATAGGGGAGGCATTTTGAAGGGTTTCAATTGTGGATGTGATATGATTAGATTTGTGGTTTGGGAAACTTCCTCAGACCATGGCATGAAGGGGTTTTTGATCAGTATTGGTGATGACTGGAGCATCTGAAAAGCTACTGCAGCAACTGAGAAATGACAAGAAAGATACTGGTATGGGATGGAAAGGAGGGGGTGAGAAGGAGAAACAGTGACTGATTGGAGGGAAGGCACTGGTCAGTGGGGGTTGAGGTTTAAGATCTGTTACTATGGGCTTGATCTGGAATGCCATGATTTAGACAATGGGTACATCACAGAGACAATGTCAATTCAGTAGGAGGGAAATCAAAATACTAACTTTTGGGTTGAATTGATGGATCCATTTAGTCAGAATAATTAGCCCACATTGACATGAATTGCTGAGGATGCTAAATATAGTAGCTGATGGGCTCGATTGTCCAATATGTACATTACTGTATAAACTAGCAAGCTCAGTGGGGCTTCCCTGGTGGCTCAGAGGAAAGAATCTCCCTGCACTGCAGGAGACATGGGTTTAGTCCCTGGGTCAGGAGGATCCCCTGGAGAAGGAAATGGCAACCCACTCCAGTATTCTTGCTTGGGAAAGTCCATGGACAGAGACCCCTGGCAAACTACAGTTCATGGTCTCACTAAAGGGTCAGACACACTTAGCAACTAAACAACAGCAAGCCAGGTCAGTAGTGTTTGAATCTGGTTGCTACTTTTATTATGCTTTCACAGTGTATGAAATTATATTTTTGAGTGGGAAAATCAACCTACACAGCCTATTGCTTATGAGTAATATAGTTTACTCACCTACCTTAAATCCTTTTCTGGAATAATATAAATATGAAGAAAAAAATCCAGTGCTATATAATGAATATAATTTAATAAGCATTGCATATGAGAAGAAATAACTTTTTCTGTTTCTTCATATAATAATTATGTCTTCTCTTGCAAAGTCTTTATTCAGCTAGATAAATTATATAATATTCCTAATTTATTACAATGAGCAGTGCTTAACTTGGGTGGTATGTGGATCACCATATTTTAGTTGCAGGACAGGACTGTCTCCAAGCAGTTTGAATGTAAATCAGGTATTCGTGTTGTCCTGATTATTTAGGCCACAATTCAGGATTAAGGAACAGAGGAAAAATGCTGGACTAAGGCACAGCCAAGAAAAGACACCAAAATACAATGTATTCATTTTTATGCATTAGATTAGTAGGCTAATAAAATAATTATTAAAGGCTCACATTAAAGCAGCAACTTTTAAATTTTGACCCTAATCATTTAATATTTATTAGTTTTCTGTGTTGCACTCCTCAAGCATGTTTCAGGTCCCATGTAGCCCTGAGACCTGCTTATTAACTGAATGAAGGATATATTTATTAATAATAACAGTGTTGCCCATCAATAGACAATTGGCTTAAGAAGATGTGATAGATATGTGTGTGTGTGTGTAATGGAATATTACTCAGCCATAAGAAGAATTTAATATTGCCATTTGGAACAACATGGATAGACTTAGAGAACATTATGGTTAGTGAAATGTCAGACAGAGAAAGATACTCTGTGATATCACTTATATGTGGAATCTAAAAAATAATAATAATAAAGAATCTGTAAACAAAACAAACAGATTCAGGAGGGACAAATTAGGAGCACAGGATTAACATATACAATCTACTAAACATATAGCACAGGGAATTATACTCAATATCTTATAATAATCTATAATGGAATATAATCTGCAGAAAAATATGAATCACTGTACTATACACCTGAAACTTACATGATATTGTAAATCAACTATACTTCAATAAAGATAAATAAAATATATTTCTGAGCTGTCAAAAAAGTTCCATTGTTAACTTCCAGTTAGCACTAAATGCTTTTTATAGCTAAAATGAATTACTTGAATTGAAGCCATTAGCTAAAAGGTACAATTGTAAAGTTAGGTGAGTTCTAAAAAAACATAATGAAATGTAAATTATGTTGTTCCTCAAAGTTGAAACTCCATAAGGCTACACATTTGTTGAACAATAATGTAATTACTGGAAGCATCAATAAAACTCTGACATTAGTCTTTAAAACCAGTTAAAGAAACGTAGAAGAAAAACAATTCACATTACTTTATAATTATAGCTAATTTCTATCACCCCCCTCTACTGGAAAAAATACATATTTGGGTCATTTACTTTATTTATTATATTTGCCTTTGGATAACTCGTGGTTGTATGTTTTTAAAAAGTCCTTGAAGAATAAATTTGTAGCCATTAAAAGTACTGAAATAAACATGACATAGGATCACTGTAATAAACTAAATCTCCATATTGAGAAATCTTTTCAAAAAATTTGATTGAAGTATAGTTGATTTACAATGTTGTGTTAATTTCTGATGTACAGCAAAATGATTCAGTATTACATATATATATTCTTTTCAATTGTTATTTATCACAGAATTAATATAGTTATCTGTGCTATACAGTAGGACTTTCTTGTTTATCCATCATATATATAATAGCTTGCACCTGCTAATCCCAAACTCCTAATTTATCCTTCCCTTACCCTACTTTCCCCTTGACAAACACAAGTCTGTTCTCCATGTCTTTGAGTCTGTTTCTGCTTCCCAGATAGGTTCATTTGTATTGTATTTTAGATTTTACTTATAAGTGATGTCATGGCATTTGTCTTTCTCTTTCTGACTTACTTTTCTTAGTCTCATAATCCCTAGGTCCATCCATGATGCTGCAGATGGCTTTATTTCATTCTTTTAAATGGCTGAGTAATAGTCTATTGTATTTATATATCATATCTTCTTTATCCATTCATCTGTTGATGGGCATTCAGGTTATTTCCATGTCTTGGCCATTGTAAATAGTGCTGCTGTGAACATAGGCATGCATGTATATTTTCTGACCTAAGAAAGCATTTGAATGATTTATGTCAGAGAATGTTTTCTTATGTTCTGTTTTAGGAGTTTTATTCTGTCTTGTCTTATATTTAAGTGTTTGAGTCATTTTGAGTTTATTTTTGTGTATGATGGGAGGGTGTGTTCTAACTTCATGGATTTACATGTGGCTGTTCAACTTTCCCATCACCACTTGCTGAAGAGATTGTTTTTTCTCCATTGTATATTCTTGCCTCCTTTCTTGAATTGATTCTTGAATTGATTAATTGTCCATAGGTGTGTGGGTTTATCTCTGGACTCTGTTCTGTTCCATTGATCTGTATGTCTGTTTTTGTGCCACGTATCAAGAAATCTTAAAACTGTATACACAGGCTTAAACTATGTAGTGAGGATTGTCTATAATTAACCTATGAACCACTCTCTTGAGGCATTCTTAACTTTGCTCAATCATTAGTGCTAATAATATACCAATAAAGGGAAAATTTTTTACTATATATCTCCTAGGACTCAAAATTGGTTAATGGCAATCATGTTTGTAATACTAGCATCACCAGCCACAACAGAGGTTTGATTGAACATGGACAAGAGAACAACTAAATTTTGTGACTATAAGAAAACATCTAGATACAAAGATATCTGTTAATATGGATACATATTTAACTCAAAGCACAATGGTTTCAGATTGTGCAATGGAAATGTCTATTCACTCTTAGTGTTAAAAATTTTCTTGATAAAATACGGTTTTAAGTAAGGGTTGTTAGCTTATATATTTCAAAAACTAGCTAGGTTTTCATTGATAACTAATTATTTACTTCCCACAGGTTGAGGCTGACTTTATGCAGTGGTATCTCCATAAGGCTGACTCTCTGGCTTCCGTTGCTTCTTCAGTTCTACAACAACTGGTAGAGAAGTTTTTGGAAATCAGGGAGACCAGAGCAGAGCCAGGGTCTAGCTACAGCTACATTATGTCAGAATTCTAAATAAAACCATTGTTCTTTCGTCGCTCAGTCATGTGTGACTCTTTGCGACCTCATGAATTGCAGAACGCCAGGCTTCCCTGTCCATCACCATCTCCCAGAGCTTGCTCAAACTCACATCCATTCAGTCGGTGATGCCATCCAACCATCTCATCCTCTGTTGTCCTCTTCTCTTCCTGCCTTCAATCTTTCTCGGCATCAGGGCCTTTTCCAATGAGTCAGTTCTTCGCATCAGGTGGCCAAAGGATTGGAGCTTCAACTTCAGCATCTGTCCTTCCAAGAATATTCAGGATTGATTTCCTTTAGGATTTACTACTTTGATCTCCTTACAGTCCAAGGCACTCTCAAGAGTCTTCTCCAATGCCACAGTTCAAAAGCATCAATTCTTTGGCACTCAGCCTTCTTTACACTCTCACATCCATACGCGACTACTGGAAAAACCATAACTTTGACTATACAGACCTTTGTTAGCAAGGTAATGTCTTTGCTTTTTAATACACTGTCTAGGTTTGTCATTGCTTTTTGTCCAGAGAGCAAGCATCTTTTAATTTCATGGCTGCAGTCACAATCTGCAGTGATCTGCATGAACGAGGATGAGATAGCTGAATGGTTGGAGCCCAAGAAAACAGTCTTTCACTGTTTCCATTTTTTCCCCATCTATTTGCCATGAAGTGATGGGACTGGATGCCATGATCTTTGTATTTTAAATATTGAGTTTTAAGCCAGCTTTTTCACTCTTTTCTTTCACTTTCATCAGGAGGCTCTTTAGTTCCTCTTCACTTTCTGCCATAAGAGTGGTGTCATCTGCATATCTGAAATTATTGATATTTCTCTCAGCAATCTTGAATCCAGCTTGTGCTTCCTCCAACCTGAGATTTTGCATGATGTACTCTGCATATAAGTTAAATAAGCAGAGTGACAGTATTCAGTCTTGTTATACTCCTTTCCCAATTTGGAACCAGTCTGTTGTTTCATGTCCAGTTCTAACTGTTGCTTCTTGACCTGCACACAGATTTCTTAGGAGGCAGGTAATGTGGTCTGGTATTCCCACCTCTTCGAAGGCTTTAGCATAGTCAATGAAGCAGAAGTAGATGTTCTTCTGGAATTCTCTTGCTTTCTCTATGATCCAACAGATGCTGGCAATTTGATCTCTGGTTCCTTTGCCTTTTCTAAATCCAGCTTGAACATCTGGAAGTTCTCAGTCCATGTACTGTTGAAGCCTAGCTTGGAGAATTTTGAACTTTACTTTGCTAGCATGTGAAATGAGTGCAATTGTGTAGTAGTTTGAACATTCTTTGGCATTGCTTTTCTTTGGGATTGGAATGAAAACTGACCTTTTCCAGTCCTGTGGCCACTGTTGAGTTTTACAAATTTGCTGTCATGAGTGTAGCACTTTCACAGCATCATCTTTTAAAATTTTAAATAGCTCAGCTGGAACTGCATCACCTCCACTAGCTTTGTTCATAGTGATGCTACCTAAGGCCCACTTGACTTTGCACTCTAAAATGTCTGGCTCTAGGACAGTGATCACACCATCATGGTTATCTGGGTCATTAAGATCTTTTTTGTATACTTCTTCTGTGTATTCTTGCCACCTCTTCTTAATATTTTCTGCTGCCTGTTAGGCCCATACTGTTTCTGTCCTCTATTGTGCCCATCTTTGCTTGAATTGTTCCGTTGGTGTCTCTAATTTTCTTGAAGAGATCTCTAGTCTTTACCATTCTATTGTTTTCCTCTATTTCTTTACATTGTTCATTTAGGAAGACTTTCTCATCTCTCCTTGCTGTTCTTTGGAGCTCTGCATTCAATGGGTATATCTTTCCTTTTTTCCTTTGCATTTTGCTTCTCTTCTTTTCTCAGCTATTTGTAAGGCCTCCTCAGACAATCATTTTGCCTTTTGCATTTCTTTTTCTTGGGGATGGTTTTGATCACCTCCTTCTGTACAATGTTATGAATCTCTGTCCATAGTCCTTCAGGCACTCTGTCTATCAGATCTAATCTGTTGCATCTATTTGTCATTTCCATTGTATAATCATAAGGGATTTGATTTAGGTAATATCTGAATGGCCTATGGTTTTCCCTACTTTCTTCAATTTAAGTCTGAATTTGGCCATAAGGAATTCATGATCTGAGCCACAGTCAGCTCCTGATCTTGTTTTGACTGATTCTATAGATTCTCCATCTTCGATTGAAAAGAATATAATCAATCTGATTTCAGTATTGACCTGCTGGTGATGTCTCTTGTGTTGTTGGAAGAGGGTGTTTGCTATGACCAGTGTGTTCTCTTGGCAAAACTCCGTTGGCTTTTGACCTGCTTCATTTTGTACTTTAAGGACAAACTTGCCTGTTACTCAAGGTATCTCTTGACTTCCTGCTTTGCATTCCAGTCCCCTGTGATGAAAAGGACATCTTTTTTTTTTTTTTTTTGGTGTTAGTCCTAGAAGATCTTGAAGGTCTTCATAGAACTGTTCAACTTCAGCTTCTACGGCATTAGAGCTTGGGTCATAGACTTGGATTACTGTGATATTGAATGATTTCCCTTGGAAACCAGCAGAGATCATTCTGTCATTTTTTAGATTGCACCTAAGCACTGCATTTTGGACTCTTGTTGACTACGAGGGCTACTCCACTTCTTTTAAGGGATTCTTGTCCACAGTAGTAGATATAATGGTCACGTGAATTAAATTTGCCCATTACTGTCCATTTTAGTTCACTGATTCCTCAAATGTCGATGTTCACTCTTGCCATCTCCTGTTTGACCATTTCCAATTTACCTTGATTCTTGATCCTAACATTCCAAGTTCCTATACAATATTGTTCTTTATAGCATCGAACTTTACTCTCACTACCAGACACATCCACAACTGGGCGTTGTTTCTGCTTTGGCTCAGCCTCTTCATTTTTTCTGGAGCTATTTCTCCACTCTTCTCCAGTAGTATATTGGGCACCAAAAGACTTTGATGCTGGGAGGGATTGGGGGCAGGAGGAGAAGGGGACGACAGAGGATGAGACGGCTGGATGGTTTCACTGACTCGATGGACGTGAATCTGAGTGAACTCCGGGAGTTGGTGATGGACAGGGAGGCCTGGCGTGCTGCGATTCATGGGGTCACAAAGAGTCGGACATGACTGAGCAACTGTACTGAATTGAACTGAACCAACCTGGGGACTTTATCTTTCAGTGTCATATCTTTTTGCCTTTTTGTACTGTTCATGAGGTTGTCAAGGCAAGAATGCTGAAGTGGTTTCCCATTGCCTTTTCCAGTGGACTACATTTAGTCAGAACTCTCCACCACAACCCCTTCGTCTTGGGTGGCCCTACATGGCATGGCTCATAGTTTCATTGGATTAGACAAGGTTGTGGTCCATGTGATCAGTTTGGTTAGTTTTCTGTGATTATGGTTTTAAACTAACCAAATAAAACCATAATTCAGGTAATTGTTTCTTCTGTGAAATTTGATGGTAAGCTACCTAAGGACAGGAACTGTCTGAGTCTGACATGTAAGGCAGCGATGAACTCCTAAATCTTGCCCTAGAATAAAAAATTTTAAAGATAATTGATTATTTAAAGAAAAATAATAGAAATGGACTGAGAGGTTTATGACATATTTTAAAGTAAAATATGTGACAATAGCATAAATGAAGAGAGATGGGAAATGGAAGGAGAGAGAGGATGGTACAATAAACAAACATATACTCTTCACTCTGATTCATCAAACTGTAAAAATTTGCCACTTTTATATCTGCTTACCTATCATCTTTATTCAACATTATTTTTGTTGAATTATTTGAAAGTATTGTGCTGTCAAGGCACTTACCTATAAATATTTCAACATGTCTCCTAAGCAAAAGAATAATCTCCAACATAACCACGGTATAATTACAACACTCAAAAAACTCAGCATTGATATGATATCATTATCTAACATAAATCAATATTCAAATATCCCCAATTGTCCATAGATCACGTTTTTAAAAAAAATTTATTATTTTTAATTGAAGGATAATTATTTTACAATATTGTGCTGGCTTCTGCCATACATTAACATGAATCAGCCACAGGTATACATATGTCTCCTCCCTTCTGAACTCCGCTCCCATATCCCTCCCCATCCCACCCCTCTAGTTTGTCACAGAACTCGAGTTTGAGTTCCCTGAGTCATACAGCAAATTCCCACTGGCTGTCTGTTTTACATATGGTAGCATATATGTTTCCATGATGCTCTCTCCGTTCATCCCACCCTCTCCTTCCCCCATCCCCCGTGTCCATAAGTCTGTCCTCTATGTGTACATAGACCACATGTTTTAAATCCAAAATTGAGAATCCCTTCTAGAAAGAATTTCTCTACCACTAGAATTCTATCTTTCACCTTCTTATCTGCCATATTCCTGCACCACACACACACAGAAAACAAACTCTTGGTTTGTTATCTCTGCTGAATTTCAGGTCAGCTGTCTTTTCTGTGATATTTCCAAGCCAGCTGAACATTTGTATCTATTTTTGAGACTTTTAATATGTATTAGGGTAATTCTTGGGTGAAAGTCCACTTCTCCCAGGAGACTGATTCATAAGGATAATAATTATCTCCCCTAGTTCCAAATATATTTCCAAGTGCAAACGTTTGGCCCATAATCGACATTCAAAAGACAATTTTGGAATGAATGAACATAGATTAAGTGTTTAAGATGGAAGAACATATGTATTGTGTTTATATCTCTCTGCATCCCATAAAGTCTGCCCTCAATGGGAGTTTAATAGATATTTGTAAAGTGAAAATATTCAGCACTGTAGCTGGAAGTATTCTTTGTCTGTTCCTTTGCTGTTGTTTAGTTGCTAAGTCATGTCCACCTCTCTTGCAACCCCATGGACAAAGGAGCCTTTTCCAGGGGATCTTCCTGACCCAGGGAGTGAATCCGAGTCTCCTGCTTGGGAGGCAGATTCTTTACCACTGAACCACCTGGGCAGCAACTGTTCTTTGGTACTTTCCTTTGATATTTAATAACTTTTACAGAGCAGAAGAGGTATACAAGGAATGCTAAATTTGATCTTCAATTCAGTATACCAAGATGTAGGATTTTAGTAACTATGGGGAGAATCATTGCTGTGACAATAGAAGAATAAATGTTTCATAATTCTGATATAGCCCCATAAAACTATAATTTATTATGTACTTACTAAGTGTCAAACACTGTGCTAATTACTTTATATGCTTTTAAAATTATTATTATTATATTTTAAAAGTAAGGCTTACTGAGGTACACTTGACATTCAGAAATTCATACCTTTTGGTGTACAGTTCCATGAGTTTTGACAAATGCCATTGTCATGTCACTAATTACCATTACAATCATGGTACAGAATAGGAATATCTCCATCACCCCCAAAATCCTCTTATGTCCCCTATTACACACATTATTTAATCCTCCTAATTACTTTAGTGGAAAAGGCAGAGGAACCATAGATCAAATTGCCAACATCCGCTGGATCATCGAAAAAGCAAGAGAGTTCCAGAAAAACATCTATTTCTGCTTTATTGACTATGCCAAAGCCTTTGACTGTGTGGATCACAATAAACTGGAAAATTCTGAGAGAGATGGGAATGCCAGACCACCTGACCTGCCTCTTGAGAAACCTATATGCAGGTCAGGAAGCAACAATTAGAACTGGACATGGAACAACAGACTGGTTCCAAATAGGAAAAGGAGTACATCAAGGCTGTATATTGTCACCCTGCCTATCTAACTTATATGCAGAGTACATCAAGAGAAATGCTGGGCTGGAAGAAGCACAAGCTGGAATCAAGATGTCGAGAGAAATATCAATAACCTCAGATATGCAGATGACACCACCCTTATGGCAGAAAGTGAAGAGGAACTAAAAAGCCTCTTGATGAAAGTGAAAGAGGAGAGTGAAAAAGTTGACTTAGAGCTCAGCATTCAGAAAACGAAGATCATGGCATCTGGTCCCATCACTTCATGGGAAATAGACGGGGAAACAGTGGAAACAGTGTCAGACTTTGTTTTTTGCGGCTCAAAAATCACTGCAGATGGTGATTGTAGCCATGAAATTAAAAGATGCTTTCTCCTTGGAGGGAAAGTTATGACCAACCTAGATAGCATATTCGGAAGCAGAGACATTACTTTGCCAACAAAGGTCCATCTAGTCAAGGCTATGGTTTTTCCAGTGGTCATGTATGGATGTGAGAGTTGGACTATGAAGAAAGCTGAGCGCCAAAGAATTGATGTTTTGGAAGGAATGATGCTAAAGCTGAAACTCTAATACTTTGGCCAGGAGGAGAAGGGACGACAGAGGATGAGATGGCTGGATGGCATCACGGACTCGATGGACGACTGAACTAAACTGAGCTGAACTGACTCCACCCCCCGACACCTTTTTTTTAGAAAAGAAAAACTGAGGCTAAGAATCAGTTCAGTTCAGTTTAGTTCAGTCGCTCAGTCGTGTCCGACTCTTTGCGACCCCATGAATCGCAGCACGCCAGGCCTCCCTGTCCATCACCATCTCCCGGAGTTCACTCAGACTCGCGTCCACCAAGTCAGTGATGCCATCCAGCCATCTCATCCTCCGTCGTCCCCTTCTCCTCCTGCCCCCAATCCCTCCCCAGCATCAGAGTCTTTTCCAATGAGTCAACTCTTCTCATGAGGTGGCCAAAGTACTGGAGTTTCAGTTTTAGCATCATTCCTTCCAAAGAACACCCAGGGTTGATCTCCTTCAGAATGGACTGGTTGGATCTCCTTGCAGTCCAAGGGACTCTCAAGAGTCTTCTCCAACACCACAGTTCAAAAGCATCAATTCTTTGGCGCTCAGCCTTCTTCACAGTCCAACTCTCGCATCCATACATGACTACTGGAAAAACCATAGCCTTGACCTGACGGACCTTAGTTGGCAAAGTAATGTCTCTGCTTTTGAGTAATTTATTCAGAGTTGCATAATTAGTAGTAAGTGGCAGAGCCTGGACTCCAACCAAGGTCTGTCTGACTCTAAATCTCACAATTTAAATACACCACCCTGCCATTACTACTTTGTTGTATTCAGTTTGTTCAACAATGTATTTCCCATTTTGTTACACAATGGCCATAGAGCTGTAACAAGAGGAAAATAAACTGGCCCTCTCAAAAATACTAAGAATAGGCTAAATGAATTACAAGATAAATGTTTTGTCAAATTAGAGGCGTACACTTTATTGCCTGAGATTAAAAGTGAGTAAATGTTTGGTTCATTGATATGGAACTAGATATTTCAGTAGTTGTGAGTTTTAACTTTACTTCATAACTAAGGACTCCTTTAGCCACTTGAATCTAGAAATATCCTAGGATAAACTTTGGGAGTTCATTGCTGCCTGACACATCAGACCCAGATGGTTCCTATCATCAGGTAGCTTGCCATTGAATTTCACAGATAAAATAATTACCTGCATTATAGTTTTATTTAGAGTTCTGACATGATGCATCTTTAGCCTGTCAGCTGCAAAGTGTTTTACTGTATTAGATAAATTAAAAATTTACTTTAAAATAATTTTAATAGAAGGAACAGGAAATCCTTAAAGTGGCCTTAATATAATAAACATTTTGTGTTTCTACTATATTAAAAAGAATTGAAATTAGTGTTCAATTTAACTACTAAATTTGGGGACGGGTTTTTACGCAACAAGAGTCAACAGAAAACTGATACAGATACGAGAGTTCTGAAGTTTGGTCTGTTCAAGTATGAAGATCAAGTCATATTTTTGAAATCTCCAAACTACAAAATTAGCTGCATTTTTTAAAGCCAGTTTTTTAAAATTCAGAATATATTGCCTCATAGAAATAGATGCATTTTCTTATTAAGTAGTTTGGACATATGGAATCTTTATGTGGTCCTTCAGGATTTTTCCATTGTCTACATTCATTGTGTGTCTCTGAGGTTAAGAAACAAAAGGTGTTCACAGCTGAGTTGGCTGTTTATTGACCTTGTGCTAGGTCACTGATTTTTTTTTTAACAAATATTTTCAGACAATAACTTAGTGGCTTAAAACTATACTGTTTATTTGGCTCTTGAATCTGCTGGGCAATTGTGGTCTGGGATGGCCTTAGCTGATCTCCAGTGGGCTCTTTCGTGTGTCAGGGATCAGGCGGTGGCTGGTCCCAGACAATCTCACTCATTTTTCTGATGGTTGGGGGTGATGGATTTGACTTAGCCATACATCTCTCATCATCCTGCAGGCTAGTTTAGGTACATTCATAAGCAGCAAGATTCCAAGAGGAGCAAGGAACTAAGCCTTGAAGTGCATGCATGCATGCTAAGTTGCTTCAGTCATGTCCAACTCTTTTCGACCCTATGGACCGTAGCCATCCAAGCTCCTTTGTCCATAGGATTCTCCAGGCAATAACGCCAGAGTAGGTTACGAGTGTTACTGGAGTGCTCTGCTCCAGGGGATCTTTGGGACCCAGGAAAGTGCAAGCTCATGTCAAATATTGCTTGCATCACATGTGCTAATGTTTCATTTGCCAAAATAAGTTGATGACTAACCTAGATTGAAGGAGTGAGTAAATGGATTCTACTACTTTATAGGAAGAGAGGAGAATTATGGGCATTTTTTTTTTTTTACAATTAACTACAATGTCAACTTATATTGAGATAGAAAATATCACAGAAGCCTAAAGAAAGAAAAAAAAATCAGTGTAAGTTAGAGGGAGTTGGCCTTTTGGCCTCATTCTCTATTGGAAAATGAGGGCAGATGTTAAATGGACCTGAGACTGCTGGATAGACGAGGAGTACAAAGGGCATTATAATATATATAGAGGACCCAGCCTCTATCCATCTATTAAATCTTGAAGATAGACACCACATGAGCTTGCCAGAGGAACAGATACACTCTGCCCTTAGACAACCTCCTACCTCTTTTTTCTGTTTGTTTACTTTTAATTGAAGGATGTTGTGTTGGTTTCTGCCATACAACAGCATGAATCAGCCATAAGTATACACATGTCCCCCCCCTCTTGAACTTCCCCTCCCAGACCCCACCCCATCCCACCCCTCTAGGGTATCACAGAGCACTGAGCTGAGCTCCCTGTATTAGACAGCAACTTCCCACTGGCTATCTAGTTTACATATGGTAATATATATGTTTCAATGCTACTCTCTCAATTCATCCCCTCCTCCTTCTCCCACTGTGTCCATGAGCCTGTTCTCTATGTCTGCATCTCTGTTCCTGCCCCTCCTATCTCTTTAACTGCTCTATCTGGCCTCTGTTGTATGTGGGCTTCCCCTTACCTGAAAAGCACATGAATGTCGGTGTTACTCAGGGGTTTGTCCTTGATCCTCATTTATCCTTATTTTACACAGTTGCCCAAGGCAGTTTCATCTGATTTCATGATATCAGCTCTCACCTATTCAAGCTCCCACCTGTTCACTAATGATGTCCAAATCTTCGTATGTAGCCCTGACCTGTGGCCTCCAGAACCATATTTTTCAATGAAGTCTTAGACATCTGTGTCTCTACAGCCTCAAATCACTTCAGACTCAATATGTTCAAAACCAAACTTATTTTCATGCCCTGATCTTTTTCCTGCTTTCCTGTTTTTAGTTAATGGTTTCACCTTCATCCATTTACCTAAGCTGGAAATCTAACCTCATTATCATCCTCGATTACCTCTTTTTTATTCACTACCATTCCTGGTGATTCCATCTCCTACATGATTTTGTATTCAACCCCTCCTGTCTGTGTCCACCCCATTGCCTTCGTGGGAGCTCCCATCACCTCTCCCCGACCTCTTGCTGTGTCCTCTTAACTGGTCTTCCTTAAATAGTTGCCCCTTTCTAGCTTCTCCCTACTCTATTCCATTCAGGGAACACTTCATGAGGCCCCAAGTTTGCTCATGTCACTCCTCTACTTAAAAATGTTAGCTGAGTCCCTATCACCTACAAAGCCAAGTCCCCATTCCTTAAAAGCATGGCTTACCAAGCACTTAGTAATCTGGCCCCACCTGATCTTAATAACATCATCGCCTGCCATCCTGCCCCACCCCGTCCCCTTTTATCCAACCGCACTGAACTTCTCACTATTTCCCACCAACACATGCCCTTTCACAACACTGGGCCTTGGCCCATGTTGTTTACTCTTTCTGGATTGCCAGCCTTCTTTTCTCCTTCTGATAAATTCTTATTCATCAGCACAGCTCATCAACCTGTCACCTCCCTGCTGATGACTTCCCTGAGCCATCTAGAATTAGTCACTTTTTTGTGTGTTCCCATAGCCTTTTGCCCTTTCCTTTGGCAGTGACCATCTTTCATGCTTTTGGCTGCCTAGATTCTTCTGAATACCTGTGTTATCTTTGGCAATTTTTTAGCCACATGAATTTCATGTCTCTGAAGTTGTTGTTGTTCAGTCACACAGTTATGTCTGACTCTTTGTGACCCCATGGACTGCAGCTAGGCTTCCCTGTCCTTCACTATCTCCCAGAGTTTGCTCAAACTCATGTCAATTGAGTTGATGATGCCATCCAACCATCTCATCCTCTGTTACCCCATTCTCCTCCTGCCCTCAATCTTTCCCAGCCAGAAAACTCAAATTTCCCTTGCAGCTAGGCATGCATTAAATGATCTGAGCTCTCTGATCAGATGTACCTGCATGGGACTTTTTTTTTTTTTTTAAAGAAGTTAGCATTAGTGTGTAAGAGGGTGAATCGAGGGCTGGTCTTCAGTCAAGAGTGACCAGAACAGGCCTTTGATTCTTGGCATGGCAGTAACAGAACTGCCCGTATGTAGCCCCTACTGCTGAGAGGTGATAAGAGTCGTGTTTGTGAGACCAGCTATCAGGGGTGGCTGAGCATGTTTGGACTTCAGAGTCTGGCTCACTGGCTTGTGGGATATTCTATGAGCTGTTGAACATGGCATGATAAGTTAATTTATTGCTTAAACAAGCCTAAGTGGATCTGTTTTTGCAATGACTAGAAAACAGTGAAACACTTTGGTTAGAACACATGAAGTTTTATTGTACAAGTTGTATTTTATCAAGTTGTATTTAAGTATCTATTTCTAGACTTCCATGTGTGGTTCTAATTTCTTACATCATTCATATAATAAATATATATTGAGTTCCAACTCTGCACCATGCACTGTGCTAGTCATTGGGGATATCATAGTAAATAAGACCCACATGACCTTTGCTCTTGCAAAGTATACAGTCTACAAGATCTGTGCCTGAAACATTCTAGGTGTCTAATTAGGTTGATATACCAATTCATGTCGTTAATTGTTTCCATGAATAGATATTTATATTTTGAAAATGTAAAAGTAAATGAGCAATGTTCTTAAGTTGCTCTAGGACTAATAGGAGACACATATGTAAACAAATAATGCCCATGTACTATGAACAGAAGCTTCCCTAGTGGCTCAGATAGTAAAGAATCTGCCTGCAAGGTGGGAGACATGGGTTCGATACCTAGGTCAGGAAGATCCCCTGGAGAAGGGAATGGCTGCCCACGCCAGTATTCTTGTCTGGAAAGTCCAATGGACACAGGAGCCTGGTGGGCCCCAATTCATGGGGTTGCAAAGAGTTGGACACGACTGAGCAACTAACACACACACACTCTATGAACAGAACTGAAATATGTTCCAGATTCCCTGGTGGTACAAAGAACAGGTAGCATGAAGAATTCTGCTTGGAAGAGTCACAAATGAAAGAATGAATAACTGAGCTTGTAAATATGTGAGAGAATGTGCATGAGGTGTCCTCTTTTTTCCTCTTTCCTTTTTCCCTTTTGGCTCTCTGTGCCCTCTTTCCCTCTTCCCTTTTCCTTGCTGATCCCTTTGCCTTTTAAGATTCAACTCAAGGGCTACTTTTATAATAAACCTTTACTGACTGCTCTTTTTCCTCCCTCCCAAACTTGCAAGCTGGGTTAGTAATGTTTCCGAACTCCTTTAATGCCTGGCATATACCTCTGCTAATTCTCTTACCCTTTGATGTATACCATCTATGTGTCTGCCAGTCACCCTTCCTCTCCCTGCATGCAAGTCAAGGCCCAGCACATAATTAGTACTCAGTGAATTCAGTAAATGTTTCTTGAGGAAATATAAATTAAAACTGCAATGAGATAACACTACCCCTCCATCCAAATGGCTACAATGAAAAAAACTTGATAATATCAAGTGTTGATGAAAATATAGAAAAACTGGAAGCTTTAAACATTGCTGAAAGGAGAATAAATTGATACAACCATTTTGGAAAATATTTTAGCAAATCAGTTGCAGTTGAACAGCTATCCACTGTATAACCCAGTGGGTGAACTCTTGGGTACACACCCTAAAGAAATGAATGGTTATATAGAAATAGGTTCATACCAGGTTTATTCATAATAGCCCCAAACTGGAAACACCTAAATGTCCATCCACAGTAGAATAGACAAATGAATTGTGGTATATTTATATCATAAGTGTAAACAGTTTATACCCCAACTACATAAATAAGTAAAAATTTTAGTTACATACTTAATGGTTTGTGCTTTTTTTTTTTTAACTATATGTAGAATTTTTGTTGTTGTTTTTTAGTTGCTAAGTTGTGTCCGACTTTTTGTGACCCGGTGGACTATAGACTGCCAGGCTCCTCTGTCATGGCATTTCCCAAGCAAGAATACTGGAATGGTTTGCCACTTCCTTCTCCAGGGGATCTTACCAGCCCAGAAATCAAACCTGTGTCTTCTACATTGCAGGCAGATTCTTTACCTCTGAGCCACCACGGAAGCCTTATATGTAGGATTACGTCAATAAAAATGTAAACTTAAAATTAATTCAATAAAAATTAATGTTTCTTGAATGATTGAGTAAATGAATGAATGAATTAGCTGGATCTTCAACTTGTGGCTCAGTTGGTAAAGAATCCACCTGCAACGGGGTTCGATCCCTGGGTTGGGAAGATCCCCTGGAGAAGGGAAAGTCTACCCACTCCAGTATTCTGGCCTGGAGAATCCCATGGACTGTATAGTCCATGGGATCGCAAAGAGTCGGACACGATTCAGCGACTTTCACCGACTCAAAGAGAAAAGAAAGAAGAAAGTATTACTGTGTAAGAGGAACTTATACTGCACTGAGTTTTAAAGTAGTATTTGGTTCTTGAAATCTTTATAGTCTAACAATGCCTCAAATGAAATGTTCATGGATTTTTTTGCTTAAATATTAGTTCCCTTTGCTATTTAACCACAGTTGTGAGGTTAAAAAAAGGAAGTCATTAACAGTAAAACAGATGTCGGAGAGGCCTGTGGGACTGGGGTTTAGTCCACAAGGAGGGATCTTTGAAGCCCTAGGGAACTGGGGAATATGGCTCATTCCCTTCTGTTTTCTATCCTTTTGTGTTTTATGAAGTGCAAGTACAGATTAATTATGCAGACATTTGAACGGAGAGGACAGCAGTTGACACTTGTGATTACAAACAAGAACAGAAGTCACCCAGCACATGACATTGCCCAAGATACCTGAAGGTCAGAGTAGAACAGTCCTAATTGCCTGGCAGCCTGGCCATGGGATGCGCCTCTCCCATCCTTCTTCAGGCGGGGTTCGTGGCTAAGCCATTCTTCGCGCTAGCCTTGGACAGGCCAAGAGTGACCGACAACTCCGCAGACGACCTATGGCACATGCACCGGAGGGGATGTCAAAACCCGACCCAGCTCTGGCTCCCACCACAGAACAGAGGATGCCGAGACAAGAGACGCGGGCAGTTCCCAAGATTTCCAGTAGGTGTCGCTACCCCGCGGCCGCCGCACTCCCCGAGGTCCGGGACGAGGGGGCGTGTCCTCCATACCTGCGGCCCCGGGCTCCCGCCTCACCTGGGCTCCCGCCGCGGGCCTGCTGCGCCGTGGGGGCGGCGCTCTGCCGCAGACCCGCGACGAGGGGGCGGGGTCTCCCGGCGCGCGGGGAGAGGCGGGCCAGCGGGCGCCCAGGTGAGTTCTTTTATTCATACAAGGACCGGGCGACCGAGAGGGCAGCGTCCGAGCAGCCAGAGGAGGCAGACGAGAAGATGCCACTGTCGCTGCCACCTCAGGGTGACCACGGCGAGTCCAGTCCGTCCAGGCCCCCCAAAAAGCACACCTCTTTCCATATCTGGCGCTCCAAGAAGAAGCAGCAGCCTCCGCGGTCTGACTGTGGGGTGTTCATTCCACACCCGCCCCTGGCGCCCCTCAGAGAGGACAGGTAAGCCCCTCGGCGAGCGCGCCTATCCCCGACTCACTTCCCCCGACCTTCTCCACTCCGGCCACCCTGACCCTCGAGTCTGCCCTCGGCCTCGATCGACCCCTCTCCGAGGAGGGGAAAGGCCCAAGGTCGGTTTCGCGCGGCAGGAACGTAACGGGGTCCAAGGAGGGGACTGTGGTGGTCGCTGTGAATGAAGGGGTTCCTCGCTGCTTCTGGCTCAGACCAAGCACCAGTGAGAGGAACTTGCGCCCGCCCATGTAGACTTTACTTTGACTACAAAGTAAGTGCAGCAAAGACAACACCAGAAGTTATCAACCTGCTGACAAGAGCAGGTGGGTTGCGAAGGGTTGTTACCATAACGAGGTCGGAACTCCACCTGGGGATTCCTGCAGACTTCTGACCGCGGTGCCCTAGTTGTGAAGATATCCACTCGTGGTATTATAGCTCCACTGTCCTCACAGGATCCGAGCAGAGGAGGAAGTGGCAGGGATGGTTATCCCAATTTAATGGGTGGAGAACTTGAGACCAAAGGGTGCATGACTTGTCCCCACTGGAATCAGTGGTAGAAAAAGGCAGCACCTAGTTATTCCAAGTGTAACTGCCATAGTGCTTTTAAATGTTTTGCCGTGGTTTTGTGACGATTTTATCTTTCATGCGTAAGTATTCAGTTATACTATCTGAATTGGTGCGTTCGTTGAGCAATAATAAATTTGACATAATGGCATATTTAAGAGGTTCAGGTGTGTGAAAAATCTATTGGAGGACAGTTGGCAATTTCCAGTATATCCTATATAAGTGTGTGTGGTTTTTTTAAACAAAACATTTAGTTCTTTGGCTTTGCTGGGTCTTCACTGCAGCATGTAGGATCTTTTATTTAGGGCATGTGGACTCTAAATGTGGGATCTAGTTCCCTGACCAGGGATCAAATCTCAGCCCCATGTATTGGGAGCGTGGAGTCTTAGCCACTGAACCACCAGGGAATTCCCCTTCTGTATTTGCTTCTAAACACCCACCTTTATGTGTGTTTAACACACACCTTTGTGAACAGTGAGAATAATATTATACAAGATTTGCATTTTAGAAATGTTTTTCCTTTTATTTCTAAAAGAGTCTTTGCAACGTAATTTCAATCATTTCACAAATATTAACTAAGTGCTGGGGTATCAGAAACAATGAGAGTGGTCTCTGTCATCAAAGAATTCTTTGTGTCTTGAGAACACCAAAAAGTGAACAGTGGAATAAGTGCTGTAATAGATGTTAGAATAGAGGAAGGGATCTATGGAGGCTTCCTGGAGGAGGATGACTGAGGCAGTTTAGTCAGAAAAGGGAAGGAACAATGTGTTCCAGGCAGAGGTTGCATTATGAGCATCCTCAATACTTGGAAGAACATGGTACTTCCTGAGAAGTACTTCCTGAACAAGTGGTTCAGGGAAGTCTGAGTATGTGTGAGAACATAGACAGTGGAGTGCTGACACAGAATGCATTTTATTTTTTCTCATATTTATCATTCACAGT
Source organism: Ovis aries (assembly GCF_016772045.2). Taxonomy (NCBI): domain Eukaryota; kingdom Metazoa; phylum Chordata; class Mammalia; order Artiodactyla; family Bovidae; genus Ovis; species Ovis aries. The sequence continues at coordinate 30,898,280 of NC_056061.1, read as the reverse complement.
AGTAATTGCTTGTAATAGGACCTATTTTTTGCCACCTAAAGACTTAATGTGCTTAACTATGAATTTCTAACAAAATGTTACTTAATAACAATGTATCCAACATAAAAGTATTTTTCCTATTACATCAGCAAATAATTTAAACACTTCCATAGTAATGGTCTTATCTGACCTGGTCCCATCACATTTTCCCTATCAAATGACATGATACACAGCTATAAACAATTTTGTTGTTCAGTTGCTAATTTGTGTCTGACTCTTTGCAACCCCATGGAGTGCAGCACACCAGGCTTCCCTGTCCTTCACTATCTCCCTGAGTTTGCTCACACTCATGTCCATTGAGTTGGTGATGCCATCCAACCATCTCATCCTCTGTTGTTCCCCCTCTCCTCCTGCCTTCTGTTTTTTCTGGCATCTGTCCCTTTGCATCAGGTGGCCAAAGTATTGGAGCTTCAGCTTCAGCATCAGTCCTTCCAATGAATATTCAGGGTTGATTTCCTTTAGGATTGACTGGTTTGCTCTCCTTGCAGTCCAAGGGACTCTCAAGAGTCTTCTCCAACACCACAGTTCAAAAGCATGAATTCTTTGGTGCTCAGCCTTCTTTATGGTCCAACTCTCACATCCGTACATGACTACTGGAAAAACCATAGCTTTGACTATATGGATCTTTGTCGGCAAAGTGTTGTTAAATGAACAACTTATTCAAATCCAAATGCGTTTTAGACTAAAACTTAGGAGTTTTTATTTCTCTCCTTGAGCTTCTTGTATTTTAGTTCAGTCTTAAAGCACTTTATTCTTTCCTTTAGAATTATGATGAACTTTGTACTAACAAATGTCCTGAGAACTAAGCTTACTGGTCTATCTCTTGGATGTTTTTCTAGTTATATCATCTTTATACATATTTTGTTTACTCCTGAGAGGGTGTACCAGTTATTAGTAAAGACAGCAGCTAAAGCACACTTAGATTTCTGGCCCATCTTTGGTCAGTCTCACTCTCTTGAGCAATCTGCCCTGTTTGTTCATTTCTGTCCAGGATTTGGAGGTGTTTGTGGGCCTCAGCTGGAATGTGCAGCACTCACTGGGACCTTCGTTTCTATATAAGGATGGGACAGTCAGGTGGCCACACTTATCTGCTGGGTATTCACCATTAATTTTTTGCGGGCTTTTAGAGCAAATGAAAATGAATTTATGACCTGGATAAATGACCTTGGACAAGTTACTTCACCTTTCTGAGTCTCCATTTCTTCAGATGGGAAATGGAGAACATAGTAATACTAATTCTGTAGGACTGTAGTGAATATCACATGCTAGTTTGTTATTAAGTGTAAAACTCTTATCACACCTCTGGATGCAAAGTAGAATCTCAGTAAATGTAAAACCATCACCACCACCATCACCATTATCATTATTATAAATGCTAAGCTCTAATGGGAGGAATGGGAAAAAATAGGGTTGGAGGGGAAAAAATGCTTCCCCTCTTACAGTTCAATGATGGTTTAAAGTTTACTGATGTCTGTATTCTGCAAATATTTGCAACCTTTAATGCCTATGTTCTAAAACTTAGTGACCATTGCTTGCTTCCTTTACATAAAATAATTTGAACATGGCAGTCTCTTTCCCTAAAATGCACCCGCAGAGTTTTTTTTTTTTTTTTCAAGCTTGGTTTTGGTAAGCATCAGTTCAGTTAAGTTCAGTTGCTCAGTCGTGTCCGACTCTTTGCGACCCCATCAATTGCAGCACGCCAGGCCTCCCTGTCCATCACCAACTCCTGGAGTTCACTCAGACTCACATCCATCGAGTCAGTGATGCCATCCAGCCATCTCATCCTCGGTCGTCCCCTTCTCCTCCTGCCCCCAATCTCTCCCAGCATCAGAGTCTTTTCCAATGAGTCAACTCTTCGCATGAGGTGACCAAAGTATTGGAGTTTCAGCTTTAGCATCATTCTTTCCAAAGAAATCCCAGGGCTGATCTCCTTCAGAATGGACTGGTTGGATCTCCTTCTAGTCCAAGGGACTCTCAAGAGTCTTCTCCAACACCACAGTTCAAAAGCATCAATTCTTTGGCGCTCAGCTTTCTTCACAGTCCAACTCTCACATCCATACATGACCACAGGAAAAACCATAGTCTTGACTAGACGGACCTTTGTTGGCAAAGTAATATCTCTGCTTTTGAATATGCTATCTAGGTTGGTCATAACTTTTCTTCTGAGGAGTAAGCATCTTTTAATTTCATGGCTGCAATCACCATCTGCAGTAATTTTGGAGCCCAAAAAAATAAAGTCTGACACTGTTTCCCCATCTATTTCCCATGAAGTGATGGGACCGGATGCCATGATCTTCGTTTTCTGAATGTTGAGCTTTAAGCCAACTTTTTCACTCTCCACTTTCACTTTCATCAAGAGGCTTTTTAGTTCCTCTTCACTTTCTGCCATAAGGGTGGTGTTATCTGCATATCTGAGGTTATTGATATTTCTCCCGGCAATCTTAATTCCAGCTTGTGCTTCTTCCAGCCCAGCGTTTCTTATGATGTCCTCTGGATATAAGTTAAATAAGCAGGGTGACAATATACAGCCTTGACGTACTCCTTTTCCTATTTGGAACCATATGTTATTTTCCATAGAAACAGAGCCATCACCCTCCTGAGTCAGCCTCATCTGCCGTCTTGTCCATTCTCTCGCCATCTGAGGGACCACACTGGTGTGTGTGGAGAGGGCATGGTGAGTTTTGGTTAGCTTTTCCTTAGCAGCCTTCAGTGGCACCATCATTTATCAGGTTTTGAATTATACTTCATTTGTAAACATTTTATTCAGAGTGTGAATTCTCTGTGTTGTGCTTAGTTGCTCAGTCATGTCTGACCCAGACTCTTTGCAGACCCATGTAGACCCTTTGTAGCCTCCTATAGCTACTTTGTAGATAGCCAGTCTCCTCTATCCATGGGATTCTCCAGGCCAGAATACTGGAGTGGGTAGTCTTTCCTTTCTCCAGGGGATCTCCCAACCCAGGGATTGAACCCAGATCTCCCACATTGCAGGCAGATTCTTTACTGTCCAAGCCACCAGGGAAGCCCATGAATACTGGAATGAGTAGCTTATCCCTTCTCCAGGAGATCTTCCTGACACAGGAAGCAAACCAGGGGAATTCTATATCTAGGTTTAAATCCCTGTTCTACTTACTGTGACACTTAGCTGTGTCATCCTGGGAAAGTTATTATCCTTTGTGCTTCAGTCTTCTCATCCATAAAAGGGGCATAATAAGAGTTGTTATAAAATATAAGTTAGTGGCTGTCAAACACTCAAAACAGTGACTAGCACATTGTGAGCACTCAGTAAATGGGAGCTATTTCTCCTTTTTCTTATTACTATCTTGCCTATAATTTTGAGTGGTTATTTTATGATTTATTTTCTGCTATATGATGAAAATAGTGCTTCACTTTTATTTTCCTTAGTCAGTGTTGTTTTAATTAGAAATGAGTTCTGAGCTAAAGGTCAATAGAGTGAATTAAAAACGATCACTCTCCATCTGAACTCCAAACCTAGAAGCAAACATTAATGCTCTCCACAGGAAGCCAGACTCAGGTGATGGCCGTAATCCTCTGAAAATCAGCAGACTTGATTTCATGTGGAGGAAAAATGCAACCAACACCAGAGAGCAGAGCATCCTTGTTTCAGGATGCATAGGTTCAAGTTTTGAGATTGTCAAACATTGCCTAGTTTTTCTGTCTTTGCATGGACATTTTCCTACTGTAACAGGAAAACAACTCACTCCTTAGACTGTATAAATCACTAGAGGGTTGTGAGGATAAACTGTTTTATTTCACGAGAAAAAGAACCATCATTGGAAACATTCTGAAACTGTAGAGTGTTCATGACTTGATTGATTTCATTTTTCCATCTTTTGTGACTGATTTAGTGTTTAGAACTCTAAACAGGTTTAATTATTTTCTAACAAAAAGGACATAGCTAGATAAGCCTGCTGCTGCTGCTAAGTCGCTTCAGTTGTGTCCGACTCTGTGTGACCCCATAGATGGCAGCCCACCAGGCTCCCCTGTCCCTGGGATTCTCCAGGCAAGAACACTAGAGTGGGTTGCCATTTCCTTCTCCAATGCATGAAAGTGAAAAGTGAAAGTGAAGTCGCTCAGTCTTGCCCGACTCTTAGCGACCCCATGGACTGCAGCCTACCAGGCTCCTCTGCCCATGGGATTTTCCAGGCAAGAGTTCTGGAGTGGGGTGCCATCACCTTCTCCAAGATAAGCCTAGGTTTGTTTTATCTAATAGTGCATCTAAACTGGTTAATAGGTACCAGGTTACTTCCCTTATTTAGTTTATGCCAAAAGCAAGACTTTGAAATTTTCGGTTTATATTCTTTCACCATTGATAAAGCAGGTATTTAAATTTTAGCCTTGTCACTTACTACCTGTGAGCTCCTGGAGGAGTTTCTTTCCTGCTCTAGCCTCAATTTCATGAGCTGCTACCTACCTCTTGGCATTGTTTTGGAGACTTCTAAATATATATTTAAAATTACTAGCACGGTGCCTGGAAGATAACAGAGGCTTAGAAATACCTCTGAGAGCAAGTTGCAGTGACAGAGCCCTCGGCTGTGGTATAGGAAAGACTCAGCTTCAAGTTTGCCTCTGCTGTTGGGATAAGTTCTGTAAGCCTCAGTCTTTAAGCCTCAGCTTCCTCACCTGTAAAATGGAGAAAACAACATCCCGTCTGGGGCTTTCTGAGGGTTAAATACTATCTATATGAAACACCTGGGCCAGGGCCCAGTGCAAAGCAGGTGCTAGACAGATGCAAGGTAGAGCGGGAGCGATTATGGCGGTGGTGTTGTAATTGTTGTCTGCTTAGTGATGGTGGTAGCGTTCATAAAGCCACTTGACCTTGTAAGTGGAGTTAAACAACTTCAGAAGTCCAGAAGTTTATAACCAGGTATGTCAAGACCTGAAGTACCTTTGGGTGTCTGGAAATACCTTTGTAGTTGTAAAAGGGCGGCCTTTGTGCGTTCAAGACTTAACAGTCTTAATATATCTGACTTATGAAGTCAAAGGTAAAGTTTATATTTGAAGTTGGTGGTATTTCTCCTGAAGCAGTTTTGGAGTCTGAGTTTAGTATAGGATAATTCTTTGCCACCTTATTGCTTTATCTACTCTATTTCTACACTTTTAGCCTTAATCTTCTTAGTCCACATCCAAGTGACATGAACACTTTTGGAGACTGTTAGTACTTCTGTGCTTGGGTTTATTTCCTTTTCCTTTAGTTTTCACTTATAAATCTTATTTATAAAGATGAGGCAATGAATCACTGCTTTATTATTCATCCATGATTAAAGCAATGTAGCAAAGATATTGATATTGAAACTGTCTAGCTCCTAATATCCATTCAAAATGCCCATCTTACTATGAACATTAAGAACACTTACCTGTCTTAACTCTTCACTCACCTAAGTGGTCAGTTGTACTTTAGGGATGTCCTTGCAGAAAAAAATGATTTAGTTCTTTGAAAAAAATTGTCTGGTGAGATTATTTGAGTCTTGAACTGTATGCATTTCTGTTTACCTTGAAAAAATTTATCAAATAATTGTTTAATCTCCCTTTCATGTTTTACCTATTGTAAGAAGATTTAGAGAACCTGTTCATGAAAAGCAATGCAACCTGACTACTGAATCATTTTTCTAGGATTAATGCTAATTATGCTTTGGTAAAACATTCCCTTCTGTATCCTATTGAAATGATTATCAATCAGAATTTAAAGAGAAGTTTAAGTCCAACAAACACTTACTGAGGTCTTACTCTGTATCAGACATTGGGGAAAAAGAGCAATGAAATTAGAGATGATCTCTGCTCCAAAGAAACCTGTAGTCTAGTGGAGGAGGGGTGTGTGCATGAATAAAGCAGCATATCATGCATTAAGTGTAGAAACAGAAGATTTAGTCCAATGCATTGAGGTCAGGAGAAGGATTATCTTCAAGGAGCAGAAATTTTTTTCTCTCGTTAAAAAGTTTTACTCATACTGAATAATTAATGAGAATTTTTATTCTCTCATATAGAGATCATCAAAGGCTCTAAATCTTCTTAAATTTTGATTGTCTTAAACTATATCCAATACTGGGCCAAAAGGAAAATCACAGAAACTTATTTTCATAGTGACATTTAAAACAAAAGAGAATTGTGTAGTCAGGATTATGCATAAATAATTTTCTATTTAAATATTAAATATTTAAAATATCTAGAACTTGAGATTATCTCAGCTCTTCTGTCATATTTTGGCACCTAGGAATAAAGATTGGGCTTCATAAAAAATTTTAAAAAGACTGGCTTCAATTATGACATTGATTTGAAAACCTTCACTGAAATGATATGTAAACATGATATTGATACTCTAAAATTACAGACTGAAAATGAACGGTTCTTGTAACTTGGTGTCTACACAGTTCTGTCAGGATGATTCTGGAGCCTCTTTTAAGAAGAATCTAGCATTGCTTGTGTTCTATAAGCAAAGTGTTCTTCCTTAAAACAACCTATGTTTATTTTCATCCCAAATTGCCTGGCATATCCAACTGATGTCTTTTCATATATTCACTATGCAAAATGAATTCTGGACTTTTACCCAAGAGAGGGTTGAAATGTGAATTCAGTATCTTGTCCCAAAGTGAGTTTTAAAGTATATTTCAATAGCTGACACTTGTGTGGATGTTGGCAAGAAAGGCCAATTGTTTACAAGTCTCATTAGTTCATTTATTGTTTCCTTAAAGCACAGCTGCATTGGGTCAACCCAAATGCCTCATCAGAATACCTCTACAGCTTCAGCTTCATAAGATGCCTTCATTCTAGAGAATGAACACTTACTTAGTGCTGTCTTTACAGAACTGTGTGCTTTCTGGATTGGCCTATGCAATGGGAGTGAAGCAATGACAGACACCCTTCACAACAAGGGATCATTTTGACAAAGTACCAGGAGACCCTGAGACACACAAGTGGGGCAGATAATCCTAAATCCATTTGTGGTATCCCCGGTTTCTCTCATCTACAAGTTACAGACAAGACAAAGACAGGTTGAACCTGTCGCTGACACAGAAAAATGAAACACAGAATTAACAAATGCCTTTTGTTTTTTTAACCTTCCCATGTATGGAAGTGAAATGAGTAAAAATAAGTTACTGGTAAGCTTGGCAAAATATTCTGTGGTGAAGAAGTTGGCTGCTGACTGTATTTCTTAATGTTCTACCCCATTTCAAGTCACCCCCCCTGACTGAGTGTCATCTGTTAGAAGCCAGGGTTGTGGCAATCTGAAGATTGAGAGATTCAGATAAGAGATCTGGCCAGCAGTTGCATAAAGATACTATGCTTAATACATATCTTAAATTTTCCAAATCAGTTAATCAGCAATAGCATAAATTCCTGATAGGCCTTTGGATTCTCTAGTTAGATAGTTCTTTATCTTAAAATTGGGTTCAAGAAGCAAAATAATATGTGCTATGAATAAAGCAAGAAAATACAAGGAGCATTCAATTTATAATAATTTTAGATCATGTCTATGAAAACACTGTTTTCCATCAAGATTTTATTGAAAGATGCAGTTTATTTTACATACACTGTTTCAGACACTGTTCTAAACATTTTACAAATATTAACTCACCACAGTTAATTCATAACATCCTGGGGAGGCAGGTACTATTATTCCTATTTTGAGAAAGAATGAGGCACAGAGGGGTAGGGTAATTTGACCATCACAGAGCTCATAAGGGTTGGGCTGCAGTCCTCCAGCTGATGGTCATGAGTCCTGCAGTTAACCACTACAAATTAAAAGCACTGGCTAGTGCTACCTTCTTTGTATTCCCACAGTAAGTATAGTTAAGCTCTAAATTTGGCAAGCAGAAATTATAATGTACATAGGAAAACAAATTAACTTTTGATACTAAACAATTTCTATATTAAGTAGTGAAGAGAAAATATATATAAATACATTAAAATATAAGTGCACTAAAATCTTGGAAGAAAAGCAATTTTAAAGCAGAAATTCTAAAGTGTATATTATATACAAAAGGAACATGACTAAAGATCTTGAGTCTGGAGCTTCTGCCCAAGCTTTCTCAAGAAACAGCATGACCTGGAGGGGGGCTTGGTTGGTACACCCTCTTCCCTCCCAGTACAGTCTAGGCCAGGACAGTGGTTTGCACGCACAGTCAAAGATAACTAGCCAGGTGGCCTGGAAAATTTGCAGTTGCTGCTTAGGCTAAGTGGGGTGTCAGAATTTCTCAAGGAGAACTGCTAGGGGTGACCTTAATTAGGTCTCTAGAGGTCCTGCTGCTTGAATCTTTCATTTTAGTTTCTGATTTATCACTGAGTATTCCCTGCTAACCAATACAAGTTTCACCTTATGTTGATCTTACACATCAAGGATTATAAACTATGGCTGGTATTTTATTCTACTTGAGGCTTGTAATAGTTCCGTGCAATAGCCCAGACCCCCCTCATTTATAGATGAGGAAATTGAGGTTCAAAGAATGCAATGTAAGTGGAGGAAGCAGGAATAAAATCAGGTTTTCTGGCTTCTGTTCAGCGGTCGGTCTGGGTCCTCTTGGGTTATAGACTATACTTCTCTATTCCTGGACTGTACCCACCTTTGATAGGAGTCCAGCTGATTCATTTGACTTCCTGATGACTATTCTCCTGGAAATCTTTCCCTGAATTCATAAACCAGTAACTATGAGACTGTCTGATCCCCAGATTGAGTTGTTACCATAGTCTAGTTACTGGCATATTGAATACTTACAGAGTTCCAGAATTCAGACATAATTAGTATGTCACCTACCATCTAAAAGAAAATACCCCAGAACCCCAACACACACACAATAACTTGAATCATGTTTTCAAAAAAAATGTATAAAGTTTGCATAAACCATATTTTATAATAGTAAAATATTCTTTATAGAGTCTATCCATATTGTACCCATTCAAGAATGCCCTTTTGGGGCTTGACAAATTGATGGTGCTCTGACAGGTAATATATTTTATTTGTGATCTTATTTAAATGTTTTGATAATACTGATGAATTTAAAAAATATCCTATAAAATCTCAACTTGATTATTTTTCCATCTGCTATTTGAAACAGTTAAGATATTTGAATCACACTGATGAAATTTAGGTTGAAATACAGTGTCTCCTTTATCACACCTGCCATGTGCAAACCTAGAACCAGCCCTTTTCAAGCCTGTGCAGTAGAGGCACCCCCAGGCCTTGCAGACATTCTTGGCTCTGGTCCCTTGCAGAGGGTGGCTCCCATCCCTACTGTTTTCCTTCTGAGAACTAAGTGATTGTTGTTTATCTGTAAGAAATATTACCTTGCTGTTATTATCTGCAAAGCAAGCAAATGTAGTTGCTCCAGGGTGGGGTTACAAGACTATACTCTCTTAGTATTAACTCCCCAAAACAAATTTGACTGGAATAGACTCAATTATCAATCAAGAATTCTTCCCTGGAGCCTACTTTCGATAGAAACAAGAACATTTGTATTCCCATGTGTGTCAGTAAACATGCTTAAACAAGTTAGTCTAAGCCTAGAATTTGGATTTTGTTTTTCAGGATAAAAGCAAAGTATGACTGAATATCTGGCATTGGTTCAAGTTTTGACTTTTACCAGCTGGCATGTTGTGATTGTTCTAATCTCACCCCATGAGAGGTTTCAAGTACTTTGACCTAGAAGTCATAGTAGCTGGTGCATTGTTGGTGCTTGATTGTACCCTTCCTTGTTATTTCACTTATTAAAGCTCTTTTTTATGCCCATAAGGGAACAACTGGTCCTAGATCTAGGTGATAACCATTGATGCATTGAAGCTGTGTTTGCTTCATCTTGTAGTTTCCCTGCAGAGGTACTCCTCAGGAATTTATGCATCAACTTCCTTATTCTCTACAGAACTCATGGTTGCTTTTCTGTGTGTATAATTATACTCTGGTTAGAAGTCCACAAATTTACAAAGCCAGCAGATGTTAAACAAAGGAAAGCAGCAGTGTCTATCTTCATGCCACCCAAGAACTAATCAACAAAAAGCAAAAGACAACCAATTGTGTTTGGGTATGTTTTCAGAGGAAAATGGGCTTGGTGGGGGGTATGAAGGAGGACAGTTCTCCTCAGATCAATCATTCCCAGCCTCTCCTATAAATTAAGTAAATATAAGAACTTCTGCCAAGAATACATAGGTGAAAGGGCTTGAATTATTGATTACCTGTCAGGTGGCAGTTGCTTTTATATTTGGTGTGTCTCATTTAATCTTCATAATAGCTCATCTAAGTAGGTGATTTTACCCCCATCTTTCCAATTGTGAACACACAACCTGAAAGAGGGGAAGTAGCTTGCCCAAACTGATTTATCTGGTAAATAACAATGTAGTATTTGAACCCAGGTCTTTCAAATTCTGAAGTTCATAATATTTTCACTATGCCATGAGAAGACTAAAGCTAATTGAACAAATGATTGGTTGGGGGAGAGAGAGAGAGAGAGAGAATAGGGGAGGTGGTTAGCTAAAGAACAGCAGCATCCAACAGAAATGTAGTTATGCATTTACACTCAGAACTGTCACTTTTTCAAAGACCGGAAGAGAAGAATTTCTCCTTATTAATTATCTGCACTCTACCATGTCCCATTTAGAGAAGGGGAATATCCAAGAATGAAGAATTCATGCTGGGAAGTCTATAGGGCATCATGGTTTCCCTGGGAACTTTTGAGATAATTCTGCTGAGAATCAGTGACTCAGTCCTTGAAGTGTTGACTAAACTTGTTGCACCTGATTTCCAGTCTACTCTCAAAACCACCAAGTCTTACTGCCTGTTGCTGGGATGATTCACAGAGTATGCAAAGGAGTCTGAAGTGGCAAATGTTGAGGATTTTCACTTTGCACCAAGATTAACCATAGCCCTAAAAGAGGAAAGAGGTGCTGATGACCAAAACTCCAAATTTATAGGAAACACTGTCTTGAAAATTGTAAAGCTAGAGAGTTTGATGTTAAAGGATTATGAAAACCCTTTAAATAATCTTTCTTTATGGAAGCTAGTGAGTTTGTCTTTAGTGCTCATTTCTCTGAAAACTGAATTTTGACATTTTTGTATTGGAGGTACTTTCAAAATTATATTTAAGAATGTTCACTAATTTCTATGAGTATTATTACATGCACAAAACTAACTTAGAGTGAATTTCTTTTTCCAGTTGTTGTTTAGTCACTAAGTCATGACCAACTCTTTTGCAACCCCGGACTGTAGCCCACCAGGCTCCTCTGTCCACGGGATTTCCTAGGCAAGAATACTGGAGTATGTTGCCACTGCGTGTTAGTCGGTGTTAGCCGGTTGGTTGTATCTGACTCTTTGTGACCCCATGGACTGTAGCCCATGAGGCTCCTCTCTCCATGGAATTCTCCAGGGTAGAATAATGGAGTGGGTAGCCATTCCTTTCTCCAGAGGATCTTTCCAACCCTGGAGATTGTCCCAACCCAGGGATCAAACCCAGGTCTCCTGCATTATAGGCAGATTATTTACTGCTGAGCCACCAGGGAAGCCCCCTTTTCCATCTGCTCTGGTATTTAGATTTATTGTAGTTATTTTAAAGCATAAATTACTGTAGTTATTAGTACTGCCTAATTTCCAGAGTAAAACCGGAAATTTGGTGCTTGATCTTGAACCACACTCTCAGTTCAGTTCTGCTTATTGTAAAACCTTCTCCAACTCTAAAAACAGTTATCCAGTGATAATGGTAATTGAAGCATTGAGTTTGCTTGTTTCATGTGACTCAAGTAATTAAGCAGATGTTTGTTACCTCTATCAAAGGCTGTCTTAATGTATGGTCTTCAGTGTCTGTGTCTGTCACACTCAGGAAGGCAAGTGACAGTGAAAATGCATTTGTGTAATTCATTTATTAAACAAACATATATGGACACCTGCTAGGTGTGAGGCTCTGTAGAATGGGCTGGCAAACTAGTTCAAGCTTTATTGTTGGGAAACTCAGTCTCATTCTTTTTTCTAAAGACTGTAATATTCACCATTAAAATAGTGAAAAGTTTGCCATTAAAATAAGGGAGAAGAGTAAATGTTCAAACATGTACATGACCAAGACTGAAAGAGAAAAGAATTAAGACTCTTGGAGATGGAGGAATTATGATTTTTGAGCACTCTCAACACTGATATGGCTGAAGGGATTCTAAAGACTACTTGATAATGTTCTATCTCTTCTATGGGTATATATTCGTGGACATATATACACATTTATAAATACTTTCTTCTGTGGATATATATGTGTAAGTACTTAGTGCTGGAATGTATGTGTGTATATACACACACTCAGTGTATCTGTTTACACACATAAATGTACGTATATTTACTTAGTGTGTATGCATACATGTATTGTAAGTGTGTATAGGTGTTAGTCGGTTGGTTGTATCTGACTTTATCTGACTGTGGCCCACGAGGCTCCTCTGTGCATGGAATTCTCCAGGGAAGAATAATGAAGTGGGTAGCCATTCCTTTCTCCAGAGGATCTTCCCAACCCCGGGACTGAACCCAGGCCTCCTACATTGCAGGCAGGTTCTTTACCATCTGAACTGCTGGAGATGCCCATGTATTGTGTATACACACAAATATGTGCTCATATCTATAGTCAGTGCTAGATTACTTACTTGGTAAACTGTGCATGTGCTTAGAACGTCAACAAAGCAGGGAGGGATGAGAGAGAGAAAAATCCAGAATATGCCTACAAATTTTATGTTATTACAAGATACCAAAATTTCGTTTTAGGGTTTAGAAATGTTTTCATTTTGAATGACTTGGTGAGGGAGGCATACTCTAGTGGTTAAAGTGGTCATTATACAGACCTCTCTTTATACCTTGTTTAAAGAGCTGGTAGGGGGAGGAGGAAAGTGTGATACAAACTATGGAAAGTAAGAGAAATGTGCCTAGGTCACTCTCCTGTTCTTCATATGAATTGGATTCCAGGTCCGCAAAGTATCATTTTACCTTCCTTGAAAAGGCTTGATTGGTTGATGCCCGCTTTTAAAATGTTCTGTCCAGTTCTACGGAAGCAGTGAGACTAGTGAACCTTCAAAGGGACTGTTCTTTTGTGACTGAGACACTAATTTGATTTGTTGCTGTAGACCACATCTGCCTTAGCTGTTTTGGCGGCTTTAATAACCATATGAATAACACTTTCTTTTCTTTTTCTGTATGTATTTTCATATAATGTAGAACTAAAAATGAAATTACAAAGGCAGCAATTTAGATGTTTTTATATCCTGTTTTATTTTTCACTAAGATAAAAGCACATTTTCACTTCATTGAAATATGTAAAACAATTTTCTTAGTCATTCCCCTGTTGCTGGGCATTTAGGTTCTTTCTGATTTTTCATCATAAATGCGGCAGTGGGCATCTCGGTGAGACCTCAGTCTCTGGCTGGTCTCTGTGTGCCCTTCCAGCTCCACTCTCCACCCTCCTCTGTGCTCCCGAGGGCTTATTTATAGACTGTGTGGACCCAGCTCTCCTGCTTTCTGGTTTCTAGTTAGGTTCAGCCAGTGGGAGGCTTTGGAGGAGAGGGCAGGAGCAGGAGGTGGTACTGGAGCGTGGTGGTGGCTTTGCTACTCTGCTGAAGGCTACAGCCTCTTCTATAGCTCAGATCTACCTGATCCAGAACTCATGCTCTCCCTTGCCTATCTGTCTAGAAGTAGTAATGATTTCCTGCTGTTGGGAGCCCTGGGCTGCTCCACTGTTTCGTATTGATTTTCCTTCACCGGCCCTCATCTTATAAATAGTTCTTCAAACACTTTTCTATCATCTCTTCTGCGTGTGCCATCTGTCCCCTTCTGGAATCCTGTCTGACATCATCTAAATCTGAGTGATATGTTCTTTTTATTATATTTTTTTATTTTTTAACTGGAGTATAATCACTTTACAATATTAGGTTTTTCCATATAACACACGAATCAGCTGTAAGTGTACATATATCCCCTCCCTCCGCCCCCCACCCCACCCCCAGGTCATCATAGATCACTGAGTTGAGCTCCCTGGGTCACACAGCAGCTTCCCACCAGCTGTTTCCCGCATGGTAGTGTATGTATGTCAGTGCTACTCTCTCAGTTCATCCCGCCTTCTTCTTTCACCTGTCGTGTCCACCAATCTGTTCTCCACGTCTGCATCTTTATTCCTGTAAATATTAATAGGTTCGTTAGTACCGTTTTCTAGATTTCATATGAATGTATTAATATATGATATTTGTCTTTCTCTGTCTACCCCAGTGTTCATTGCAGCACTGTTTACAATAGGCAGGACACGAAAGCAGCCTAAATGTTCATGGTCAGAGGAATGGATAAAGATGTGGTGCATATATGCAATGATACAAACAGTCACAAAAAGGAATGAAATTGATTCATTTGTAGTGATGTGGATAAACCATCTGTTTTTATTATTATTATATTTAGAGTTTTGCACTGAAGAAGGGTAAAAGACCATTCAGAATTGGAATAGGGAGTTTAGTTAGGTCAGGACCAAGCTGGTGCTAGATTGAATTAAATTACTGTCATAAAGATACAAGCAAATTGCTTTTGGAACAGAGAGAAGGGGGCAATAAAGTCTTCCATGCACTGTGTTAAACACCTGTACTTAAAAGATAAGGAGGATGCCTTAGCTGCCAAATGTTCTTTTGGCGGTTCTTTTCTTGCATTTGAATATTTTTGGTTCAATAGTTTCATTTCTCTTTTCATTCTGGGATTTTGTGGTTCATCCCTTATGTATTTCCTCCTGTTCTTGGCAGTTTGAATATTCATATGTGTATGGCCATCTATATCCACTTATATATTCCTTCTCCATCTACATGTTTCTCATGATCTCTTCCTTATAGAAAGCATTCTCAGAATATTGTGAGTTGAGTAGATGCCATGCTTTTGGAATTCCTCCTGTATGAGTGATAATTTTCTTAGTCTTTAAATAAAAAGCAAAACATGTAGCAAAGTTAACTTCATTTGCTTTTGCTTCATTTCAAAATCTCAGTGTGTTATTTTCCTGAACAAATGCCAAAAGGTTCAGCAAACTTACCAGGGACTGTTATTACTTCACAAATCTTTTCAGTTGAATGACAATGTCATCCATGGCTAATGGGTCATCACTGACCAGATCCCTGACTGACACTGTATTGAGGCTTATCCAAGGACTCAACGGAGTTGCTGAAAAGTTTAGTACCTTTCTAAAAAATAAATTTTATATATATTAGGAAATGTCTCTGTTGATTTGATATTCAGTCTATATTTCATGCTCTTAGAAATGTGAATTGCTGTGAATATATTCTACCACAGGTATAGAGTAAGGATAATTCACATAAAATTAAATGTATAAAATTCTCGCCATTTAGTAATGACCAGTGATGGCAGAAAAGAAAAAAAACCTAGCAGTAGAGAATTGAGAGGGCTTTGGTCTTAATCCTGTATTTCTCAGTTACAAGTTAGAAAACTTTAGGCAAGCTATCTAAACTCTTTGAACTTCCAGCTACTAACCAATAACATGGGAATGTTACCAACCTACCTAGGTACCCACAACCAGGCTGTTGAGAGACTCCTTGGAAACAGTGTGGGAAAGTGTGGTGAGAACTGTGAGACTTTCAGTAAACTCTATCATCCCTTGACTCATCCCTTGGTTCTCACCACATCTTTTCTGGAAGCCTTGTAAATTATTTTTCCTTTTCCTTTGGTCTTTTCAAAAGTGAGTGGACACATGGCAGTCTTCACTGTGCCCTCTCTTTTCTCCATCCCAGTCTCCTCTGTGTTCATTCCTCCCCATCTCTGGGGTTCTGGTCTGAAGCTGGTACAGGGGGCACTCCCATCTATATCCATCCAGTTCCCTGTGTAAAGTGATGAGGTACAAGTGGGGACTCTGTGGATCATGGTGCCACTGTGCAGGGCCCCCTCCTCCTTGGCTTTCTTCCCTTTTTCCGTCACACTGTACCACTTCGGTGCCTGTGGGAATTGTGGTAGCCAGATGGACACACCCATATTTCCTCCTCAGCCACTGCCAACCTTTATCTTACAGACACAGCATATTTCACAGAGGAAGCTCATTTGGGGATTCCCAGATAATTCTGAGAAGTAGTTGGGTCTGGTTGTCTCCATTTAGCAGATTAAGCAATTGAGGCATGAAGTTGTTTAGTGAAAGTCAGCGCTGTATCCCAGGACTCCAGAACTGTAGTCAGTGCTCTTTCCACGGTAGCTCCACAAATATCCCAGCACATTTGATAGGGGAAAAAATGTTTGTAGCTTTATTGGTTTATTGTGATGTCCTTTCTTTTTTTCCCCTTTTTAAATTTAACATGCTCGAGCTAATGGAATAAAATGATGTATTAGCAGAAAAGGAAATTAAAAAATACTTACTTGATTAGTAGAATAAGATATTGATCTTTACATTCTAGTTAAATATTACACTATTATAAATATTAAATTTCTAACATAATCTTTGGAAAAGAATTATATATATAGAAAATAATGGACTTTATGTTAGTACCAAATGGATGGCTGTTGAATTGTCGTTTGACTCTTACCTACTTTGTGCTCTTCTGAAAGACAGTTGTCTCTAGGACATTTCAGTGTTTGGAGTTTGATAGCCAAAGATGCTGTCCTCACTTGTACAACTTCAGTGAAGCAAAATCTCAGTTGTTACTCCACCAGACACATTTCCCAGCAGAGCTACTTGTATTCAAGTCTCAACACACACCTTCAGTTCCATTTTTTTCTCCAAGTGGAAATTTAAGTCTCATTGAACACAATATATTTAGGAAATTCAAATATTTAGCAGTTAAAAACATCTCCATGGTAACTTCTTGGGAAGGTGTTATTTGAAAAAGTCTGATTGAATTCTCTGGTTCTGGAGCCCCAATGCTAAGGCTTGGGCATGGACAGGAACCTAGAGAAGCTATAGTCAATTTCCCTGAACATTAAAGCCTGGAGAAGGATCACAGGGCTGATGGACCAGCCACCTACATGAGTCTGATGGTTTATTAGTGCAGAGAGGAGAGTGTAATAAGGCAGTGTAGCTATTTCTGTCACAACTTTTGTATTTTTGTACCAATCGTGTAGGTGAATTTTTTTTAAAAAATGATTAATAATGAGTTGGGAAAAGAACCAAAGCAGAAATCTGAAGACTTGGGTCTCTAATTATTGGTCATGCTGGTTCAGTAAAATCATTTGTCTTTTCCTGGGGCTTAGATTCCTCATTTATATTAGGAAGGGTGAATTTGGTCTTTTATAAGGTTTGTTCTTGTCTAAGTCCTCAAATTATATATTTGAATTTATCATTTTCCGGGAAAGTTGGTCAAGATTTAAGTATAATAAATAGCAGTGTCTAGCACATATGGAAACGGCATTGGTTCTAATGATAAGTAGCTATTTCTACCCTTTTCAGTGAGCGTGTCCCTTGATGAAAAGTAGAGAGCCATCAAAGTCAAGAGGTAGGTTGTCAAGATTATGGTTTCTACACCTCTTCTGAGAAGGAACCTTGTACATCTTGAATATTTGCAAAAGGGAAAAGAAGAAAACTTTAAGAAGAGTTATGTATTTACCTTAGACATATAACATAAAGGGTAAATCATATGAATACTGTTTTGAGGAAAATCTTAAGATGTATACATCTGTGTATTTATGTTTGATCATCATTTCACTAATGCAGCACTGGATCATAAAATTCAAACTGAAGAATCTACAAACACTCTGATTTGCAGCCTAGAAGCTCTATATGTGCTTAGTCGCTCACTCGTGTCCTACACTTTGCAACCTCTTGGACTGTAGCCCACCAGGTTCCTCTGTCCAAGGGATTGTCCAGGCAAGAATACTGGAGAGGGTGCCGTTTCCTTCCAGGGGATCTTCCTGACCCAGAGATCGAACCCAAGTCTCCTGCATTGCAGGTGAGCCACTGGGGAAGCCCCCAGAAGCCCTTACTAACAACAAAAACTTGGGAGAAAATGTAGAAATTTTATGTCTGGCTTCTACATAGTCATAACGTCTCTTTTGACTTCATAAAATAGCATACTACTTTATTTACAGGGATGAAGTATTTTCAGCCCTGAGGTTGTGGCCAAAATGTTTAAATTCTGCTCCTGATTCAGCTATTTGCTGATTGTGTTACCTTATGCAAATCATTTCACCTCTTTGGAGCTCAGTTCCCTCAAATATGAAAAATGAACCAGTGGGACAGTTAAGGGATTTTAATTAACTCCTTCCCTATTCTATTTGTCTAGAGCTTTCCAGCTTGCTACTGGGGAGGTTGAAGGACATAAACACATATGTTATCTCCAACATTTACACACCAGTCAGTCCCAAATGTTAAAAAACCACATCCAGGGGACACTAGATTGACTGTGGGAAGGTTCCTAGAAGATGGTTTTCTTAGAAGCAGACTCTATGACAAGGATTCAAGTACAGATAGGATTTGGGAGTGAAGAATGAGTAGGAAAGAGAAGCCAGCCAGTAAACGGGGAGTGATCACTCTCATGGATGGAGGTTAGTCCCCTTGGGAAATCCTGAATGTCGCTGTAGAAGTCAGAGCTGCACCATCCCTGGGCCAGGGTAACTGGAGTATTAGAAGAGCAGGCTCTGCCAGTCACTGATTGAGAGCTGCTCCTACAGGGCACTTTCTGCCTCAGGCAGTGTGGGCTCCTGGGGCCAGAAAGCCCCCTGGTGGTGGAAGTCCAGGGTCCCCGGCCACCACATCCTGAGGGGGTTGCAGTGCCTGCCATTGTCTGGTTACAGTGGTACAGCCAGAGCAATACAGCCAAACTACTGCCCTCTGGTGCCCCAACTGAAGGTAGATAGGCATTCACTTAAAAAAAAAAAAATTTATTTTAATTGGAAGCCAATTACTTTACAATATTGTGGTGGTTTCTAGCATCCACTTTTGGAAGGATGCACCACTCAGGGACACTGCAGCAGTTCACCAGGAAGTGATCAGCAGCCCTCCTCAGCTGCAGAGACTTCCTGTCTGCCTCTAAACACAATGGCATGTAGCAGCCAGGGAGGGGCGGGCTCCTGAGTGCCTATTAACCTTAACCGTGAATCTGGGAGGCAGGCCATAGACGTTGCAAAAAGACGTGTTGACAGTGCACATGCCATCAGTGTAGTCAAAGCTGTAGAGCCTGATTGCTGGCTGGCGACACCTGGGACACTTTAAAGGGAGTAGCATCCCTGAGAACTTTGTGATGCAAAGGGTGAAACTTCACAAGGAATATGTTTTTATTTTGTAGAAGCTATCTTTCTGATAGAGAAAACACATTCTCTGAGGTGTTGTTAAAGCACACTAGGAGATAACAGAATTTTTTCCTATCAGGTTCTATGGAGAGTCAAGCCAGCTGTCAGCAGTATCCCTGACTGATCTTGAAACTTCTGGAATTTAAAATAGAACGTTTGGCATAAGCATTAAATTCTTGTTCTTTCAGCATCACTCAATTTTATGAAAACTCTATTACTTTCTAGGTGAAGTTGGCTTTTAAAAATCAATCTTTCTACATAAATGCTATTTGTTTGTTGTTGTTCAGTTGCTCATTTCAGTGCAGTCGCTCAACTGTGTCTGACTCTTTGTGACCCCATGAATCGCAGCATGCCAGGCCTCCCTGTCCATCACCTCCTCCCGGAGTTTACCCAAACTCATGTCATTGAGTCGGTGATGCCATCCAACCATCTCATCCTCTGTCATCCCCTTCTCCTCCTGCCCTCAATCTTTCCCAGCATCAGGGTCTTTTCAAATGAGTCAGCTCTTCGCATCAAGTGGCCAAAGTATTAGAGTTTCAGCTTCAGCATTGGTCCTTCCAATGAACACCCAGGACTGATCTCCTTTAGAAAGGATTGGTTGGATCTCCTTGCAGTCCAAGGGACTCGAGAGTCTTCTCCAACACCACAGTTCAAAAGCATCAGTTCTTTGGCACTTAGCTTTCTTTATAGTCCAACTCTCACATCCATACATGACCACTGAAAAAACCATAGCCTAGATGAGAGGGACCTTTGTTGGGAAAGTAATATCTCTGCTTTTTAATATGCTATCTAGGTTGGTCATAACTTTCCTTCTAAGGAGTAAGTGTCTTTTAATTTCATGGCTGCAGTCACCATCTGCAGTGATTTTGGAGCCCAAAAATATAAACTCAGCCAATTTTTCCACTATTTCCCTATCTATTTGCCGTGAAGTGATGGGACCAGATGGCATGATCTTAGTTTTCTGAATGTTGAGCTTTAAGCCAACTTTTTCACTCTCCTCTTTCACTTTAAAGAGGTTCTTCGATTCTTCTTCACTTTCTGCCATAAGGGTGGTGTCATCTGCATATCTGAGGTTATTGATATTTCTCCCAGCAATCTTGATTCCAGTTTGTGCTTCTTCCATCCCAATGTTTCTCATGATGTACTCCGCATATAGGTTAAATAAGCAGGGTGATAATATATAGCCTTGACGTACTCCTTTTCCTATTTTTTTTTAATTTTTATTTTTACTTTATTTTACTTTACAATACTGTATTGGTTTTGCCATACATTGACATGAATCCACCACGAGTGTACATGAGTTCCTAAACATGAACCCCCCCCCCCACCTCCCACCCCATATCATCTCTCTGGATCATCCCCGTGCACCAGCCCCAAGCATCCTGTATCCTTCATCAAACATAGACTTGCGATTCATTTCTTACTTGATAGTATACATATTTCAATGCCATTCTCCCAAATCAAAAAATATGGAACGCTTTATGAATTTGCGTGTCATCCTTGCGCAGGGGCCATGCTAATCTTCTCTGTATCGTTCCAATTTTAGTATATGTGCTGCCGAAGCAAGCACCCTTTTCCTATTTGGAACCAGTCTGTTGTTCCATGTCCAGTTCTAACTGTTGCTTTCTGATTTGCATGCTGGTTTCTCAAGAGGCAGGTCAGGTGGTCTGGTATTCCCATCTCTTTCAGAATTTTCCACAGTGTATTGTGATCCACACAGTCAAAGCCTTTGGCAAAGTCAATAAAGCAGAAATAGATGTTTTTCTGGAACTCTCTTGCTTTTTCAATGATCCAGCTCAGTTGTATCCAATTTTTTGCAACTCCATGGACTGCAACATGCCAGGCTTCCCTGTCCTTCATCATCTCCCAGAGTTTGTTCCAATTCATGTCCATCGAGTCAGTGATACCATCCAACCATCTAATCCTTTGTCATTCCCTTCTCCTCCTGCCCCCAATCCTTCCCAGCATCAGAGTCTTTTCCAATGAGTCAGCTCTTCGCATCAGGTGGCCAAAGTATTGGAGCTTCAGCTTCAGTATTATTCCTTCCCATGAATATTCAGGGATGATTTCCTTTAGAATTGAGTGGTTTGATCTCCTTTCAGTCTAAGAGATTCTCAAGACTCTTCTCCAGCACTGTGGTTCGAAGGCATCAATTCTTTGGCACTCAGCCTTCTTTATTGTCCAGCTCTCATATCCATACATGACCTCTGGAAAAACCAAAGCTTTGACTATATGGATCTTTGTTGGCAAAGTGATATCTGCTTTTTAATACAATATCTATGTTTATCATAACTTTTCTTCCAAGGACCAAGTGTCTTTTAATTTCATGGCTGCAGTCACCATCTGCAGTGATTTTTGGATTCCCAAGAAAATAAAGTCTGTCACTGTTTCCATTGTTTCCCCATCTATTTGCCATGAAGTGATGGGACCAGATGCCGTAATTTTAGTTTTCTAAATGTTGAGTTTTAAGCCAAGTTTTTCACTCATCAAGAGGCTCTTTAGTTCTCATCTTCGCTTTCTGCCATTAGGATGGTGTCATCTGCATATCTGAGGTTATTGATATTTCTTCTGGCAATGTTGATTCCAGCTTGAGCTTCATCCAGCTTGGCATTTTGCATAATGTGCTCTGCATGTAAGTTAAATAAGCAGAGTGACAATATACAGCCTTGACATACTCCTTTCCCAATTTTGAACCAGTCCTTTGTTCCATGTCCAGTTCTAACTGTTGCTTCTTGGCCTGCATACAGATTTCTCGGGAGACAGGTAATGTGGTCTGGTATTCCTATCTCTAAGAATTTTCCAGTTTGTTGTGACCTACACAGTCAAAGGCTTTAGACAATGAAGCTGAAGTAGATGTTTTTCTGGCATTCTCTTGCTTTTCCTATGATCCAACAGATGTTGGCAATTTGATCTCTGGTTCCTTGCCTTTTCAATAAATCCAAGTTTTACATCTGGAAGTTTTCAGCTCACATACTACAAAGCCTAGCTTGAAGGATTTTGAGCATTACTTTGCTAGCATGTGAAATGAGTGCAATTATATGGTAGCTTGAACACTCTTCAGCACTGCCCTTCTTTGGAATTGGAATGAAAACTGACCTTTTACAGTCCTGTGGCCACTGTTTATACAGTGGGAAAACGTGTTAGAAATATGGCTATATTTCTGTTAGGAATGTAACCTTGTTTCATATTTTGTGATCATTAAAATTAAATATTTAGCCCAGAATTAAAAGCTAAGTGTTTAAAACTGATTTCTGTACTACTGGTGTGCAGAAGCTAGCAGAAGGCCTTTGATAATCTGTTTACTTATTATTTTTAAAAAAGGTATTATTAACAGTAATATGCCCTAGTGAATAATTGTCCTTGATTTAGTCATATTGTGAAAGAAAATGATAATGAAGCCATCATGACTATATTGCTATTAGGTAATCTGCTCACTGCAAGGTTATTATTACTTTTTAAATTTATTTTTGGCTGCACTGGGTTTTCGTTGCTGCATGCAAGCCTTCTCTAGTTTTGAGTGGGGGCTACTCTCTGGTTGCAGTGTGGGGGGCCACTTCTCATTGTGGTGGCTTCTCTTGCTGCACAGCAAGGGTTCTAGGCACATGGGCTTAGTTTCCCCACAGCATGTGAAATCTTTCCAGACCAGGGCTTGAAGCTGTATCCCCAGCATTGGCAGGTGGATTCTTAACCACTAGACTACCAGGGAAGTCTGTTACAAGATTACTGATACCCAGGTAGGACTAATGGGAAATTCTTGTGATCATTTTCTTATGTCTTCAAGTCCATGAAAGGCAGACAAAAAAAATCAAGAGGGCAGATGGACTCTTGAGGTAGGATCTTTGGGAAAAGGATGCTGAAAAGTCAACTTGAACTAATTATGAACCAGAATATTCCAGATTTTTTAAAAGTATGCGAGGAGGTCTTCTCCTCTAGAGTTTCTGAAAATGTGTTGCTTAGATATCCAAATCAGAATCACCTGGAGAAAAAAGCCGACTCCTGTCTCCACCTTCAAGAATTAAAATGTGGTAGCTTTTGAGTAGGGCCTAGGAATCTGCTTCCCTAGTGGCTCAGTTGGTAAAGAATTTGCCTGCAATATAGGAGACCCAGGTTCGATCCCTGGATTGGGAAGATCTCCTGGAGAAGGGAATGGCAACCCACTCCAGTATTCTTGCCTGGAGAATCCCATGGACAGAGGAGCATGGCAGGCTACAGTCCATGCAGTCACAAAGAGTCGGACCAACTGAGTGACTAAACCTAGCGACTAAACTGAGTGACTCTACCTACCTAGGAATCTGCATTTTAACCCACCTGTCATTAATATTTGAGAACCACAGGTCTATCCCAAGGAGAACTAGGATATAAAAATCTCAGAAAGGTCTTCCCAAGGGCACCCAGCTGCCTGGGGCCAAACCCAGGTCTCTTGAGTTTAAAGTTCATTACTTTATGCTTACAATTTTTATAAATATTTGAGTGCTTCCCAGGTGATGCAGTGGTAAAGAATTCGCCTGCCTATGCAAGAGACTCAGGAGACCCAGATTCAATCTCCAGGTCGGGAGCATCCCCTGGAGAAGGAAGTCACAACCCACTCCAGTATTCTTGCTTGGAAAATCCGTGGACTGAGGAGTCTGGTGGGCTACAATCCATGGGATCACGAGAGTTGGACATGACTTAGCGACTAAACAGCAACAAAAATCATTGACTGCAGAGCCAAATATAGCAGGTGTGTAAAGTCTTGATCCTTTTACATATATAAGTGTTAGTTGCTCAATCGTGCCCGACTCTTTGCGACCCCATGGACTGCAGTCCACCAGGCTTCTCTGTCGATGAGATTTTCCAGGCAAAGATACTAGGGTGGGTTGCTATTTCCTTCTCCAGGGGATCTTCCCAACCCAGCGATCGAACCCAGGTTTCCTGCACTGCAGGCAGACTCTTTACCAACTGAGCTACAAGGGAAGCCCATTTACATATACATATGTAAATGAAATTAGGCAAACGACAATAGTAGGAACGGTTTTGGAAGGCCGGACTTTACCTCCTAAAAAAATGCAAAGCACAACAGATGAAAAATTCTGGTATGAATGGATTTCTAACAAGACTCTCTGATATGTATCATATGGTTTGTCACACATATTTTTCCTCTGATCAGCTCTTCATTTCCACATCTGTTGTTCATATCTGTCAGGTTTGCCACAGGTAACTTCCTCGTGCAGTTTTTCATAGTCAGTCTTCTACGTGTTCCAGTGCATAAAGTGCTCTGAGCCAGGTGGTTGATGATTGTCTGGACTGGCAAGCTTGAGAGATTAGTTGGAGTTAGGAAAGCTGTCATTGTGGTTCTTGTCCCTGTGTGTGACCTAAGCTTTGCTCTAAGAAAAAAAAATGCTTCCTTGCTCATAAATTGCATTTGTCACAAGGCAAGTATTCTTGTGTGGGAAATCGCATGGACAGAGGAGCCTGGTGGGCTACAGTCCATGGAGTCACAACTGACACAGGGTCGGACACAACTTAACAGCTAAACTACAGCAACAACAAAGTTTTCCTGAAGATGTGCAATGTTGGCCATGCAGCACCAGGTGAGAGCAAGTGTGCAGCTCAGCTTGGCACATCACTTCTGGGAGGAGGCAACTTGCAGGGCACTGCCTCCTGATGGTGGGTGGTTAGTGTCCCCTTTGTTTAGGATGGGAAATAACATGAGTTTAAACAAGGCCACAGAGAATCTTTTGTGACCCTCTGGCCCCGTAGGAGCTTCTCAGACACCTGGGCCTTGTTCTTCAGAGGGGACAGAACTGAGACAGGTTGATTTGGAACCAGATTTGATTCTGACATTGACTAAAAGCAAAAGTAGCATTTGGAGACAATTGCTCTGTCTCCTCTGTTCCCATTCCTTCTTGTTCTTGTAACTGAATCTTAATCCAAGAAGGATTTCAAGGACTTAAAGAGGCATGAAATATTACAAAGTAGCATGATTTACAAATACAGTAAAACAACAAGGAAAAAACAAAGGTGGGACCCAGGTTAATAAGAAATAAGACTAAATTTGCTGATCATAATGACCCACCCACTTGTATGACTGGGCTTCAGATTTGGCACTGAGTTTTCTAATACTCTCAGTAAAACAAGAAATGGTCTAAGTTACACACTTCAGTCCTTAATTTAGATACAGACCCATAGGGAGAATTATAACACTTCTTTTTACTCAGAACAGATTCTCTCTGGGGCATTCTTATAAAAGAGAATTCTATAAGGAACACTGTTATTGAAAATTTCTTAAAATAGATTGTCTCTTAAAGCCCCTAATTTGATTTGGAATATAGTTTAGTTAAGGTAGTTTTGCATGAGGCCAATACAAAGGCTAGAAAACTGGCAAAGCAATAAAATGGCAGTATGAAGTTGTAGGGATTTTTAAAATGTGTTGAATTATCAGAATTTCCACACACAGTGAGATTAATTATAACTGGAGTTGCAACATGCTTTGAATTCTGAATGGAAAGAAGTATCTTGATATAAGAGGTGAGGAAAGAAAAAAAGGCCAAGGAAGCTAAGCTGGTAACCTGCCTTTCATATGCAGGAGAGATGGAAGTCTCCAGTTTCCACTTCCCTCACTGGGCATGGAGCATGATGCTGCTGCCCCTTCCTCTAAACTCATAGCCGACCCTCTCTCTTCTCCCCTGCCCAGTAGTCTTATTATCAGCACTCTCTTGTACTCTGAAAAGTTCCTTGTTTGGATGATAAGTTATAAGGTCACCCCACCAAATCTGAGGCCCATCTGTTGCCAAGACTGCTTTTTTCTAAGTTCAAACTTAAGCTACAGGAGACTGGTGAATTACATGTACTTCTTTTCTATATGTGTTGAAAAACTTCCCTGAAAGTCTGAAAATCACTTTATGGACAATTTTGCTACCTAGATCTTTGCACTTCCAAATATTTTAGGGGTCCTGAACTATCTTGGGGCTAATGCAAGAGCTAATGAGCTTAAATGCAAAGAAGGGAGGGGAGATTTGATCCCCTTTTCCACCCTGTCCCTTCCCTCTATCCCAGCTTGGACCTAAATATTCTTCATAAATTGTTGGCCATTGTTTCTTCATTCTAGCTCCATTATTAGTGATTTCAGAGCAAACTATCTTTATGGTTTAAAAATATCTTGAGTATATAATTTTATCTGTATTAAGACATTTCACTTTCAGCAGGAGACTCATAAACACAGAATACACTTCTGTTCTAGAGTAGAGTAGTAGTATTTTCTGGTATCAACCATCAGTGTGCAGAGAAAAATGCCATCTGATATATGGCCTTGTGAATTATGCTTTTCACTTTATAGGTTCAGATTGGCAAGTTTATTTCTCAAGTTGTTTATTTCTATGTACTCTCCTAATAATCAGAGTAAGATGCCACCATATAAGAAACAGTATTCAGTTATAGCCATCTTATAAAAACCCTAGCTTTATACCATAGAAGTGGCTATCTAAGAGAAAAATCAGTGTCTTTTATACAGTTTTATCCATTTTAAAATAAAAATAGAATTCTTTACTGTGACAGCTAGGAATGTTTAGTACTTCTAAACTTAAAAAAAGTGATACCTAAGCATAAAAATAAGCACTGGCATGGAGTTGGTACCAGTTTCACCAAGTTCTAAATTGCCCAGTGTGTACTTTATATTTTTGCTCATCTATTTACCCTTTGTTCAGTACGGAAGTTGCACCTCAAATTAAAATTCCTTTCCCCAAATCTTCCTTCATAGTTTTATCTGTCACTTTCATAATTTAAAAAATATCTTTCATATTATAGATTAAAAATTGCTTTTTCTTGATGTATGATTTGTATTTATTTGATTACTAGGGAAGTAGAAGTCACTTTATGTGCTTTTTGGCTATTTATTTGTATTTCTTCTTTTGTGGAATATCCTTTGCCAATTTTAATACTAGTGTGTCTGTATTTTCTAGTTTAGGAGTTAAATTAGAGTGGGCAGAGGGCTTTTATTGGCAATATGCTTTTTCTTTACATGATGAATGGAACCACTTTTCTTTTACAAAATCCAAGTCTATGTGTCCAATTAAAAATTTTTTGTGAACCTTAGTAGTGTATCAAATTTTGCCAAAATTAATTTCCTCTAAAATATGCTATGAAATAAATGAACCAATTGCTTCAAAATTTAATGCATTCTGGTAAGACAGAGATCACCTATCTTTTTTAGTTTGTCTTAAATTGTATTTTAGAAAAATAGTAATTATTTACCTCTTATATGCTCTAAGTGTGTTTTCTTTCTTGAGCAGGAATTTGAAGTAATTTGTACAACATGTGTTAGCTGAATTTTTTTTGTGTGAGAGATGGTTGAGTCCTTTTTGACATTTATTTTTATGAATTATATATCTATTATACATATGGGCATATTTTATCACTTTGTTTTTTGCTTGATGAGAGGTAGGTTTCTGTTGGATTGTGATTTGGGGTTTTTTTTTCAGCTGCCGTAACTTGTCATTAACGTGGAAATTGACTTTATTTCATAATTACTATTAAAATAATTTGGGGCTTCCCTGGTGGCTCGGTGATAAAGCATCCACTTCCAGCGCAGGAGACATGGGTTCAGTCTCTGGGTCGGGAAGACCCCTGGAGGAGGAAATGCAACTCACTCCAGTATTCTTGCCTGTTTAATCCCATGGACAGAGGAGCCTGGAGGGCTACAGTCCAAGGGGTCGCAAGTAGTTGAACACGACTGAACACACGCCACTACCACACACCACCACATTAAAATAATTTAAGTGCTCACTCTTGTGCCAAAATAAGTTATTTTTTTATGTCTGTGATTTTAATGGAAAATAATCTCTATATCAAGGTAAATAGTTTAATTTTATCCCCAAAGTCTGTTACTGTTCAAGAACAAATAACATTAAGATGAATTGTTTGTAAGATAGACCTATAAAGAAAGCTGTAGTCTGATCAGAACTGCCAAAGAACAAATATTCTACTGTTCAGAGATGCTGGATTATCACAGCTTGGTAACAAATCAGAGAATATTTTTACAGAAATTACCGCAGGTTCTATGGTGCTTCCTTGTTAAATCACAGTGTCTGAAGCAGTGGCATGTTGTAAGAGTGCTCATCTGCTTTCTTGCCCCCTCCTCTCCCTTTCTATCCTCTCTTTCTTCACTTTACTTTTCTCTTCTTTCATTTCTAATTGTGGTATAGCTTACAGAGAGCAAAGTAGCAACCTATACAGCTATTACTTATTACTAGTACAGCTGGTTTATTTTCTATGTATTTATGCACCCAGGTAATCACAACTCAGATAAAAATACAGAACAATGAAAGCACCCAGAAGGCTTTCTTGTGCAATGCCCACTTCCTCCCCCAATCCCCAATGTGAAAATAACTGCTGTTCTGTTCACCATGAATTAATTTTAATACTTTTATGTTCACATCATTGGAATCATATGGCGTGTGTCTAGCTTTCACTCAATATTACATCTATAAGAACTGTCCATACTTTGCGTAGCAATAGTTGTATAACATTCTATTATACAGCTATGTCACAGTTTATTTTATATCTTCTATCATCATGGGACCTTCAGGGTGTTTCCAGTTTTTTTCACTTTGATGAATAAAGCTCTTATGGACATTCTTGTATATGTCTTTTGATGAACATAAATATGTACTCATTTCTGTCTGGTATACTCAAAATTCAAATTGCTGGGACCTAAGGCAAATATATGCTTTGTTCAATAGCTGTTTCCAAACTATTTTCCAAAATGATTGTACAAACTTAATTTCCCAGTAGTAGTGAATTAGAGTTCTGGTTGCTTGTTAGTCTTTTTGTCCTTTTCATTTTGATCATTCTGATGTGCACTGGTGATTGAGAGTATATCTCACTGTGGTTTTAGTTTATCTTTTGTCCTTGGTGACTAATGATGTTGAGCACCTTTTCATAAAATTACTGGCCAGTTGATATCCTTATTTTATGATGTGACTATTTAAATATTTTACCTGCTTTAGAACATGGACTATTTTTTAAAAATTATTTATATGCATTCTTCTATATCTTTTACATATGCCAAGAATATGTATATATATATATATATATAAATATATTTATCAATTTTTTTCTTTCATAGTCCTTTTATGTTTGCTGTTTTGGAAATCTTTGCCTACCATATAATAGACATGCAGTGAGTATTTAATAGATGAATGAACTGTGGGGACAAGTAGTATTTTCTACATTTTATAAGTAGTATTTCACAGTGCCAGTTACTTCTATTTGAGGTGGTCTATCTAAATTATTGGTGGTGTTTTATCTTCAGTCTTATTTCACGAAACTAAACTACGTTTTATAATATACTGATTGCTGTTTCCCTCACTCTGCGCCACTGCCGCATGAGAATGTCTCCTGCCTTCATCAGAAGGTTGAGAAACACCTATTGAGAACAGCTGACAAGTCTGGGTGAGGTGCTGTATGTGTGTGCTGCGGAAGATAGGCAAATATTTGTTTATTTGCTCCTGATGAATCACCCAAGATTGCATGGCTCTGGTTGAGCAGCCAGTGCCCTCCACATGTACACACTCCATACTTAGATGTCTTCTGTAGATTTCCTATTTCTTCTCTTTTTTGGCCACTCTTTCTAGAAGCATCTTACTAGGAACTTGTACACTTTATACACATCAGCTTCCCTGACAGCATATTTTTTGGGCATCTCTGAACCTTGCTAATAAGTGTCTCTAACATTGTTTATCTCTTTGTCTTCTTTACTCCATGTTTTCTGAAGGTTCTGCGTCTTCTATCTTCCAAGTGCGAAATAGCATCTTACACTCATGGGTGTTTGCTGCTCATTGTTCATTAAACAGTTATCATTTCTGCATCTTGTCATTTCACTTTATCACAAATAATTCAGAATGTGTTGGTCAAGATTTTCATTTTCTTCAAACCTCCAAGCTTCTCTTATGCTCTGATAAGATTATCTTAAAGTTGTTATCAAGGGATTGTTTTAAGTGACCAAATTCTGCAAAAGCTGAGCATTAGAACACCACAATTTTCATTCCTGGCATTGGTAAGCACCCTATCTGGTAAAGAAGAAATAAAGTAATGTTCATTATTTCCCAGCTACAAGTTTGTTTTCTAAAGGAGAGCAATTTCTAAACAAGTAAGTTGAGTTTGTTTCATAATAGTGCATTCAAGTTAAATGAACCATGTAATTTCTGCTTATGAATGTTAAGTTAAAAAGGAAACATTATTTTGAAGAAACTTGAGAAGCTTAATCTTTCAAAGAAGAAAAAAAGTATTATTTGGTAGTGCAATGCCTTAGGGAGGTTATAGCAATAGTGTGTTAAATGCACACAGCAGGAATTTATAGTAATCATATTTTAAAGTGCTCTGTCTAAACATACTAAGACTTCATAGGAAAAGTGTAAAAGCACTGAGATCTTAAGTATAGCTCAGTGTATACCTGATGATTTGTAAAGGACAACTCAGAGGAAAAGGAATCACCTATATCTACTTCTGAAAAGTGAAAACCTATAAACTATATTTCCCTGAGTTACTCTAAGATATTAAAATAAAATATTATGTGTTATTATTATATCTTATTTTTAAGAGTGTTTTAAATATTGAATCTCCTTTGAAATTATGGGTATACTGTGGAGTTCCAAGGAGTGCTAATAATACCCATCTATTTGTAGTTCAGTTGCTTAATCATCTCCAACTCTTTGCGACCCCATGGAGTACAGCATGCCAGGCTTCCCTGTCCTTTACTATCTCCCAGAGTTTGCTCAAACTCATGTCCATTGAGTCAATGATGCTATCCAACTATCTCATCCTCTGTTGCCCTCTTCTCCTCCTGCCTTCAATCTTGCCCAGCATCAGAGTCTTTTCCAATGTGTTGGCTCTTCCCATCAGGTGGCCACAGTATTGGAGCTTCAGCATCAGTCCTTCCAATGGATATTCAGGGTTGATTTCCTTTAGGATGGCCTGGTTTGATGTCCTTGCAGTCCAAGAGACTCTCAATAGTCTTTTCCAGCACCACATTTTGAAAGCATCAGTTCTTCAGCACTTGACCTTTTTTATGGTCCAGCTCTCATATCTGTACATGGCTATTGGAAAAGCCATAGCTTTGTCTTCTTTAAAAATTGTTTTTGTTTTGGGGGAATTCTTGGTGGTCCATTGGTTGAGAGACCACCTTCCAATGCAGGGGACACAAGTTCAATCCCTAGTCAGGAAACTGAGATCCCACATACTACAGGGTGACTAGGCTTGCATGCCTCAACTAAGACCCAACACAGCCAAATAAATAACTACTAAAATTTTTTTTCGTTTTGAATTGTTCAATATGTTTTCATGCACAAAAATCTTTTTTAAAAACACATTTTATAACTATTAGCAATGTTATATCTGTCTCCTTTTTTAAGAAAAAAAATTGCCAATGTATTTTAAGGCTATTCCCCATTCATTCCATTTTCTTCCCTTTTAGTTGTTATTTTAAACTGAAGTTGGTGTGTATGCTTCCCACACATGCTTGTGTATGTGCTCATAGGTGATATATATTATTGCTTTTTAAAAATTTTAAATGTAGACAAATAGTATAGTATTTCTTTTACCTCTCCTTTTATGATCTGCTTTTTCAAATATTTCATCCTTACATTTTTTTGAGATTTATCTATGATGGTATAAGTAGATTTAGTACTTTTTAACTGCTATAGAAATGTACACTTTTTGTGACACTATAATTTATTTATATCAAATCTCTTCTGCTGGATATTTAGGTTTTTCTGATATTTCTAATTTTTTACCATGTGAAAACACCACCCTGTTTGAGTGTAAACACTGAATAAGCTACCAATTCAGAGGGCAACAAAGAGCACATGACAGTCTTCCATATTTAAACACCAAATAATGATAGTATTAGCGTCTGTGTATGACTTCACCAACCTCTAGCAAGGAAGAGTTCTATCACTCTTGCCAGAATATATAATTTT
Organism: Ovis aries; assembly: GCF_016772045.2. Taxonomy (NCBI): domain Eukaryota; kingdom Metazoa; phylum Chordata; class Mammalia; order Artiodactyla; family Bovidae; genus Ovis; species Ovis aries. The sequence continues at coordinate 30,866,078 of NC_056061.1, read as the reverse complement.
GTTTCTGATATTTCAAGAGAGACCATTTTTCCTCATTGACAGCTTTGGCACCAGACACAGAAAAACTAGCACCGAAAATCTCTGGCATGCCATTCATAGCATGGGTCAGTGGAAAGGCCAAGTCTAATGATATTTTCTTTTGACCAAATATGCAAACTATGTGGCAATGAGCACACTTTCTTTATAGCACATGTATGAAAGTTTCTCTAGAGGAAAAACCCAGAAGTACACTTGCTGGATAATAGTATATGTTAAACTTTACTAGAAAGTAGGAAATTATTTTCCAATGTGGATTTATCAAAATGTGTGAGTTCCCATTTCCCACATCCTCACCAACACTTGATATTATCCAACTATTAAATTTTTGCTAATCTGACAGGTATAAAACGGTATCCGAGTGCAGTCGTTAAATTTTAAGAAAATTTTAATTTGGAAACATTTTCAAACTTAGTATAAACATTTTCAAAATAGTACAAAGAACTGTCATATACTCTTTATCCAGATTCACTAATTGTTAAAAGACGTTGCCTGATTTGCTCTATCATTCTCTCTATATATGCATATTTTCTGAGTCATTTCAGATTAAACTGTTTGCATTGTGCCCTCTTATACCAAAATCTTTGAATGCATATTTCCTAAGAATAAGAACCTCTCATCTTATCCCAGTATAATAATCAGCTTCAAAAAAATTAACATATAATACTTTAATCTACCACTCACAATTTTGTCCATTGACTAATGATGCCCTTTATAGAAATGTTCTTCTTTGTTCAGAATCAGGTATATTATTTGATTGTCACAAGTCTTTGACCTTTAATCTGGATCAGATCCTCAGCCTTTCTTTACTATAAAGAATATAGAATACAAGAATATAAGAATACAGTCTTCATGTGTTAGCAGAATGTTCTTTGAGTTTTACTGTAGTTTAATCTACATTTTCCTGTTGAAATTTTTAATATGTGTATTGGTTATTTAAATTTTCTGTGAATTAATGCATGTATTTTTTGCCCTTTTTTCTGCTGAGTCATCCTTGAGTTCTTTTCTGTATTCTGGATACTAATCCTTTGCTTGTTATATGTATTGTGAACAACTCCTCTCAATTTTGTTGTTATTTTGTGCCTTTTTTGTTGTTATTGTTTAACTTTAATGGTTCTTTGTGTAATATAGAAGTTAAAAAAATTAATGTAATAAAATTTATCAATATCTCCCGTAAGATTTCTTCTTAGTCTTCCTCAAAATTTCCTTGGCTATTTTTGGCCTTTTGCTCTTCCATTATAAAATTAGTATCAGTTTGGTAAGGCTGTTGAAAAGCTCTAATGGCATTTCTCTTAGAAAAACAGTGGGTTTAGAGGACAATTGGAAGAAATATTTGACATTTTTGTGAATTATTCTTATCTGTAATTATATCTCTTGATTTTTACCTTTATTCCTGTCCTTTAGGAAAGATTATAATTTATTCTTGAAGGCCTTGACTGTTTTTTGATGCCTAGATAACTGTAGTTTTTGTTGTTGTAGACAGAATTTAAACAATTTTTTTTACATTTTCTAATTGTAGTTTGGGGTATGTAGAAACTAACTGATTTTTATACAATGGTCTTAAACGTAACAACCTTGATAAGCTCTCTTTTTACTTTTAGTAGTTTGTAGATTGCCTTGGATTTTCTTACAATCATTTAATCTATGAATAAAAACAATTTTGTTAATTTTTTCCCAATCTTTATACTGTATTTCTTTTTCTCATCTTTTGCACTGACTAGAAATTCCAGGTCAGTGATGAATAGATATGGTGATTGGAGCATCATTGTCTTAATCTTGGCTTTAAAGAGACTATTTCTAACATTTCCCTGTTGTGTGATGCTTGTTGTTCAGTCGCTCAGTTGTTTCTGACTCTTTGTGACCCCATGGACTGCAACACACCAGGCTTCCCTGTCCTTCACTATCTCCCAGAATTTGCTCAAACTCATGTTCATTGAATAGGTGATGTCATCCAACCATCTCATCCTCTGTCATCCCTTTTTTCTCTTGCCTTCAGTCTAACCCAGCATCAGGGTCTTTTCCAGTGAGACAGCTCTTTGCATCAGGTGGCCAAAGTATTGGAGCTTCAACTTCAGCATCAGTCCTTCCAATGAATATTCAGGATTGATTTCCTTTAGAATCAACTGGTTGGATCTCCTTGCAGTCCAAGGGACTTTCAAGAGTCTTCTCCAGCACCACAGTTCGAAAGCATCAGTTCTTTGGCACTCAGCCTTCTTTATAGTTCAGCTCTCACATCCATACATGGCTACTGGAAAAAACCATAGCTTTGACTATATAGACATTTGTCAGCAAAGTGATGTCTCTGCTTTTTAATGTGATGTCTGTGTTTGTCATAGCTTTTCTTCCAAGGATCGAATGTCTTTTAATTTCATGGCTGCAGTCACAGTACACAGTAATTTTGGAGCCCCAAAATAGGGTCTGTCACTGTTTCCATTTCTTCCCCATCTATTTGCCATGAAGTAATGGGGCTGGATGCCATGATCTTTGTTTTTTGAATGTTGAGTTTTAAGCCAACTTTTTCACTCTCCTCTTTCACTTTCATCAAGAGGCTCTCTAGTTCCCCTTCACTTTCTGCCATTCGGGTGGTGTCTTGTGCATATCTGAGATTATTGATATTTCTCCCAGCAGTCTTGATTCCAACTTGAGCTTCATCTAGCCTGGCATGATGTTCTCTGCATATAAATTAAATAAGTAGGGTGACTATATACAGCCTTGATGGACTTCTTTCTCACTTTTGAACTAGTGCGTTGTTCCATGTCCGGTTCTAATTGTTGCTTCTTGACTTACATACACGTTTCTCAGGAGGCAAGTATTGTGGTCTGGTATTCCCATCTGTTTAAAAATTTTCCATAGTTTATTGTGATCCACACAGTCAAAGGCTTTAGCATAGTCAGTAAAGCAGAAGTAATGTTTTTCTGGAATTCTCTTGCTTTTTCTATGATCCAATAGATGTTGGCAAATTTGATCTCTTAGTTCCTCTGCCTTTTCTTTTAAGGGATTCTTGCCCACAGTAGTAGACACAAGGGTCATCTGAGTTCAATTCATCCATTCTCGTCCGTTTTAGTTCACTGATTTCCTAAAATGTCAATGTTCTCTCTTGCCATCTCCTGTTTGACTACTTCCAATTTACCTTGATTCATGAACCTAACATTCCAGGTTCCTATGCAATATCATTCTTTGCAGCATCAAACTTTACTTTCATCACCAGACACATACGCAACTGGGCATCATTTCCACTTTGGTGATGCTTTATGCTTTTTGTAGAAATCATTTGTCAGGGAAGAACTCCAACCTCATTGAGAATTACAAAAAGTAACAAGACTCCAAAAGAGACGCAAGGCATCAGGTTGTCTTGCCATCACTCCGTAGATGCCTAAAGTCAATAAGGAGACTCAGTGGATCAGAGCAAGACAGTTTGTTATTCACACAGAGCAAACAGCATGAGCATCAGCAGGGCAATGCCAGTTCTCCTGACCCCCAAGGACCTCAGTGTGGGGTGTGCCAAGCTGCAAAACCCAGGGCTGAGAACTCAGCACCTTTTATATCAAGCAGTAAATGAGCCAGTCGTCCCCCACAGAACAAGTTGTTGTCCTGAAGTCTTGTCACAATTGCCTCAATCTATTTTAATTGGCTGTGTGACTAGCTGCAGAAATGGCTCAAGAATAGGCTGGCTAAGACCGTGAGATTTGGCCTATTCAGAAACATCCTATAAGGATGTTTGGAACCAATAGCTGATTGCCTTTCACAACAAGAATTTCTATAGTTTGCTAGAGGATTTTAACATGAATGGCCACTGAATTTTACCATGAGATTTTCTGTGTATATTTAAAAAACACAGATTTTCTCCTTTAATCTGTTTTTCACATTTGTTATATTAATAGTAACATCAATTGTCTCATGTTAAATCAGGCTGGAATTTGTGGAGTAAATTCTTGGTGAAGATACATTTTATTTTGTATACTTGGAGAAATTCATTTTGCTAATATTTTATTTAAGCAGTTTTATGACTATACCTATAATTGAGTTGGCCCATAATTTTGTTTTCTTTATAACCCATGTCTGTTTGGATATCAAGGATATATGAGCCTTAAAAAATGTTGCCAGAAGCTTTAGTAAAGGTTACCGTAAAAATATTAGGGCCAGTGAATTTTTGAGTAATTTTTAGAATACTGTTTCAGTTTCCTCACTAGGGCTTTACTCACTGTGTCTGTCTTGAGTCAATTTTAGTTATTTATATACTTTTAGAAAAGTTTCTACTCTTTACATTTTCAAATATATTGGCATAATATTTTAATGATTTAGAAAACCATTTCTGTTCCTGCAGTTCAGTTTCTGTCATTATTCCTCATGTTTTTAATTTTCTTTTTCCTCTCAAGTATGTGTTTCCTATTTCATTAATTTTGAATCTTATCTTTATATCCCTTTTCATTTAAGTTTATACTGTTCCTTTTCTAATTTATTAGGTGAATGCTTAGTTCATTAATTTTTAGTCTTTCTTTCTTTATATACATGCACATACACATATATATTTAAAACTAAATTATCTTCCAAGTACCGATTTATCCAAATACCTTTCATTTGTTATACAGTATTTTTATTGTGGTTCAACTGTGTTTTATAGTTCTAATTATGACATATCCTTGGGCCCATGAATAATTTAGATATGAGATTACAAATTTTCAAAGACACAGGATTTTATTTTCTCTGAGTAGTGGTTTTGCTTCTGCTTTACCTGCCAGAGTTTCATCTATTCAACTCTTATTCAAGTCAAGTATTTGCATTAATACCTCAGCTTGTGATTACTGTATTACAAAGGTAAATGCAAGGTCTATAAATTCAGACTTTGGCGTTGTGTTTTTCATGGGAGACTCTTTTCCCTATCCTGAGCGCTGGGCATGTAGCAGGCTTTCTTAGTCTTTCCCTGGGTCAGTGGTGGTGGGGGGTGCGGTGTTTATCCTTCCCTTTTCATGGAGGATGTATCCTACCCATGGATCTGATTTTATGACCAGGTCTTATTTCCAGCTCTCTGCCTTGCATGATCCCAGGGCTATGCGACTTGTTTCCTCAGGATCATTAAAGCGCTAATCTCTAGATGTTAGAGCTTACTTCTGGATTTGCTCTCCCCGTCAGGATGTCTGAGTGCCAGCTTGTGCACTCATTTATTTTGCTTTGAGTTCTGTATTTCTGAGGCCAAGATATTTGTTTTTCTTTCTCTTTCTCTCTCTCTTTTTAGCTCAGCTGTGAATTTTAATTTGGTAAAATTTATCTCACATTTCCGTGTTTATAGTGAGAGTGTCAACCTTTGATTAACCTCTCACAGATCTGTCCAAACAGAACTGTGACTCCTGCTTCAGAGTGGACAGAAAATGAACTCATAAATTCAGTGGGAAGTAAAGAGCACGTCACAGTTCTTCTATAGTTAATACATTAAGTAATTATAATATTAGCACCTGTGTGTGTGACTTTACCAACCTCTAGCAAGGGAGAATTCTACCACTCTTACCAGAATATGTAATTTCATTTCTAGCATTTCAAGAAGGACTGATTTTTCCTTGTTGACATCTTTAGCACCAGAGTCAGAAAAACCAATACCTGAAATCTCAGGTATGCCAGTTGCAGCATATGTAAATAGAAAGGTCAAGTTTAATAATATTGTCTTTTGACCAAATATGCAGACTGTGTACTTGCTGATTCCCTGTTCTACCAGAAAAACAAGACCTCGGGGCAACACCCACTGCTTAAATTTTGATTGATTATGTCATGGTATGCAAAGACATCCAAACTGAAGTTGGCTGTGGTATTACATGAAGTCATTGTATTTAAGTGCTATATTTTTCCAAATGGCTTTAATCCTGGCTCACTTTACTTTTAACATGTACATGACTATAGATTTAAAGAGGACTTGAAATCATTGTTTTAGAAGTTGCCTCAAATAAGACAACACCAGATTATAGTCTAGGAACTGTAAGGGTTAGATATTTTTAACAAGCTGCATTCAGATCATGGCCTGCAACATAATCCTTCTATAATCCTCAGCTTTAGGTCCCTCATTTCTGATAAAGAAGAGGGTGTGATCAAGGAACACAGAGTGCAGAAGTCGGCATTATGCCCAGAATGAGATGGCTTGGGGTCATTGGAAGGTTATTTTCATACCTGCCTCTATGAAATCAGTGGGGCGTATCACCATCCACTCTCTGACCACTGAGTGATAATCTCTACATTCGGAACATTTCTAACAAAGGATTGACTAGGGATAAATTGTTAATACTCACCCACTCCCTGTTTAATTCCAGGAAATACTGTGATTTTTACCCTTTGCTTGTATAAATGCAGGAATTTGAGCTGCTGTACCTCTGTATCAGTGAAGCCTTTGGGTATCGACTGTCTCTGAATTAAATTTATAGGGCCCTACATTCTCTGGTAATTAGTGTTATCATGAGACGTACCATAGTTTTTCAGTAAGTGCCCCAAATACCAAGTCTCATTGCTCTATCATACAAATTCTTTCGTTTTTTTTTCTCCAGGAAGTTATGAAGTACAATATATAGACTGAATCCTTGCCCATCTTCCCTGCTTTCAAGGATCTCAGACCTAGTAGACATGAGCATACTAAGCAGAGGGAAGAGAATAACAACTATAAAAATTCAACAATTTTTTCAGTGAATTCAGAAGCCATTTCAGCAATTGATGGCAAAATTCTGTCTCCTATACAATAGACAGGAAGTGTCTTTTTTATTGAGGTATATAGTTTATTTATAATATTATGTTAGTTTCAGGTGTACAGCTTAGTGATTCAGCAATCTTTTCTGATTATATTCCATTATAGGTTATTACAAGATATTGAATATAATTCCTTGTGCTATACAGTACATCCTTTTTGCTTATCTGTTTTATGTGTAGTAGTTTATATCTGTTAATCCTATAGTCCTAATTTGCCACATTCCTTTGGTAACCATAACTTTATTTCCTGTATCTGTGAGTCTCTTTATTTTGTTTATAGATGCATTTGTATTATTTTTTAGTTTCCACATATAGATGATGTCATACAGTGTAAATCTCTGTCTGACTTCACTAAGTATAATACTCTCTAGGTCCATCCGTGTTGCTGCAGATAACATTACTTCATTCTTTTTTATGGCTAAGTAATATTCCTGTGTGTGTGTCATAACTTCTTAAGCTAATCATCTGTTAATGGCCACCTGGGTTGTTTTCATGTCTTGGCTACTGTAAATAATGCTGCTGTGGATATTGGGATGCATGTATCTTTTTGAATTAGAGTTTTTATTTTTTCTGGACACTTACCCAGGAATGGGATTGCTTGATCATATGGTAGCTATTTTTAGTTTTTTAAGAAACTTCTGTACTGTCTTTCCATAGTGGCTGCACTAATTTACATTCCCAATAAGGAGTTCTCTTTTCTTCCCACCCTCTTCAGTCTGTATTATTTGTAGACTTCTTACTGCTACTGCTAAGTCACTTCAGTCGTGTCCGACTCTGTGCGACCCCACAGACGGCAGCCCACCAGGCTCCTCCGTCCCTGGGGTTCTCCAGGCAAGAACACTGGAGTGGGTTGCCTTTTCCTTCTCCAATGCGTGAAAGTGAAAAGTGAAAGTGAAGTCACTCAGTCGTGTCTGACCCTCAGCGACCCCATGGACTGCAGCCCACCAGGCTCCTCTATCCATGGGATTTTCCAGGCAAGAGTACTGGAGTGGGGTGCCATTATGACAGCCATTCTGACAGGTATGAGGTGGTACCTCATTGTAGTTTTTAATTTGCATTTCTCTAATAATTAGTGAGCATCTTTTCATGTGCTTGTTGGCCATCTGTATGTCGTCTTTGGAAAAATTTCCATTTAGGTCATCGTCCCCTTTTTTTATTGAATTGTTTGTATATTTTGAATATTAGTCCCTTGTTGATTGTATCATTTGCAAATATTTTCTCCTAGTCCATAGCTTGTCTTTTCTTTGTGGTTCCTTTGCTGTGCAAAGGCTTTAAATTTGATTAGGTAGATTTGTTCATTTTTACTTTTATTTCTTTTGGATCAGGAGACTGATCTAGGATAACATTGCTACAGTTTTTATGAGAATGATTTGCCTAGGTTCTTCTCTAGGAGTTTTATGGTATCATTTTATATTTAGGTCTTTAAACCATTTTGGGTTTATTTTTGCATATGATATAAGGAAGTGTTCTGATATCTTTGATTTATCTATAGCTGTCCCGCTTTCCCAGCACCACTTGTTGAAGAGACTATCTTTCTTCATTTTATATTCTTACTTCTTTTGTTATAGATTTAACTGTAGGTGAGCAAGTTTATTTCTGGGCTCTCTATTATCTTCCATTGATCTATATATTAATATCAGTGTTTTGATTACTGTGGCTTTGTAGTGAAGTCTGAAGTCTGGAAGGGTTATGTCTTCAGCTTTATTCTTCTTCTTCAGGATTGCTTTGGCAATTCTGGGTCTTTTGTGATTCCATATAAATTTTAGGGTTATTTGTTCTAGCCTTGTGAAAAATGTCATGGGTATTTTGATAGAAATTATATTAAATTTGTAAATAGTTTTGAGTACTATGGCCATTTTATTTTTTTATTGGAATATAATTGCTTTACAATGTTGTATTAGGTTGTACAGTGTTAGGTTTATACACATGAATTAGCCACATGTATAAATATATCCCCTCCCTCTAGAGCCTTACTCCCACACACCCCCATCCCACCCCTCTAGCTCATCACAGAGCACTGAGCTGAGCTCTCTGTGCTCTATAGCAGCTTCCCACTATGATATTAGACATCAATTATAGGAAAAAAAACTCTGTAAAAACACAGACATATGGAAGCTAAACAATACACTGCTACATAACCAAGCGATCATTGACGAAACTAACGAGGAAATAAAACATACCCAGAAACAAATGACGATGAAAACTCAATAACCAAAACACTATGGGATGCAGCAAAAGCAGTTCTAAGATGGAAGTTTATAGCAATACAATTCTACCTGAAGAAACAGTCTTAGTGTTTTTTTTTAACCTAGGTTTTGTTAAGAACTGTAGTTCACATTGCTATTAAACCTTTCCAATGAGAAAGTTTGCCCAGGGAGCCAATTTATTTTCCATAGTAGAAGCACTCAACAAATATATATGAGTGCTTTAAAATATCAAATTTAATTTCAGTTGAAGTCTATGCATTTACAAAATAACTGAAGAAGCCTGGTGAGTCACCTTGCTATCTCTTGTCAAAGCCTCTTCGCATCAGAAAAACCTTTGGGTCAGCACTTTGATAATTCAGTATGTAGAAAATCCTGACATGAGTCAAACATTGTAGTCAGTTTTCACAATATGTTTAAAAGGAATTTGTTTTTCACCCTTTAATTATCTAAATTATAATTTAGTTTATGCTTTAGTTTATTATTCTAACTTTCTGGACCAAAATAACTCACTACTACCTTACAACTTGGTGTCCTTGTTGCATCTCAATGATTTAATACCAGGAAGTTAAAAAGTTACATTCATGACTGACAAGGGATTAGTCTCCAAAATGTACAAACAACTCATGACAGCTAACAGCATCAAAACAACCCAATCAAAAAAATGCACAGAAGACCTAAGTCGACATTTCTCCAGAGAAGACATACAGATGGCCAAGAGGCACATGAAAAGATGTTCAACATTGCTAATTATTTGAGAAATGCAAATCAAAGCTACAGTGAGGCATCACTGCATACTAGTCAAAGTGGCTATCATCAAAAAATCTACAATCAACCACTGCTGGAGAGGGTGTGGAGAAAACCTCCTGCACTGTTGGTGGGAATGTAAATTGGTACAGTTACAATGGAAAACAGTATGGAGGTTTTGTAAACTAAAAATAAACCTACCATGCGACCCTGCAATCCCACTCCTGGGCATATATCCGGAGAAAAACATGATCCAAAAGGATACATGCATCCCAATGTTAACTGCAACACGGTTTACAATAGCCAAGACATGGAAGCAACCTAAATGTCCATTGACAGAGAAATGGATAAAGAAGATGTGGTACAGACATACAGTGGAATGTTCAGTTCAGTCACTCAGTCGTATCCGATTCTTTGCGACCCCATGAATCGCAGCACGCCAGGCCTCCCTGTCCACCACCAACTCCTGGAGTTCACTCAGACTCACATTCATCGAGTCAGTGATGCCATCCAGCCATCACATCCTCTGTCGCCCCCTTCTCCTCCCGCCCTCAATCCCTCCCAGCATCAGAGTCTTTTCCAATGAGTCAACCCTTCGCATGAGGTGGCCAAGTACTGGAGTTTCAGCTTTAGCATCATTCCTTCCAAAGAAATCCCAGGGCTGATCTCCTTCAGAATGGACTGGTTGGATCTCCTTGCAGTCCAAGGGACTCTCAAGAGTCTTCTCCAACACCACAGTTCAAAAGCATCAATTCTTCAGTGCTCAGCTTTCTTCACAGTCCAACTCTCACATCCACACATGACTACTGGAAAAACCATAGCCTTGACTAGATGGATCTTTGTTGGCAAAGTAATGTCTCTGCTTCCAAATATGCTATCTAGGTTGGTCATAACTTTTCTTCCAAGGAGTAAGGGTCTTTTAATTTCATGGCTGCAATCACCATCTGCAGTGATTTTGGAGTCCAAAAAAAATAAAAGTCTGACATTGTTTCCACTGTTTGCCCATCTATTTCCCATGAAGTGATGGGACCAGATGCCATGATCTTCATTTTCTGAATGTTGAGCTTTAAGCCAACTTTTTCACTCTAGTCTTTCACTTTCATCAAGAGGCTTTTTAGTTCCTCTTCGCTTTCTGCCATAAGGGTGGTGTCATCTGCATATCTGAGGTTATTGATATTTCTCTCAGTAGTTTTGATTCCAGCTTGTGCTTCTTCCAGCCCAGCATTTCTCATGTACTCTGCATATAAGTTAAATAAGCAGGGTGACAATATACAGCCTTGATGTACTCCTTTACCTATTTGGAACCAGTCTGTTGTTCCATGTCCAGTTGTAACTGTTGCTTCCTGACCTGCATATAGGTTTCTCAAGATGCAGGTCAGGTGGTCTGGTATTCCCATCTCTTTCCGAATTTTCCACCGTTTATTGTGATCCACACAGTCAAAGATGAAATAATGCCATTTGCAGCATCATGGATGGGCCTAGAAATTGTCAGATTGAGTGAAGTAAGTCAGTAGAGAAGGAGAAATAATGACATTCCTTCCATGTGGAATCTAAAAAGAAATTATACAAATGAACTTACAAAATATAAACAGACTCACAGAGAATGAACTTATGGTTTCCAGGGGTAAGGGAGGGGGGAGGGATAGTTTGGGAGTTTGTGATGGACATGTACACATTGCTGTATTTAGAATGGATAATCAACAAGGACCTACTGTATAACACAGGGAACTCTGATCAATGTTAATGTGGCAGCCTGGGTGGGCGTTTCCGGGAGAATGGATACATAAATATGTATGGCTGAGTACCTTCACTGTTCATCTGAAACTATCACAACATTGTTAACCAGCTATACCACAACACAAAATAAAAAGTTATTTCAAAAAACAAGTTGTATTCATGTTTCTGTTAGTTTTGAACTTGTTGAAAACATGCATTTGAACAACTTTTTGGATATGTAGTATAGAGATGGTAAAATCTTTAAAAACATGTGGACCCAGGGAAATAAGCTTTAAATATTCTCTTATAGTTTGGAAAGAAATTTTTCTATGTGATAACTTTAGTTTGGGTTTTCCAGATATGTCCTTTAAGATGGAATATTTATTAAAGATATTGCTTGCACATATAAAAACAAACATTGCCAAATCTTACTTGAGGAAGTACCCATTTTCTTTCATTTTTTATATTAGTGTAATTGTGTTTCCAAATTTGCTGGCATGTTGACTGCAGCACTTTAACAGCATCATGTCTTAGGATTTTAAATAGCTCAGCTGGAATTCCATCACCTCCACTAGCTTTGTTTATATTAATGCTATTTAAGACCCACAGACTCCAGAATATCTGGCTCTAGGTGAGTGACCACACCATCATGGTTATCTGGGTCATTAAGACTTTTTTTTTTTTACAGCTCTTCTGTGTATTCTTGCCACCTCTTCTTAATATCTTTTACTTCTGTTAGGTCCATACCATTTCTGTCCTTTATTGTGCCCATCTTTGCATGAAATGTTCCCTTGATAGCTCTAATTTTCTTGAAGAGATCTCTAGTCTTTCCCATTCTATTGTTTTCCTCTATTTGTTTGCACTGTTCACTTAAGAAGGCTTTCTTATTTCTCTTTGCTATACTTTGGAACTCTGCATTCAATTGGATATATCTTTCCCTTTCTCTTTTGCCTTTCACTTATCTCCTTAGCTATTTTCAGGGTCTCCTCAGATAACCATTTGCCTTGTTGCATTTCTTTTTCTTTGGGATGGTACTGTTAAAGGACTGCACTCAATCTGGCAGCAAATTTGGAAAACTCAGCAGTGGCCAGAAAACTGGAAAAGTTGTTTTCATTCTAATCTCAAAGAAGGGCAATGCCAAAGAATGTTCAAACTCCAGTACAACTGCACTCATTTCACATGCAAGCAAGGTCATGCTCAAAATCCTTCAAGCTAGGCTTCAACAGTACACGAATTGAGAACTTCCAGATGTATAAGCTGGATTTAGAAAAGGCAGAGGAGCCAGAGATCAAATTGCCAACATCTGCTGGATCATAGAAAAGCAAGAGAATTCCAGAAAAACATCTACTTCTGCTTCATTGACTGTGCCAAAGCCTTTGAATGCATGGATCACAACAAACTGAGGATAATTCTTCAAGTGATGAGAATACTAGACTACCTTACATGCCTCCCAAGAAATCTGCATGCAGGTCAAGAAACAGTTAGAATTGGACATGAAACAATGGACTAGTCCCAGATTGGGAAAGAAAGTGAAGTCGCTCAGTCGTGTCCAACTCTTTGTGACCCCATGGATTATAGCCCACCAGGCTTCTCCATCCATGGGATTTCCCAGGCAAGAATACTGGAGTGAGTTGCCGTTTTCTTCTCCAGGGGATCTTCCCAACCCAGGGATCGAACCCGGGTCTTCTTCATTGTAGGCAGATGCTTTTACTGTCTGAGCCACCAGGGAAGTCTTAAATTGGGAAAGGAGTATGTATATTGTCACCCTACTTATTTAGCTTATATGCAGCGTACATCGTGCAAAATGCCAGGCTGGATGAAGCACAAGCGGTAATCAAGATCACCAGGAGAAATATCAATAAGCTCAGATATTCAGATGGCAGAAAGTGAAGGGGGGAACTAAAGAGCCTCTTGATGAAGATGAAAGAGGAGAGTGAAAAAATCTGGCTTAAAACTCAACATTCAAAAAATTAAGATCATGGTATCTGGTCCCATCACTTCAAGGCAAATGGATGGGGAAACAATGGAAACAATGACAGACTCTATTTTCTTGGGCTCCAAAATCACTGCAGATGGTGACTGCAGCCATAAAATTAAAAGACATTTGGTCCTTGGAAGAAAAGCCATGACAAACCTAGACATCGCGTTAAAAAGCAGAGATATCACTTTGCTGACAAAAGTCTGTCTAGTCAAGGCTATGGTTTTTCCAGTAGTCTTGTATGCATGTGATAGTTGGGCCATAAAGAAGGCTGAGAGCCAAAGAATTGATGCTTTTGAACTCTGGTGTTGGGTAAGACTCTTGACAGTCCCTTGGACAGCAAGGAGATCAAACCAGTCAATCCTAAAGGAAATCAATTCTGAATATTCATTGGAAGAACTGATGCTGAAGCTCCAATCCTTTGGCCACCTGATATGAAGAGCATCAGGAAAAACCCTGATGCTGGGAAAGATTGAAGGCAGGAGCAGAAGGGTATGACAGAGAATGAGATGGTTGGATGGCATCATCGACTCAGTGGACATGAGTTTGAACAAACTCCAGGAGATAGTGAAGGATAGGGAGGCCTGCCATGCTGTTAGTCCATGGGGTTGCAAATAGTCAGTCTTGATTGAGTGACTGAACAACAACAATTGTGTTTGTGTTTTCCCTATCTCTTATTTTGCTTTATTGGGCCCTAGAAATGAATGGAAAAAATATTCCAGAAGCATAGAAATAAAAACAGATGCAGGAGGAGCAGCTTGATCACATGTGAGGGCAGAATAGCTTCAAGTAGTCTTGCAAAGATTTGCCTTGGTGTTGGAAGAAATCAAATGATTTGTCAGAGCCCTTTAAGTGTAGACTCAGAATGAGTAAAGGGCTGATGGCAAAAAGCAGCCAGAACATTCTGAAAACAAAGGTGGCTTACTTTGTGATAGGGTCCCAAACAAAATGTGCTTTATGGTCACGCTGTGCTCCTGAGTTTGCTGTTTGTACCTGACCCTGCTTCTCGTCCTGATCACAGAAACAAGTTAGTACAGTTTCCCTGGCTGTTGGTTCAACATTTGTCACCTGATTCCATATTCTTCTACTTATGACTAAAAACCTAAAGCAAACACACAAAAAAAGAGTAGACTCTTAAATATTTATTGAATACTTATAGAACACAGAATAAACTTTGATAAGTGCCAGGCATTGTGCAAAGAATGAGAATAGAAATAGATGAATGTCATACAGTCCCTGCCTACATGGACTGCATTATCTAGTAGTATAGACAGACACTGACCAGCTATCTATAATGTTATATGAAAATTATGACCCACACAGTATTTATGAGGAGATAAATGAGGGTGGTCAGTTCTTTGAGGGGAAGTCAAAGGTTTCGCAAAGGAGATGTGAGCTAAATCTCAAAGTAGGAGCAGGAGTTTGTTAGGTAGAGGAAGGTGAGAAGAAGAGCATTTTAAGCCAAGAAAAGGTGAGCAGAGTTATGAGAGTTGCTGGTGCTTTGGGGAACTGTATGTCCTGCTAGCTAGTGGAGGTATTGATCAGTGACCCAGGGCTGTGCTCAAACTAAGGCAGTGCCTGCAGGCACGACCTCTCCTCCTAAATTATCTAATGTCTTTCTGGTCATAACTGAGTTTTCAGGTAAAAAGAGGTATGAAGAATTTTTTTTCTTGATATGAAATCTAAAACTGTGAAGACCCTCCACCTCTTTTCAACATATAGAGCAAATAATAGAATTGGACTCATTTGTAGCAAGTAACATTTTTTTTTCAGAAATGTGTGGAGAGGTGGTTTGGGGAAAGTTAAAGTTGTACAAGCATAATGTGATACCTAGTAGAGGAACCTCTCCAATAATTTTACAGACATAATATTCTTTCTTTATCCCCGGCTGAGCCAAAAAGGAAGTTCATCGCTTCCTGCTGGAATTTGCTACATATTTGCTATTCTACAAGACTAAGACTCCAAGATCTGAGTTGCCAGGTCAGAGTCCTGCTTCCCAGGGATGATTCTGTTCAATAAAGCAAAGAGGAGCCTCTGTTTACTCATCTGTAGCAAGGAAATCTTCAGAAAGAACTGGTGAATGCTTTGGACATTACTTGTATTTTGTGTGTGTTATCTAGCATCAAGTTTTCCCTTCGTATTTCTTTTTTTTAAATAGAAAACTCGTTTCTGAGAATTTTTCAGTCACATTTTATGTCACTAGTAGATCATTCTCTTATCTTGTGAATGAGTCTTTGACACTCCTTCAGAATCATTTGATAAATGATGGAGACTTGTCATGGAAAGTGACCCAAAGGAAATGGCACCTGAGACCTTTGTCTGTGGCCTGAAGAAGGGGTAATCATTATGGATCTTCAGTTCAACAGTATGCAGGACGGGAGTGCTGCGGTGGGGCTAAGGGGTCGGGGGCAGAATGCTGAGCAGGCCCACCGGTGGCAGGGAGCATGGAAGACCCTAATTGTAAGCTCTGTGGGAGCAGGGGGCTGGTCTCTGCTAGCTTATGCTCCTGGAGCTTTGTCTGACACGTGACAGGTTCTTAACCAAACAATCACCACCTAAAAGAGGAGGAATTGAAAAGGTCTCCTTGTGACTGGAACACAGAGAACAAGGGGCTGCATGGAATAAACTGACCCTGAGAGAAAGAGCTATACAAGGCCTTGTGCCTCTTAAAGATAAGGGGCTTTGTCCTCGGCAGTGGAACACCAGTAAAGGATTTTAAACATGACTGGTTTGCTCTACAGTGTAATGCCAGAGCTTCCCAACTCTTTGACTGTGATCAGCAGTGAGAAACGCATTTTACTTGGCTCTTGTTGTTCAGTCACTCTTTGCAAAGAGTTGTGTCCAACTCTTTGCAACCCCTTGAACTGCAGCATGCCAGCCTTCCCTGTCTATCACCAACTCCCAGAGCTTGCTCAAACTCATGTTCATTGAGTTGGTGATGCCATCCAACCATCTCATTCTCTGTGGTCCCCTTCTCCTCCAGCCTTCAATCTTTCCCAGCATCAGGGTCTTTTCTAATGAGACAGTTCTTTGTATCAGGTGGCCAAAGTATTGGAGCTACAGTTTTAACATAAGTCCTTCCAATGAATGTTCAGGCTTGATGTCCTGTAGGATTGATTGGTTTGATCTTCTTGCAGTCCAAGGGATTCTCAAGAATCTTCTCCAATATCACAGTTTGAAGGCATCACTTTGACACTCAACCTTCCCTGATAAAACACACACGCACATAACTAAAATAATTTTTATGAACAATGCTTATCCTTACTAAACGTGATGTGTTCCATTATTTTCTATTTTATTTGTTGTTTTTAAAAAGTAGTGGTCAAAGACTGCTATATATATTTTTTACTTTATTTTTAAATTGAAGGATAATTGCTTTACAGTATTATATTGGTTTCTATCAAACATCGACATGAATCAGCCATGGGTTTACTATGTTTCCCACCGCCTGAATATCCTTCCCACCTTCCTCCCATCCTACTCTGCTACATTGTTACCAAGCCCCAGATTGAGTTCCCTGAGTCATACAGCAAATTCCCATTGGCTGTTTATTTTACATACAGTAATGTATGCTTCCATGTTGCTCTCTGCATACATCCCACCCTTTCCTTCCACCCACCACCACAAGCTGTGTCCATAAAGTCTGTTCTCTATGTCTATGGCTCCATTGCTGCCCTGCAAATAGGTTCATCAGTACCATCATTCTAGATTCCATACATATGCATCAATATACAATTTGCTTTTCTCTTTCTGAATTATTTTGTGTAATAGGCTCTAGGTTCATCCACTTCATTAGGACTGACTCAAATGTGTTCCTTTTCTATGGCCGAGTAATATTCCATAGTATATATGTACCATAGCGTCTTTATTCATTCATCTGTCGATGGACATCTAGGTTGTTTCCATGTTCTAGCTACTGTAAATACAGCTGCAATGAACATTGGGGTGCATGTGTCTTTTTCAATTTTGGTTTCCTAAGGGTATATGCCTAGTAGTAGAATTGCTGGGTCATATGGTAGTTTTATTCCTAGTTTTTTAAGGAATCTCCATATTTGTTCTCCATAGTAGCTGTTTCAGTTTACACTCCCACCAACATTGCAAGAGGGTTCTCTTTTCTCCACACCCTCTCCATCATTTGTTTGTGGATTTTTTGATGACGGCCTTTCTGACCATCAAGTACCGCTATATTTAAAATGGATAACCAACAAAGACCTATTGTATAGTACATGGAACTGTTCAGTGTTATGTGGCAGCCTGGATGGGAGGGGGTTATGGGGGAGAATGGATACACATATATGTATGGCTGAGTCCCTTTGCTGTTCACTTGAGATGATTCAGTTGGTACAAAAGTAATTGTGGTTTTGGACTGTGAATTTTAAATCATTATAACTAGACTCAAACACATCTTTATTAATCAAAACAGGGACCATTATAATCAACACATTTATTCCAAAGAGAAATAAGTTTGTTTATTTTTGTAGTGTAAAAATCTATGGTTCATGATTTGATGAACTCTTAGAAAGCATTTTCTGCCTCCTGCTGGTTGTGGAAGCATTTTCCCTGCAAAAAGTTGTTGAAATGCTTGAAGTGGTAGGTGGTTGGTGAGAGGTCAGGTGAATATCGCAGATAAGGCAAAATTTCATAGCCCAGTTTGTTCAGTTTCTTTGGTTGTGTATGTGCTATCAGGCATTGTCATGGAGAAGAATTAGGCCCTTTCTGTTGACCAATGCCAGCTGCAAGCATTGCAGTTTTTGGTGCATCTCATCAATGCTGAGCATACTTCTCAGATGTAATGGTTTTGCTGGGATTCAGAGAGCTGTGGTGGATCAGACAGACAGCAGACCACCAAACAGTGATCACGATCTTTTTTTGCTGCAAATTTGGCATTGAGAAGTGCTTTGGAGCTACTTCTTGGTCCAACCCTACTAAGCTGTTCATTGCCAGTTGTTGTATAAAATCCACTTTTTGTTGCCCATCAAGAACTGGTTTGTTGTTGCTGCACAGAATAAGAGAAGATGACATTTCAAAATGATTTTTTATTTTCAGTCAGCTCATGAGGCACGCATTTATGAACTTTTTTCACCTTTCTAATTTGCTTCAAATGCTGAATGACCATAGAACGGCCGACGTTGAGTTCTTTGGCAACTTCTCATGTAGCTGTAAGAGGATCAGTTTTGATGATCCTCTCAGTTGGTTGTTGTCAACATCCAATGGCCAGCCACTATGCTCCTTGTCTTCAAGGTTCCTCATCTGCTTTGCAAAATTTCTTAAACTACCGCTGCACTGTACCTTCTTTATTAGCTACTGCGCCAAAGGAGTTGTTGATGTTGCAAGTTACCTCCACTGTTTTACGACCCATGTTTGAACTTGAATTAAAAAATTGCTTGAATTTACTTTTTATCTAATATCATTTCTATAGTCTAAAATAAATATAAAATAAACAGCAAGAAATAAGTCATTAGAAAAAAAACCCATAAAGCAAGAAATGCACATTAAAAGAATGTATAACATAACCACATTTATTTAAGAATGTATTCTAAATGGCGATGTGCAGCAATGAAAAACCATGATTACTTTTGCACCAACCTAATATTGTTAATCAGCTATGTCCCACCCAGTACAAAAAAAAAAGTAGTGGTCAATACCAGTATAGTCGACTGATGGGTTGTAAGTACAGTTTGGAATGGATTCAATTCCGTGGAAATAAAATCTCTACCAATGGAGGCTTTTTGCATAAAATTATAGAAACCAGCAACTTTAAGTGATCTAGAAAGGTCAGAAGATACTAGCTTCAAAACAATATGCAAAGTAGAACTCTGGAGAGATGCTAGTTCCAGGGAAATGCATAACAGCATGTCAAGTGTGGGAAGGATTTGAGAAGTTACCCAATCCAGATGGAAAGTACCGCCCTAGAGTAGGCCTGCTTCAGGGCACGGGGGAATACCATCGGAGGGGCCCAGTGCCCAGGTTTCTCCATATCTGCTTTCTTTCCCTTCAGCCTCCCCTGCCAGTGCTTCTCACAACAAGCTGAGGCATGGACGCGTGCTGATCTTATCACCATTTTGTACATCTGGATACTGAAGCCTAGGGAGGTCATGTGACTTGCTTTGCAAGGCTACTTGGCTGAGAAAACAGAGCAGAGCTGCGTTCCAAGTCTCTCTTCACTGGTCTGGCCATCTTTCCATCACACTGTACTGTTTCATACACATATATGAAAAAAAACTAGGCTTGAAAGTAACAGTGCAGCATTTTGACAGGCATGCATTTCTGTGCTAGAACTATGAGTCTTCTAACACTATTCAATCAGTTTGTTATTAAAATTATGTTATTAAAAACATAGTTAATCTGTATCATAAAAAGAATGTTAATATCCAGACATTCAAACCTCAGTCACATAGTATCTTCATTGATATTTTGGCTAAAAGAATGGGAGAGTAAATCAGGAAGTATATTAATCATAAAAATACTAATTGTTGAAAACCCCTAGGAGACTGATTTTTAAAACTGAGTAAAAAGATGAAAGATAAAATATGGTTCATAAGTAATGTATATAAATTAGAAAGCATTTGTGTATGTTGACTTGAGGTAATAAAACCAGTTTGAAATATGTTTTCTGCTGAGTTTCTAGAGGCAACTGGCTTTTGAACTATCACAGGGCACTTTAGGGTATAATACAATGTCCTGAAAAATTTTTTTTTTTTCATAAATATGACTTCCTTGGTGGCCCAGGTGGTAAAGAGTTTCCCTGCAATGCAGGAGCATCAGTTTCAGTCCCTGGGTTGGGAAGATTCCCTGGAGGAGGGAATGACAACCCACTCCAATGTTCTTGCCTGGAGAATTCCATGGACAGAGTTGTCTGGCAGAGTAGTCCATGGAGTCTCAGAGTCGGACATGACTGAGTGACTAACACTTTCACTAACTTTCATGGTGACAGGATGTTAACGAAACTTCTTGTGGTGCTCATTTAGCAATGTACACAAATATCAAATCATGTATACCTGAAACTAATAGAATGTTGTACATCAATATACCTAAATTTAAAGAAAGGAGAAATCAGGTACACAGCAAAAAAAGTTCAACTAATATTGACCTTCTTTTGATTCGGGAATGTTTCTGAGATGAGCTCATCTGTAATAGGGGTTGATTTCTGTGGGAGCCCAGTGTGTGCCCTGGCCTGTTGGGGTACACCCAGGAGGCAAGCTAGCATCTGCTGGTTGGTTTCATCAGGGCTCAACAGTTCTAATGTTAGTGTTTTTTTTTTAATTTATTTTTTATTGGAGGAGAATTGCTTTACAGTTTTGTGTTGGCTTCTGCCAAACAACAATGCAAACCAGCCTTAATTTTACACATATCACTTCCTTCTTGAGTCTCCCTCCCTCTCTGTATCCCGTCTTTCTAGGTCATCACAGAGTGCCAGGCTGGGCTCCTTGTGTTAGACAGTAACTTCTCATCGTCTGCTTTACACATGGTAGTTTATGTGTATCGATGCTACTTTCTCCATTTGTCCCACTCTCTTCTTCTCCCACTGGGTCCACAAGTCCATTCTTTATATCTGAATCTTTATTTCTTTCCTGCAAATAGGTTCATCAATACCATTTTTTCTAGATTCCATATATACATGCATTAATATACAATATTTGTTTTTCTCTTTCTGACTTACTTCACTCTGTATAACAGGCTCTAGCTTCATCCACCTCACCAGAACTGACTCAGATTAGTTCTTTTTACGGCTGAATAATATTCCATTCTATATATATAATGTGTATGTATATATGTGTACCACATCTTCTTCATCCATTCATTTGCTGATGGACGTCTAGGTTGCTTCCATGTCCTGGCTATTGTAAATAGTGCTGCTATGAATATTGGGGCTCACGTGTACTTTTCAGTTATGGTTTTCTCAGGGTATATGTCCAATAGTGGGAATGCTGGGTCATATGGCATTTTATTGTTATTATTTGTTTTTAATTGGAGGATAACTGCTTTATAATGTATTGGTTTCTTTACAACAGTTGTGTTGGTTTCTGCCATATATCAGTATAAATCAGCCTTAGGCATACATATGTCCCTCCCTCATGAATCTCCCTCCCACCTTCTATCCCACTCCACCCCTCCGAGTTATCACAGAGCACTGGCTTTGAGCTCCCCTCATTATACAGCAAATTTCCACTGGCAGTCTAATTTTGCATATGGTGATGTGTATGTTTCAGCGCTGCTCCCTCAGTCCATCCCACCCTCTTCTCCCCCTGCTGTGTCCACAAATCTGTTCCCTGTCTGGGTCTCCTTTGCTGCCCTGCAGGAGGTTAATCAGTACCATCTTTCTAGATCCCATATATATATATGTATTAATATACAATATTTTTTTTTGTCTTTCTGACCTACTTCACTCTGTATAATAGTCATTAGGTTCAACTATCTTATTTGAACTGAATCAAATGTGTCCCTTTTCATGGCTGGGTAATATGTACCATATTGTGTATATGTACCACATACATATGAACCATAACTCCTTTATGCATTGATCTGTCAATGGATATCTAGGTTGCCTCCATGTTCTAGCTATTATAAATAGTGCTATGATGAACATTGTGGTATATGTATCTTTTTGAATTATGGTTTCCCCAAAGTATGTGCCCAGTAGTGGAATTACTGGGTCATATGGTAGTTTTGGAGAAGACAATGGCACCCCACTCCAGTACTCTTGCCTGGAAAATCCCATGGACAGAGGAGCCTGGAAGGCTGCAGTACATGGGGTCGTGAAGAGTCGGACATAACTGAGTGACTTCACTTTCAGTTTTCACTTTCATACATTGGAGAAGGAAATGGCAACCCACTCCAGTGTTCTTGCCTGGAGAATCCCAAGGGCGTAGCCTGGTAGGCTGCCGTCTATGGGGTCTCACAGAGTTGGGCATGACTGAAGCGACTTAGCAGTGGCAGCATGGTAGTTTTATTCCTAGTTTTTTAAGGAATTTCCATACACTCTGTGTTAGTTTACACCAACAGTGCAAGAGGGTTCCCTTTTCTCCACATCCTCTCCAGCATTTATTGTTTGTAGATTTTTTTAATGATGGCCATTCTGCCTGGTGTGAGGTTATATCTCATTATAATTTTGATTTGCATTTTTCTAATAATTAGTGATGTTGAGCATCTTTTCATGTGTTTACTGGCCATCTGTATGTCTTCTTTGGAGAAATGTCTATTTAGGTCTTCTGCTCGTTTTTTGATTGGGCTGTTTTTCTGATATTGAGCTATATAAGTTGTTTATATATTTTGGAGATTATTCCTTTGTCAGTGGTTTGCAATTATTTTCTCCCATTCTCCCATAAAAGGATTGTTTTTTTTAAATCTTGTTTATTGTTTCCTTTGCTGTGCAAAAACTTTTAAGTTTAATTAGGTCCCATTTGTTTATTTTTATTTCCATTACTCTGGGAGGTGGGTCAAAGAGGATCTTGCTGTGATTTATATCAAAGGGTATACTGCCTATGTTTTCCTCTAAAAGCTTATACTTTCTGGCCTTACATTTAAATCTTTATTCCATGTGAGTGTATTTTGGTGTATGGTGTTAGGGAGTGTTCTAGTTCTATTGTTTTACACATAACTATCCAGTTTTCCCAGCACCACTTATTGAAGAGGCTGTCTTTTCTCCATTGTATTTTTGTGTCTACATGGGCTTAGAGTTTGGGGATATAAATTGTTTTTGAGTGATTTTTTCCCCCACAGTTTTCTATGCATCTTATTGCCAGGGCTGCAGGTAAAATTCTTCTAGTCCTTGTTCACAGAGAGGGCAGCTCTTCCAGTACTCATATCTGTGTTTGAGGCCGTTTCCCCTTCCTCACCATGAGGCATGAGGCCTCTGTGTCTGTCCTGGTACCTGTGTTAAAGACCCAGCTCTAGGAGGTGTATTTTTGGCCCCAGTACGTCCCTCCCCCATGCCAGGTAGCTTCACACTGCATTGGTGATGGTTTGAGTCTCCTCTTCTTTTTGGCACTGTGAAATTCTTTTCTTTCTTTCTTTCTTTTGAGTGTAATTACGTATTTTAAGTATTTTATTATGATCTATCCCGATTTTCTATGTGTTTGAAATAGGAGGAGAATGGCTTCTCAAATTTCCTCATTGCATCATCTAAAGTCCTTCTGAATTACTTTAAAGTTTGTTAGAAAAAAAGAAGTATGTTATTATAATACTGTCGTACCTCACATGTGTGCAGGGTGGCGTGGCCTGTTGTGGATTGTAACGGATTGAGTGGTCACTGCTGCTAGAGGAGCTTAATGCTGACAAACACATGCCCCGCTCTCATGATTGGGAACATCTGTCTCTAATTTGTCATCTGTCATGTGTTTGCATTGGCCTAACAGAAGTTACAGAGAAGGCAATGGCACCCCACTCCAGTACTCTTGCCTGGAAAATCCTATGGACGGAGGAGCCTGGTAGGCTACTGTCTATGGGGTCGCACAGAGCTGAACACGACTGACGTGACTTAGCAGCAGTAGCAGCAACAGAAGTTAGGGAATGTTAAAACAAAGAACATAGGACAGTTTATTCATTCTCTCTTTTCACCTTCAACTCTGAACCTGATGTGGCTCCAATTTCGGTGCTTTCTTGTTCTGACCAGTAAATTAAGCCAAGATTTTGGAGAAATTGGCAATTTTCTCTTTCCTTTTAGCATCCACCTGGATGAAATTACTGACACCTCTTGGTACAATCAGCTCCTGGTTTTCCTCCATCCTGTGTATGCTCTTTCATCTGAGAAGAATTTCTTGTTTGTGAGCCTCTTTTAGATACTGTAATGCAGGAGATCCCGTTCAATCCCTGGGTTGGGAAGTTCCCCTTGAGAAGGGAATGGCAACCCACTCCAATATTCTCACCTAGGGAATTCCATGGACAGAGGAGCCTAGCAGGCTACAGTCCATGGGGTCACAAAGAGATGGACATGACTGAGCTACTAACACTTTCACTTTTTGGGTATTACAAAGACTTCCATTGTCTTTGAAATATCCAAAAAGTTTCAAAAGCTACTTTTTTAAACAACCACTTCACATGGAAGTGAATCTTGGCCTTCTGTTCTCCAGTGGAATCCTTTGAACGTGTAGCAACATACTTGGTTTGTTCCTTTGGTGGAGAAAAACAAACTCCACAAACCATGCTGGCTTGCTGGTTTCTGCCTTGGTATGGATCGTCAGCATGGGCCTGCCAAAGAAAGGCTGGTCCACTGCTGATTTCTCCTCCAGAGCCAGCGCCTAGAATTTCTTCCCTTTTGAGAAGTTTTTGCCAAGAACTGGAGCAGGATATCAAGTTTTTCTCTACTCCAAAGAGGGCCATTAGTTGTGGAAGACAAGTTGAAAGTGCTAAATTTTTTTTTTCCATTTGCTGGCTGTACTGCTAAATTGACCTTTTTTGAAAGTTTCACTTTTCTTCTGACAGAGAGATAAGGAAAGCCCACTTTCAGAGCAAGTTGACTGGGAGCAGTAAATGTTTGTCTTGGCTTAACTGGTACTTGGCTTTATCAGTCATGTGAACCTTGATATCAACAACCCTGCAGGCAGTGTTAAGGATGCTGCTACTGGAGCAGAAGGAAACCTGGGGAGATTAACTGTGAGTTCTAAGCTATCCCTCAGAAGAATTTGGAGCCACACGATTATGCGGGATTTTCAGGACTGGAGGCAGACTTTCATCACTTTCTGTAGGCAAAGATCACACTCTTAAGTATTTTGTAGGGTACTTTTCACCCCATGTGACTTGAAAATTGAAAGTGGATTTATGATCTCGTCCTTTGATAGAACCAACATCAGCTACAAGTCCTGGCTGGTTTTCTTTCCTGTTTTATTGAGATGTGATCAACATAGAATGGAAACTCTGAATCCACCTGGTTCTATAGCATTTATTCGCCCAGGTTTTGGCTGTGGTTGCCCTTAATATGCAAAGTTAAAATTGATGGAATGTCAGAGACCATCTCATGATTTCAGCTTCTGACTCAGGTTAAATAACTTTGGGATATTTCTTTATATATTTTAGATATAGTTAATTGTTCTTAGGAAGTAGCCATTACTTTTTTACATAAAAATAGTAGATGACACAATTCTACCTTTAAAAAATGCTTTTAAAAAAATCTGTTTATGCAAAACTAACCTCTACCGCCCTTTCTCCAGCTCTACTCTCAAGATTGGGCAGGGAAAGGAGTGGCTGGAGGAAGAGGTTTTACCGCTTGGCTGGTGAAATCTGACCGTCTCCTTTTGGCCTCTGTATATGACAGGCATTCAAATGTAGGCTTTTTTCCTCTGTTTTTCTCATGGTTCACTCTTGGAGTACTTCTGTGGATTCGTTAGAGGCTTCAACAAGCATTTAGACCCTGTTGCATTCCCTGATATGGACAATGATGTGGCTTTCCACTTAGCTTCCCTTCCATGTACTCTGCCTAGAGTCCACCCCACAGCCTCTCATTGTCAAGTTCCCTTTGTCAGAGCAGCTGTCCTCTTGTGGAGCCCAATTAAGAGAGCACAAGTCTAGCAACTTTGCAGTGCAGATCTCTTCCTAGGAAAACTGCAAACTTACCAGAGACTACTCTCTCTGCTGCCCCCTTTCTTGGTCTCACTGATGAATGATTCTAGTCCCTCAGCTTTCAGACTTCTCTGGTAAGAAGCCAGCACTGCCCTCTGCCCATGTATGTCCCCAAACTCCAGGGTATACTGGCAGACTTTCCCAAGAATGCTTCTACTGTGGACCCGTGGAACCTCCAGGACCCAAATTCCATAGTGCAGTAAACAATTTTGGGGAGAAGTAATGTCTTTCTTTCTTGCAGGCACTGCTAATTTCTGTTGATTTTGGGGGGCTTCCCTCACTTTGATTGCTGCAGTAGGGGAAGAAGCACTCTCTTCTTGCCATGAGGGAGGGGAAGGACACCCAGGTGTAAGCTTTACTTTGATGGTGCTTTTAGGTCTCCCCTCAGATTTCTAGTCTTGTTTTATTTAAGCCTAAGGTAAAAGGCGGAGGTTGATAGTTGCCAGACTGGTTCTTCTGTTTAGTCAGTCTGGCACAGGATTTCCTGATACCTTTCTTTAGAATGTGTTGCCCATTGTTCTCAAATGTGGGGCTTTGGCTGAAATTTTGAGAATAAAAAGAAAAATTACAAATATTTGAATAAATAAGTATTTATCTCAGAGTGATTTAGAAAAGCAAAAAAACTGGAACCATCCTCAAAGTCCTTCAGTCCAAAATTTTGTAAAAAATTATTATTAT
The DNA here is from genome assembly GCF_016772045.2 of Ovis aries. Classification (NCBI taxonomy): domain Eukaryota; kingdom Metazoa; phylum Chordata; class Mammalia; order Artiodactyla; family Bovidae; genus Ovis; species Ovis aries. The sequence goes on along the minus strand of NC_056061.1, from coordinate 30,839,444 downwards.
GGTATTTTAAAAATACATTTTGTTTGTTCATGGACATAGAATTTACTCATGATACACTGTTCAGCTAATAAGAACAATGTGTATAGTCTAATCTCATTTTTTTTTGAGAAGGCTGTGTGTGCATGTGTGTGTGTGCATGTGCACTGAATAATCTTTATAATGGTTATCTCTAGGTGTGGCAGTATGAAGATTTTAATTTCCAACTATTTCTGTGTTTTTCTTTCTCCCAATTTTATTGAGATATAACAGACATAGAGAACTATATAAGGTTAAGGTGTATAGCATAATTACTAGACTTAACATACACTGCAGAGTGATTACCACAATAAGTTTTGCTAACATCCATAATTTCATATAGAGAGGGAAAGAAAATTAAAAACTGTTTTCCTTTGTGATGAGAACTTTTAGGATTTACTCTCTTAGTAACTTTCTGACATGCCTTACAGCATGCATGACTGCAGTTGTCATATTATACGTGACATCCCTAATACTTTTTTAGCTTGTAACTGGAAGTTTGTACCTTTTGACCATGTTTATTCAAGTCCCCCATCTGCTACCCTCTGCCTCTGGAAACCACAAACCTGATCTCTTCTTCTATGAGTGTTTATTTTTAAGATTCCACTTATACTAAGTGTCTTGAATTGTTTTTTACTTTAAGGATGTTTTCTTTAACAAACAGAAGAAAGCAGCAGTGAAATTTACATTGTTTTAAACTTGATTTTTAAAAATTTAATGAAAAATTATTTTAAAAGGAGGGCTACAAATTTGCAGCTGAGATGTTGAGGGAGAGAGAGAATGTGGCAGCAGAGCTGAGACAGGGTGAGTCAGAAGAGGTAGCTAGGGTATAAAACTTAGAGATGCTAACTCTTAGAGTCAGGCAAGTAGCCTGAGGGTGGGTACTTCTTTACAGTTGGCACCATAGTTTCCCCTCTTGCTCACTCTAGTCCTAGCCCTGTGTGTCAGAAAGAAGCCCAAGCATCAAAATATGGAAGGCATTACTCTGACCCTCAGACCACCACCCTAGACACACGGCATGTATGTCTCCCAAAATCGAATTCCTATAAAGATAACCAATGGCTCTTAACTTTTCTCTGCTGCTTTATCTTCCATCATTGGTATAGGGATGAAGCAGACATCTTATCAGTTCTTTACTAGTAATGACTGAAATTGAATTCTAAATTCCTTTTCCAAACTCCCACTTTTGTTTCAACATGAACAGCCTCATGATCAGCTTACAACTATTTTACAAGTGCCATCATGACAAGAGTTTGGTTCTAACTTGAGTTCATAATTATGGAGTCAGTAGACATTTATTACACATAAACAGTAAGCATAGTACCATGAGAAAGATTAATAATAAGAATTAAGGTTAGTCCTCCCAAGTTTTAAAGTGATAAGATAGTCATACTGGAAAAGTTGAGTACAGAAATATTACTTCACTAATTCAAAAGACCTCCAGTAAGCTCAACTCTGATTTATAATTAAAAATCCAAGTACAGATGAAAACACTCTCTGATTATCAACTATAGCTGTGTTGAAGTCTGTTTCTTTCTGTACAGGACGTGAAGCTATCCCTAAGGCCAGACCACATTGATTTAGAATTGCATCTATAAAGGTGCTATCTAGTAAGCTTTGCTCTCTGATTTATGCAGTATCTCCTAAGACTAGCAGATCAGAAAACATCAGCTTACAACAGGAGATGAGACCATACAGAAGTCCTCCCACCTGGCTCAGACAAGACACAGTAGTTATTTTGTATATTTCAATGTGATTCCAAACATTGAAGGAAAAGTAAGTTACATTCAGCATACTCAGGGTGAAGAAGCACATATTGCATTTGGTAAGAATTGCTGTCAAAAATGGTTATGCTTTCAGTAAAGTTACATTTTGGGTAAGCTACCATTTTCTAGGACCTTCATTTACAGGGAAAGCCTCCTTTGCTGATAATGCTAGATTTTGGAGAGGTTAGAATAAGAATAGGATGTGCCAACAGAGCAGTGAGGAGAGTGAGAATGTGGAAATGAGTAAAAAGGAGAGATCTCCAAAGAGGCTTCCTGGCTTTGTGGGGAGGCTACAAGGGGGGCTGAGTCTGTGCTAGAATGGAGGTAGAAACCATCCCACCCGGGAAAACGGAGGGAGTCAACACAGCCAGGAAAGAAGCAGCGATGGGGACTGGGAGCCAGGAAGGTGAGCAGTAGAGGTGGTTGTCACTATTCGGGCCTCGGGGTATAAGATCCTGGATTTGGTAGGCTACCGTGGCAATGGAAAATGAGAGGCATACATCAGCATAATAATGGAAGCAGCTTCATTGTGCATTTGCTGTTGACTAGATATGGGTAATGAGAGTGTAACAGAGTAGAGGACAATTTCAAAATGTCAAGTTTGGGCAATGAAGTTACCCTTACCATATCCTTCATAGAACTTGATGTAAAATCTTTTTTGGCCTTGGAGATAGGGTGGTAGAAACCATCCTTTTTTTAATTGAAGTATAACTAACTTACAATTATATGTAAGTTTTAGGTGTAAAAACATAGTGGTTTGATATTTTTGTACATTATGAAATGATCACCTTGATAAATCCAGTTACCATCTGTCACCATACAAAGTTACTACAGTATTCGCTCTGTTGTACATTACATCCCCATGACTTAATTACTTTATAACTGAAGTTTGTACTCTTCACTCCCTTCACCTATTCACCCATCCCCCTCACTTCCCTGACAACCACTAGTTTGGGCTCTGTGTCTACCATACCTTTTTGTATGTAATGAGTTTCAGATGGCAGATACTCATACATGTGGATGTGTTTCTTGGGAATTTGTGTCCCAGTTGCCTTTAGGACCACTGGAGCTAAGCCCAAGAGAATAGGGGTTCTAGCCTCCATGAGAGATTACGCACAGGGCATCATTCAGACCCGACCTCACATGTGCTTGATGTTTTGTCCTGTTAGTCTATGGACTAGGGTCTCAGCATTCTCTTGGTTTTAGCTTCCTCTCTCACCTTGTCCACCCTAGATACAGTTTTCTTTGTGTTTTGGGGCTTCGTGTCAGCTCGTGGTTTTGTCTGACCTCTTCTCATTAGAATTGGTTTTCCCCATCTTTACCCTACTGCAGTCTATACATATGTACATCCTTTGTGGCCCCACAACCCTTTCTGCACACAGTTTTTACATGTTTTTCTCCTTCAGTAGTTGGTAAACTCTGAACAGTGGAAACCATGGCTGCTGCTTTTTTCCTTGGCTGCGCTGGGTCTTTGTTGCTTTGTGTGGGCTTTCTCTAGCTGCGCTGAGCGGGGGCTGCTCTTCTGTTGTGGTGCACGGCTGCTCACTGTGGTGCCGTCTGTTGTGGAGCCCAGGCTGTAGGTGCACAGGCTTCAGTAGTTGCACAGGCTTCAGTAGTGGCAGCACTCGTGCTCAGTAGTTGTGGCTCTCAGACTCTAGAGCATGGGCCCAGTAGCTGTGGTGCATGGGCTTAGTTGCCCCGCAGCATGTGGAATCTTCTCAGATCAGGGATCAAACCTGTGTCCCCTAGGTTGGCAGGCGGATTCTTATCCACTGCACCATCAGGGCAGTCCAGAAACCTTGGCTGTGAAGCTCTAGTGCCTGGTTATTTCCTGGTATCAGAGGAGCTCAGTAAATGTGTGTGTGTGTTTATCCTTCATTTATCACTCAATATATATTTTGATTCCTTGAGAATAAATTTGCCAGAGTCTAGGATAGCCCTTTGTGTTTCCTCATGATGTTTTTGATTCTGGATGGGAAGAATCAGTTTAGGATAGGAGTTATTCTTTGTTTCCCTGGTACTAAACAGTCTGCTTTCTTCTATCTGTTAGTCTAACAAATGAACTAATATATATGGTATTCAAATTACAGTAATATCCTACATTCATACATCACTTTATGAAGCGATTTCATGAAAAATATTAGACTAATCCAATAACAAATTGGCCAAATAAATGCTTTAAAGTTAACAAATGAACAATTAAAAAGATAAACTTCTGGGTAATTAAAATACATATCAATTCAGTTCAGTTGCTCAGTAATGTCCAACTCTTTGCGACCCCATGGACTGCAGCATGCCAGGCTTCCCTGTCAATCACCAACTCCTGGAGCTTGCTTAAACTCATGTCTATCGAATCAGTGATGCCATCCAACCATCTCATCCTCTATCTTCCCCTTCTCCTATTATTATGTGTAAAAATAAAATATATATTATGGTAATTTTCCATGCAATTAGTTCTCTCTCTCAAAAAAGATTAATGGATTATTAAAAGATTATTTCATGGTGTGCAGAGCTGATATATAACAGATGCCCATCAACAAAATATCTTTGTCTACTTCCATTTGGATTGATTGGATATATATTTTAACTAGTTGACATCTAATAGTTTCTTAAATATTTTGAATATCATCCCTAATTATATTTGTAGATTGTCTACTAGACGATGAAATATAACAACTCAGGTAAATCCAAACTTAAAAAATATTTAAGACTTTTTATTTCAGTTTAATATCCATTTATTCTATTTCCAGTTGTGGTATCACTGTTTTTATGACTTGAGAAAGTTGATATCCCATATTTAATATTTTTGAGAAGTTAGGTAGATTTTTGTATTAATATCTTCATGGTTGAGCCCTTAACTAGCTATCCTGTCAACATTATTTCTATTAGTGTTTCAAGCTTTATTTTTATGAATTCAAAATTGTAGGGCCTCTTTAAATTTTTTCTTTTTTCTGAATAATGCTTCTCTTGTTTTGGACTCTGATTGTTCCATTTCTCCTTCATCCCACTCTCCTTTTTACTTTTTAAAATAATATGGAAACTTGGAATTCCCTTAGAGTCACCAACTCCTTGCTGAAAGAGCGTGTCAAGTATTACTTGGGATAGCAAGATACTTGGGAAGCATCGGCAAATAACACTCTTTAGGTGGCAGCATTGTCAAGAATCTAGTAGACAGACTTTTGTTTTGTTTTTTCAGGAATATAAAGCAATATTTCAGTCCTTCTGCACTCTAACCTGGGACAGTACATGTTTCCATTTGCTATTTATCCCATAGTGATTATTATGTAAACTACTGGGGATGATGAAAAATGGTCCCTGCCCTCAAGGAGTTCTTTACAAGTAACTGGACACAATCAACAGCTAGATAAGAATGTGTTAATTCTATCAACAAGTGGTATTAGATGCCTAAACGAATGTGACTGACATTATCACCTTTTTAGGAGCTTCATTTTAGAATAGTGCTGTTGCTGTGGTAAAGTAGGTGAAGCCCAGGTACTCTTTAAAGCCCTCAGAGGTGGATGGTGACTAGCATACTCTAAAGTGAACTGACCTATATATAAGTTCAACAGATTCTTAAAAGGACACCATTTGGTCATCTTCTGCCCTGATGTAGTTCTTGGTGTGTTGCAAGAATTCATTTACTTTTTAATGAACCCTTGATCTTTGAAAAACAATGAATTGATCTTAAAGAATCATAGTGTGGGTTAAAATAATCAAGGGTCTGGTATCCTCTTCAGACTAAAAGAAGCTTTACTCATCAAAGTAATGCTGGAGTTGTTTTTATGAGTAAGACTTTTTCATCACAATTACATTATGCTAAGTTACCTCCCAGCCACAGTTCAGCCATTCCGTTTCTTCAACTATTTTTTTTTTTGAAGTTTATTTATTTATGGCTGTTCTGGGTCTCGGTTGCTTTGACAGGGTTTCTCTAGCTGTGGTGAGTGGGGGCCACTCTGTAGGTGCGGTGCTAGGACTTCTCATTGCAGCGGTTTCTCCTGTTGCCGAGCACAGGCTCCAGGTGCTCAGGCTTCAGTAGCTGCAGCTCCTGGGCTCAAGAGCACAGACTCAGCAGTTGTGGCACATGGACTTAGGTGCTCCATGGCACATGGGAGCTTCCCGGACCAGGGATCAAGACCGTGTCTTCTGCACTGGCAGGCAGATTCTTTACCACTGAGCCTCCAGGGAAGCCCTATCGCTTTTGAATTAATTTGGTAGGGGAAAAAACTGATCTTTTGAGCAGTTTTCATGTAAAACTCAGCAGCAGAAACATTTTTACTTGTTAAAAATATAGACACAGCATAACATTCAGGCCTATATATGTCAATACAAGAGGTGTATTGAAACACGTTCCATCTGAACTACTGGGGTACTACTTTAAAAATACTGGAAGATTTAATTTGCTTAACTTTCTCTTCTCCCTCTTCCTCCTCCCTCCTCCTTCCTCTTCCTCCTTCACCTCTCTCCATTATATGTTGTGATTTAAGATAATCTAGTATGCAAAAAGTAAAATTACATAAACAAGCCAGAGCCACTTGCCCTGCAAAGAGTTCTCAACTTTTCAAAATAACTTCCTTTACCTCACAGGCAATAGACAATATTTGGTCTATAAGAGTCCATATCCAAACAACTTTTCTAAGAACACATAGTACAAAGCATAATAACAGGTGTTTTATTTTTTGTTTGGTGCTTTCTTTGAAGGATAATTAGTCAGCCAACTGTCTTTTCCTCAGCTTCCAAATTAAAATACAAAAGTGATTAACAGTGTACATTTTAATAACAATCTAATGATGACACAGGACTCACAAGACTCACAGTAGTGAAAAGCCAGAATTGTTTCCATTGATTCAACCTCTCACTCATTCATTCACATACATGAGGAGCCTGTGGAGCTTAAAGAGCTCCTTGAACACCACCTTCTCCTCCCCCAGCCCCACTGCATGTGGCCCAGGGGACCAGCCCCAGAAGGAGGCTCTAGTGAGAACCCAATTATCCACCTGCCTTTAAGGGGCCATCAGCACTAATCTGCCTGGTGCCTGCATGTTGTTGGCCTCAGTCATCACCAGAAGTCTGCTCACTCTAGTCACTCTGACATTGGGCTTTTCCCTCCAGACTCTCTGAACTTCTCCCCAAGCACTTCCACTGTGCTCTCTGTAATTTTAGTTGCATCATCAGGAAAATTCCTACAATCTCTCTCTGAGGTGTCCTCCAGAGCAAGTACCCTACCCACCCTCCCAAACATTACGTTTCCTGCATCACTCTCCTGTATGGATGCCTGCTTTCCTACAGTTCTACCTCTCACCCTGTGGGGGACCAGCTTTCCTTCTTTTGTTGCTGTTTCCAGACCGTTGTTCTACCTGCCTTCTCAGTCCCGTGGAGACATATGAGTTCCTTGCCAGTCTTTCTGCTCATCCCTCCCCACCCCCCTTCTCATTCACTGAAGATTTTAGCACCAGAATCACCTGTTCTCTGGTTGGCAGTATGCCTTGCCTGGCTGTTGATGATTTTAATATCCATGAGGGTGACCCAGCCTCACTTTGCTGTCCTAACCTCCACCATGCCCTCCATTATGCCGTACGCCTTGTCATTGCCAACATTTTCACCATCGCTACCAGCATTTTATTCAACGCCTTGACCTTCTTCTTTCATGCCTTCTATCGTTCCACCTAACTCCCTCCAATGTAGATTTTTGGCCCCTTACAACCTCAGCAACCTCATACAACCTCAGCTCCCTTGCCTCTGGCTCATCACACTCACCTGGGAAAACCCCAATACTGACAAAATACAGTTGTCTAACTGAATACATTTTCTAACTGAAGTGATTGGAGGAAAACTCACAACTGTGCCAACTGGTTTCACTTTACAATCATGACTGTATAGGCTGGGTGGGCACTAGGTGCTGACCAGCAAGCCTGTGGTATTTCCATAAGTCCTACATTCCCCCACATCATTGCCTCTCCTCACATCTTCAGCCCCCACACTCCCATCTCAACTGGTGATGTTGCTTCTCATTTGGAGAAAATTCAGTCACCACCAGTTGACCCTCATTTGTACCCGAACCCTGACTTTTCTCATCCATTGCCATGGATGCCCATGCTCCTATCTAAAGCCAAGCCTTCCACCTGTACTCCTGATCCCATGCCTTTTCACCTGCTCAAGGATTTTTGTTCCATGAATACCCTCTCTCCGACCCACTTCATTATTCTCCCTACCTTCTACTAGGTCATTCCCATCAGCATACAAGTACTATAATACCATCTATCTTAAAATACAGACACTTTCTTTGGCCCCACTCGCCCCCTTCATTTCTCTGCCCTTTAACAGAAAAAAAACCCCACATAAGTTGTTTATTCTTGCTATCTCCCAGTTTTCTCCCATTTTTTTCCCTTCTGAAGCCTACTCCAACCAGGCTTCTCTGACACTGTGAGGCTCTGGAGGTCTCCCAGGGCTGCCTCATTAATAGCACTCGTTTTCTTGCCTGGTCTCTGTACAGATTATATCTTGGGCCTCCTCACCTAGAGAAGCAGAGATCCTGGCCCTGGAGAAGCAACCTGCTCCTGGCAAGCTGCCAGCTCCTGAGAGGAGAAGAGATGAGCCAGGCACGCCCAGTTAATTCTGCCGAGATTTACCACCTGGAGAAGTCACTGTCACTACAGAGGCAGAGTGAAGAAAGGGGTACACGGGGCCCAAGGGTCCCTCTAAATGAATTCCTTCCACATGGAAAGAAACATCAAATTTAGGTGCTACCAGGATGCCAAATTCAACAGTTTGTAGACCTTAGTTGACTCAAATTATCAGCATCATTTTGCACACCTCCAGCCTCCTCCTTTCACTGGGCTCATGTGACACTAATACCTTGTCCTTTTTCTCCCGTCTCCATAGAATCTCTTTTTTTTCCTTTGGCTGTTTATTCTTCCTGTTCCCAATATTGGAGGTTACTCTTTCTCTTCTAAATATTGGAAGCCCTCAGGGCTCAATCCTTGAGCCCTTTTCTTTCTCTGCGTCTACATTCTAGGTAAGCTGTCTAGTCCTACACATTTAATCCTGAGTGTGCTGAGGACTCTCATATTTTTATCTCCAGTGTCAACCTCTGTCCCACATCCCAGACTCTCATATCCAATAGCTTTCTAATGTCACTACATAATGTCTAATGTGCCCTCCTAACAGAAGAGGTCCAAAACCCACCTCTTTCCCAGTGCTCACCATCAAAGCAAACCTATAACCCAGTAATTTAGGGCAAAGAAAAAATCCTGTAATTGTCTTGAAAATCTTTGTCTTTCTCATATGGCACATTCATTTTATCAGTCAGTTCTGTTGGCCATAGTTTTAAGATATGTGTAGAGTCTGACCACTTCTTAGCACATACTCTCATCCTGGTCTATATTTCTACCATATCTAGCTTGGATTGTTCCAGTGGCTACCTGTCTGGTCTTCCTCTTTTTATTCTTACTCTCTCTACAGTCTGTACCCTTACATATAAGTCAAGGGATTCTTGAAAAACTTGGTCATATGGTATTAACATTTCTCTGCTCCAGTGCTCCCAGTTGCAATCAGAATAAAATCCCAAGCAACTGGTCCATGACCTAGTCCCTAACTGCATCACCACCTACCACTGTCTGCCTTGTTCACCCCTTCCATATACCCTGGCCTGTTTTACTTTCTTAGACCACATCAAGCTCAAGTCTTTGTATTTGTATTCCTTCTGTTTAACGTAAATGCAGAGGACATCATGTGAAACGCCAGGCTGGATGAAGCACAAGCTGGAATCAAGATTGCTGGGAGAGATATAAGTAACCTTAGATATGCAGATGACACCACCCTTATGGCAGAAAGTGAAGAACTAAAGAGCCTCGATGATGAAAGTGAAAGAAGAGAGTGAAAAAAATCTAGCTTAAAACTCAACATTCAGAAAACTAAGATCATGGCATCCAATCCCATCACTTCATGGCAAATAGATGGGGAAACAATGGAAACAGTAACAGACTTTATTTTCTTGGGATCCAAAGTCACTGCAGATGGTGACTGCAGTCATGAAAGTAAAAGACACTTGCTCCTTGGAAGAAAAGCTTTGACAAACTCAGGCAGCATATTAAAAAACTGAGACATTACTTCACCAACTAAGGTCCGTATAGTCAAAGCTATGGTTTTTCCAGTAGTCGTGTATGGATATGAGAGTTGAGCCATAAAGAAGGCTGAGCACCAAAAGATTGATGCTTTTGAACTGTGGTGTTGGAGAAGACTTTTGAGAGTCCCTTGGACTGCAGGGAGATCAAGCCCATTAATCCTAAAGGAAATCAACCCTGGATATTCATTGGAAGGACTGATGTTGAAGCTGAAACTCCAGTACTTTGGCCACCTGATGCAAAGAGCTGGCTCATTAGAAAAGACCCTGATGCTGGGAAAGATTGAGGGTAGGAGGAGAAGGGGATGACAGAGGATGAGATGGTTGGATGGCATCACGGACTCAATGGACATGAGTTTGAGCAAACTCAGGGAGATGGTGAAGGACAGGGAAGACTGTTGTGCTGCAGCCCATGGGGCTGCAAAGAGTTGGACATGACTGAGTGATTGAATAGCAACTGCTTAGTAATGCTCTTACCCATTCGTCTGTGGATGGGCATTTATGTGGTTTTCATGTCTTGGCTATTGTTAATAATGCTACAATGAGTATAGGGGTGCAGACATCTCTTTGAGATAGTGATTACATTTCTATCTGATATATACCCAGAAGTGGAATTGCTATACACAATTCTGTATAATTCTTGTGGAGGTACTGGGTTTTCTCACACCACCAAGCAATTCTCCAACACCACCTGGGTGTCCTGCAATCTAATTCAGTTCTGACAATATCTACCTAGAGATCGAGTCAGATTCCACAGGTAAAAGGCTCAGTCCTACAAGACTGCCTCTTCCCCACATCATCCCTCCTCACTGCTTCATATGCCAATTGAAAGCCTGAGTTGTTATCCATGCTTTTGGCCAACCAGCTATAGATTAGAGGTCCCGATGATCACCTCCTTGGGTTTGATTAATTTGCTAGGCTAGCTCGCTGAACTCAGAGAAACATTTATTTTTCCAATAGTTCATTGTTAGTGTATAGAAATGCAACTAATTTTTATATGTTTATGTATCCTATAACTTTATTGAATTTATTAGTTTCAACAGTTTTTTGATTGTGTCTTCTATCTATAAGATCATATTATCTGCAAACAGACAATTTTACTTCTTACTTTCCAATTTGGATACTTTATTTTTTTTCTTGCCTAATTGCTTTAGCTAGGACCTCCAGTACTATGTTGAATAGTAATAGTGAGTGAGGACTCCCTTGTCTTGCTCCTGATCTTAACAGGAAAGCTTTAAACCTTTCACTGTCGAGTGTGATGTTAACCGAAGACTTGTCGTATATGGCTATTATTATGTTGAGCTTCATTCCATCTATATGGAACTCCAATTTGCTAGGAGTTTTTATATTAAAAGGATGTTGAATTTTGGCAAATGTTTTTTCTGCATCTATTGAGATGATCATATGATTTTTATCTTTCATTCTATTAATGTGGTATATCATAGTTATAGTGATTTGTGTATGTTGAACAATCCTTGCATCCCAGGGATAAATCCCATTTGACCAGATATGAAGATTAAATATCTCCACTCTTCTGGTTTTGATGTGTCTGATTTAAACAATATGATGTATAATAGTATTATAGTACTTTTTCTTTGGAAAGTTGAAAGTAGTACACTCATATAATATATTGTAAAATGTTCCTGTAAGATAGGAGACCTTATGATAATTAAAATTTGTAATGAATTTTATAATTTGTGAAGTCCCTTGTGGTTCAGACAGTAAAGAATCTGCCTCCTGGAGACCTGAGTTCAATCCCTGGGTTGGGAAGATCCCTTGGAGAAGGTAATGGCTATCCACTCCAGTGTTCTTACCTGGAGAATTCCATGAACAGAGGAGCCTGATGGGCTATAGTCCATAGGGTCGCAAAGAGTCAGACTCGACTGAGGGACTAAAACTTTCATAAGTGCTATCTCATTTAAGTCTTATAACAATTCTGGGTCATATTGTATCATTATCCTTATTTTACAGGTAAAGAATCTGAGAATCAGATTGTGTCATGCCCTGGGTGATACAGTAAGTTGCGGCAGAGATGATATTTTAAGTAAGGTCCTCTGATATCAAATCAGATTCTCCTTTTACTCTAAGGATGCAAATACACACTGTTTGTCCTAGGACAAGCATATCAGTCCTTCAGGTCATTGTCCTTTCCACACATCAAAGCGTCATCTTAAATTCTAGTGCAATTTGGTAAAACTGAGAGGCTGTGAAGGTTCTTTGTGAAAGTAACATATCAGGTATTCTGAGGTATGATAGATTCTCCTCCAATTTTTGCTCAGATAAACAAGAGTGTCCTTTCCCTTGGTCTTTTGTGAAAGCAAGCTGCTCATTAAGGTTCTAAAGCAAATAAAACTAGCCATTCACTTGATTTTAGAGCAACTCTTTTTGGGGGGATTTTTACATCATTTTAAAGTCTTTGAAGTAGAAAAATATTTTGCAGGACTTGATAATTTACCCTTTGACAAAATTATGTTTCTTTCATTTTCTTCTGTTTTCTGGCTTTGTGTCGAATATATTGCCATCTGCAGCCTTGCAAATCAGGGTCATTCAATATGGGGCCTTTCAGAATAATAAAAGGATAGCATGGGCTTGTGAGGGGGCGGCGGGCAGGGAGGAGTATGTTTTTGAAAGAAAAGAAAAATAGGTGAGATGAGCAGGGCCAGCCAAAGTAGAGAACAAATCAAATGCTACAGTTCACAGGAGGGCTAATCAAGATAAATCCTCAGTATCAGATGGTGATGTCTCAGTCCTCCATTTTATATAACAAATAATCTTTTAGGAAATATAAGCTAGGAAAAGGACAGACGTCCATGCTGTATATGAGAAGTTTCCCCATATCTTCCAAGAATTATATCACATGAATCTAACCAAATACCAGAGTAAAGCAAAAGAATGCCAAATTGCATGTAAAGCTACTTATTTAAGGTCAAAATATTGGCTTTTATGTTTTGCTACTATTACTGTGGGCTTCTGCTGTAGCTCAGGAGATGAAGAATCCACCTGCGATATGGGAGACCTAGGTTCTATCCCTGGGTCGGGAAGATTCCCTGGAGGAGAAATTAGCAACCCACTCCAGAATTCTTGCCTGGGAAATCTCATGGACAGAAGAGCCTGACAGGCTATAGTGCATGGGGTCGCAAAGAGTCGACACGACTGAGTGACTAACACTTAGACTTTGGCATTATTACTGTCAGACGCATTCCTCTCTGACCATAAAAGTACCTGAATAATGAAACTATTTTACTATTAAAGCTGCAGACTGTATTGTACATTATGGTTAAATGGCTTTCATGTCAGGCTGGCCAAGTTCAGATCTCAGCTCCAAACCTTCCTAGCTGGGTGACTTTTAGGCAAATTGCTTAATCTCTTTGAGCCTCAGTTTCCTCATCTATATAAAGTACAGATAATAACACCTATCTCACAGGTTCATTGTAAGGATTAAATGAGATAATAGCTGTAAAATACTTAGCATAGTGCTTGGGATATAGAAACCACCCCATAAAAGGTAGTTATTACTGCTCTACTGCTGCTGCTGCGTTGCTTCAGTCGTGTCTGACTCTGTGCGACCCCATAGACGACAGCCCGCGAGGCTTCTCTGTCCCTGGGATTCTCCAGGCAAGAATACTGGAGTGGGTTGCCATTGCACAATTATCTTGAATGCTTCATACAGCTGAATTAATTTTCTATTTTTCCTCCCCAGTGCTTTATTCATTTAAAATAAGATAAAAATGACTATATATATTAGTTTTTAAAAATTATTTATTCATTTATATTTGACTCTGCTGGGTCTTTGTTGCAGTGAGGGCTTTTCTCTAGTCGTGGCAAGTGGGGGCTACTCTGTAGTTGTGGTGTGAGAGCTTCTCATTGACATGGCTTCTCTTGTTGCTGGGCACAGGCTCTAGGCATGCAGGCCTCAGTACTTGTGGTTTGCTGGGTTGTAGAGCACAGGCTCAATAGCTGTGGCTCAGGGGCCTAGTTGGTCCATGGCGTGTGGGATCTTCCTGGACCAGGAATCAAACCTGTGTCTCCTGCATTGTATTATTTTAAAATGAAAACTCTCCCTGAATCATTCCATCCTTTCTAGAGTGTATCTATTCAGAGTCCAGGTTCCATCTAAAAAGTTCTTAGTACAGTTGGATTTACTGTGGATGATTTCTGCAAGAAATAACCAAGTGTGGCATTAAAAAAAAAAGATTTTAGCAGAAGGCTATTTGACATTAGCCTGTTTCAGTTGTCTATTGCCGCATAACATCTATTGAAAAATTTGCTTTATTGTTTCTAATGGTTGGAATTTGAGTAGGGCACATGGAATCAGCTTGTCTCTGCTCTATGTGGCATCTGCTGAGGCTGGAACCTCTCAGATGGCTCCCTCAGTCACATGTCTGACAACTCAGCTGAAACAGCTGGGAGCTGGTGGGGACTGGTCTACTGGGGCCTTGTGTCCAGGGCCTCAGTTCTTATTGTTGGTCAAGTTTCAAGGTTCTCCCCTACATCCTCCCTCCATGTGGCCTCTCCCCCAGGGTAGCTGCACCTCTTAGGAGACAGCTCAAAAGAGAGTGGAAAATGACTTCACCCTCTAGTGTGAGGTAGGGGTAGGCCTGAGAGAGAGGGAATTGTTGGGGCTGTCCCCGAGACAAGTCCCCACAGCCTGCTAAACACATGTCCATCTGGCCCTCTGCCATTTAGTCTCCTAATCTCTACCTTGGAATAAACCTCTCTAAATAGTCTCTAACTTTCCTAAGTGATATATAAGTACATTCTTAGGTGGACCCTTAAATATTTCATTCAGTCCAGATACTTTCTTCACACAGTCTTTTGAAAAACATTCAGATTCCAAAGCACCTTGGAAATTATGTCTGAAATGGAATTTAAGACAAGGGGACTATAGACCCAGATGAGCAAACAAATTACCTATTTTTATTAAGCAAACACATCTAACTGCAAAGGGGATATTGGGTTCTATTTTATTGACTTAATCTTTCTACCTGTGAACATGAATGTGTTAGTCGCTCAGTTGAGTTCTGACCCCATGGACTGTAGCATGCCAGGTTCTTCAGTCCATGGAATTCTCCAGGGAAGAATACTGGAGTGGGCTGCCATTCCCTTCTCCAGGGGACCTTCCCAAACTAGGGACTGAACCCAAGTCTCCCACATTGCAGGCAGATTCTTTACTATCTGAGCCAAATTCTAAGAACACTTCTACCAGTAGGTGGGATGAGGTCCCCCCCTCATACCAGGATGAGGGGAAGATATATGCATAAATGGCCACATTGCTTTGTGGTTTGTTGAACTTTTTGTTTTGAGCACTTTAACATTTTGTCAGCTTGTTCTGTGAAGGCAGCCAGGTGTCCTTGTCATGTTTCTATAGCCTGTAGCGCCCTCTATATGAAGGCTTGGCTGGCTCCCCGGGAGTCCGTCAGGGCAGAGAGCTGATGTGGGTCCACTCTGGATTCATAAAACCAGATGTTATTAGTGAGTTCAAATGACATGAATGTGCCACCCACAAGGGTGTCTTGACGTGAAGGGGCCGCTTTTCTTTGTTTGCTGAGTCGTCAGTTACAGGTGCTGGTGGGCAGGGCCCTGTTTTATGGGTAACATTGCTATAAATAATGATCATGTTCCCAAGGCACCAGAATATTAATTTCAGTATGACAAAAATCATTACTGTCTTCTTCATGTCTATTGAAGCTCTTTGAGAGTGAAATACTCCAATAAACACAATCTCTTAATTGTGCCTCGTAACCTAGATTTCTTAGGAGATGAGTCACTGTTAATTCAAAGAAGAGCTTTTCTCTCCTCCTTTGTACTTCAGCGAATGTGTTCTGCCTGATTTTTGTCCACTTCAGAAATTTTAAATAGAAATAAGTCCGTTGAGAGAAATTATTCAGCCCTGTTTAAAATACTTTAGAATGCTGTAGGTTTTATAGGTTGAAGAAAACAAGAAAATTATACTTCACATCCCTTTTTTATTTCCTCTTTTCCTCCCTCCTTGCCTTTCTCAGACATTTTCTGAGGACTTTCCGTGTGAATTCACTGCACTACTGAATACATACTGATGGGGATACAAAGATGAGTAGCTGCTCCCCGAGAGTTAGTATGTTCTCAGGGTAACCAATAGGTTCTTGGAGGGCTTGAGCAACTGAAGGTCAAGGGTGTGATTCTCTAATCCAAACATGGAAGTTAGTCTAGAGAATATATCCTGAGTACTGAACCAGTGAAAAAAATGGAGTCCCACACCAGGTATACGGCAGTCTGTCCCCATTTGACCTCTGATTTGACCTCTGAGGCCCCTCGTTAAACTTCTTGGCTTTACACATTCTCTGTGAAACATCCTACTGCTTCACAGAAATAATTAGATGTTATTTTCTATTCTGATACTAATATTCTCTGTCTTAAATGTTAATTTCTCTTTAATGTTTTCTCTCATCTAATCTTAAAGTAAGATGACTCTTTTGTTATTGACGTATAGTTGATTTACAATATTATTTTCAGGTGTACAACATAGTGATTCAGTTTTTTAAATAGATTATACTGTGTTTAAAGTCATTACAAAATAATGTCTGTATGTCCCTGTGCTGTACAATTTTCAAGTAAGATAACCCTTACATTAAACCTACAAGTCAGCATTGCTGTGAGAATTAAAGATAGATTATGATATAAAGTTGCTACTTTTCAAAGTGCTGCATGAATATGAACACTGCTTATATCATTCCCCTCATCCACTGAGAGTAGAAAGGAGGCTGAAAGCTGTTTGGAAGCCTAAACTGATCTGAGAAGTTTGAGCTCAGGTTCCCATGACGCTTTGGGGGTTTGTTTGTTATGTTTTGGTGAGTTTTTGTCCTTCTGGTGTGAACATGGTGTTGTTTCCAGGGCCCTCACATGACGTCAGTCATTTCAGTCTTTTGCTAGTGTCTTTGTAGCAGTAGACAGGAATAATTAAGAGCTGCTTTAATAGCGGATGTAAACCTGGAATTTTTATAGTATAGAGAAAAGTTTCCACTCGGTTTGAACCTCGTGACATTTATATTGTGACCTGATCTAGAGCCAATTCATGATCCATTTCAAGGACCGTGTCTTATGTCTGACAGTCTTGTACAGAGAGGTTTCCAAAGCTAGACACTGGGATGTGTAAGTGGAGACAGAAGAGAGTATATCCATTATCTGTTGCTGTGTACTCAAATTATCCCCAAATTTAAGGGCTAAAAAAAAAAAAAACACAAACATTTCTATCTCACAGTTGCAGCAAATCAGGAATTTGGGAGCAGCTTTGGTGGCTGGTTGCAGCACAGGTTCTCTTAGGTGGAAATCGAGAAGTTGGCTAGGCTACAGTCGTATGAATGATTGGGGCTAGAAGACCAATTTCCGAGGTTACTTGTATGGCTCTTGTGAGGAGGTCCCAGTTCCTCACTGGCTATAGGTTGGAGGTCCCAGCTCTTGTCGTGTGGGTCTCTCCATGATGTGATAGGAGTAAGTGATGAGAGAGAGAGACAGAGGGAGAGAAAAGCGATGTCACGAGTCTGAGAAGCAAGATGCCGTCACATGTGTGTGTGAGCGGGAGCTACCCAAAGGCTTAGCTACCAGGAGGAGCAGATTACGGGGGCTGTCGTGGAGGATGGCTATAAAAGTAGTCAGGAAAGCTAAGGAAGTCAAAGACTTACGCCACTCTCAGCCTACATCCAGAATTGTGGGTGAGTTTTTCCTGTCTTTGAATTTATCCAGATTTTGAGTAAGCTTGAGCTTATCTTATATTTTAATTATCTAATAATGTTTATTAGAATTCTAGTTCTATGCCTCTTCAATGAAAGTGCAAAAAGAAGACTCTTTGGCAAGCAAGCCTGTAGGAGTTTGTGATCTAAAACAGGGGTCAGCAAATAAAGGGCCCAAGAGAGTGACTATTTTAGACACTGTTAATCATCCAGTCTTGTTGCAACTACCCAGTTCTGCCATTGTAGCACTGAAGTAGCCGTAGATACGTCTGGGTTGCAACTACTATGTCATTGTTCCAATAAAACTTTATTTACAAAAATAGGCAGTGGACCCAATGTGGCCTGCAGACCATAGTTTGCCAACCCCTGATCTAAAAGAAAACTATAGAATACTAAATCAGAAGATTTTATCCAGGATCAGCGTGAAAGCAAACCTTCGCCAGTTTCATTTTGTGGGTTTGCTGACTTGTGCTGTAAAATGTGTGTAAGTAACAAAAAAGAGCAGGAGGAACAAAAAGACACAGAGCCCTGGAAAATGAAATCAGAATACTCTTTGGTTATTGGTACAATGTTCCCTTTGAAGAAGAAGAAATGATGTTGGAATTATGTGCAGAAGGAGATAAAACAAAATCATCCTCTTGTCAAGTTCTGTGCTCTCCTGGCCCTCGCCTCAGTCTAGCTGCCACCACTGCAAACTCACCTTTCGATGATTACTTTCTAATTCTCTGACAAACTCAAAACAGATGCTAATTGCCTTAAACAGAGTGAGGTTTTAAAAACAAATGGTGTCTTGGAAACTATCCAAGAAAAAAAATGTGACTCTCTTGAGATAATTGACAGTCACTCGGGGTATTCCAAAATTTAGGTTAGGAATTATTGGCCAAGGAAACTGGGAAAAAGAAATTGAGACTGGCAGGTAAAATCTGCACATTAATATTTTATTAGATTATGTTAAAAGGTCTGTCTCATCATTTGGGTTTTACCTTCTGTTACTGCCACTCAAAATTGTTACTTAAACTTCCCTGATGAGGCTATTAGGAGTTTTAAAACTTTTTAAATTAAATATTTTCTCATGATAAGAGAGTGTATGACAACGTGAAAAATACAGTAAGAACATAAATTATTCTCCAGGTAGCCAGAGCACTAAAGATTTAGTGTATGCTGTTTCCATGTGTTCTTGGATATTTAACACAGTTTTATTCTACTTTTCAACTACCATAAAGTTACAAGCTTTACTCCATGCCTTAAAGAATAAATGGCTTTCTATAATATGGATGTTCCATAACTTATTTAATCATTACCCAAAGTGGTTGAGTTGTTTGCAAATTTTATTATAAATAACACTGCCATAACATCTTGGTTAAAAAAAAAATTGAGTACTTCTTTGATTATTTCCTTATAAATCTTTCCTAGAAGTAGAATCACAGGGTACAGGTATACTATCATTTTAAAGTCTCTTGATAAATACTAATAAATTCCTTATTAAATGGATGTGGCAGTTAATATGCCCCCTAGTAGTATGTGGGTCTCCTGGTGGCTCAGATGGTAAAGAGTCTGCCTGCAATGCAGGAGACCCAGATTCGATCCCTGGGTTAGGAAGATCCCCTGAGAAGAGAGTGGCTATCCACTCCAGTATTCTTGTCTGGAAAATTCCATAAATGGAGGAGCCTGGTGGACTACAGTCCATGGGGTTGCAAAGAGTCAGACATGACTGAGCGACTAACCCTTTCACTTTTAATTTTAAAATTGTATCTATTTTTTATTACTAGTGAATTTGGGGAAATACCTTAACAATTTTTTCCTATGGAAGTTATTTATTTCCCTTGCCCATTTTACCAGGTTTGTTAATATAATACAGTTTTATATAATTTTGTATGATTTCTTTGTCTACTATGACTCTTAACCAATTGTTGGATGTTTGTGTTGCAAATATTTTCTTGGCTTATTATTATCTTTCACTTTAAAAAAATATGGGAAAATTTAAAATGTTGGCACAGTGAAATTCCAATATTTTTCTATTTTATTTCTTCCATTTCATTTAATCTTAGGAAATTGTTTTCCATCCTGTGTTATCTTCTAACATGCCATATAATGGCCTTCTAATCTTTGTGATTTGATGTTTTTACATTTAATTCTTTCACCTGACACAAACTTTGCTAAATGTTGTAACTTTGCTAGGATTTAAAGGAGCTGGTGGTATACAGATATACAGTGGTATTTACTAGAGATTCTCTCTTGGTATACCTGTTGTTCTTGATTTTATTTCAGGTATAGAGATATACAATGGTATTTACTAGAGATTCTCTCTTGGTATACCTGTTGTTCTTGATTTTATTTCAGGGTTCCTGGTCACTCGAGGCAACCTGTTTCATCTCGGGACTTTTGGTGTCTTTCGAATGCCCTGGAAGGCAAAGTGCATGTGTCCTTTTCATTTCTCTTTCCTCTCTTCCTAAGGCTTAGTAAAAATGCTCCACTCAGACTAGCCCAGGCTCACATCTCCACAGAGGAGGCTGCATGCCAAGCTTTATTTAAAAGGAACTCCAATGGCCCAGTTCCCTATAAATGTCTTCTCCTCTGAATTATTATCTTGCCAGAAGCACCTTTTATTTCACCACTTTGCATTAAGCATTGCCTTCATCCAGAAATCATCTTAAAAATATACATTCAGCACAGTGGAGTGGCACAGTGTTTTAGCAGCCATCACATATTACCAATTATCACATATTGCTGGCTTTAAAACAACAGAAATGTATTCTGTCACAGTTCTGGAGGCTAGAAGTCTGAAAACAAGGTGTCGGTAGGGCCATCCTCCCTTGAGTGCTCCAAAGAAGATCCTTCCTTACCTCCTGGCTTCTGGTCATTGCTGGAAATTCCTAGTGTCCTTGGCTAGCAGCGGCATCTCTCCATCTCTGCCTCCAGCATCACATTGCCTTCTTCCCTCTGGACCTGTGTGTGTCTGCATTTGTGTATCCAGATTTCCCTCCTTTTATAAAGGTCCACCTGAATATAGTATGATCTCATCTTGATTTAACTAATTGCATCTGGAAAGACCCTGTGTCAAATAAGGTCCTGTTTTGAGGTTCTAGGTGAACATGAATTTGGAGGGACACTATTCATCCCAGTACACACAGTGAGCAAATAGTCCTTTCATATTAGTTTTACTAGATCACTTTTCTTTTTTACAGTTGATGTGGAAACATAGGAAAACCCTAGGATCTGTAGTAAGGAGGCAAAGGGAGAAAACGCAGGGAGAGCTGAGAGGGAGGGAAAAGGACAGTATCAGATTCCACTCCTTTGTGCTTGGCAGGTCCTATAGCCAGATGAATGGTAAACCCATGTGTGTTTCGCTTTCTCAGTAACTCGCTTGCATTTTAACTGGGGAATCCAAGCATTTAGTTAGGTTAATCAGTATTTTCCTTTTCTATTAGTGACATATATAAACTGTTTGATGGAGAAGTGAAAGAAAAATGAGTAATCCTTTAGAATGATTAAGATTCATGTCAAATCTTTTCTGTTTTCAAAAATTTGAAAATGATCAATGATTTTCTCATACTTGAGGTCTAGTGATTTGAGTTGTAACTACTAAATTTGGTAAGAGGAGAAAAATACTTTGACCATTTCCTAAATGGGGGAACCTTAAGATTCTGTTAATTTAAAGGGAAATTAATTTTGCTAAGAAAGTTATTTTGATTCTTTTAGTGAAAAGAATTTCTAAAGCTGATGAAATGCCAATAGCCCTTTTCATCCATTTAAAACAATATGCCAAATGAAAAATTTTAATAAAATTTAATATCTACTGTTTGTTTTTATAACTTAGTCATTTTTTGGAAGCATTTTAAGACCCACTATTACCTGATTTATGAAAAACAAGTTTATTTCCTTTTTGAAGGATTGGCAATATTTTTTAAAACATTTTTTATTACTGCTTAGAAGCAGTAGGAAAATGTTTTTAAGTGAAGAAAATGAAGGTAGTTCTTCTTTTCTGTTTTTCTGTCCCTGATTTCACAGCCAAACAGTGAGAGTTTCTCCCTTCATCCTGAGTGCAGAAGTAAAGCTCTCCTGTATACACAGAGCTTGTTGACTCACAAGTCCTCATTATACTTGATGAGATAACACTCCCTAATTTAAAACCCTATTAGACAAAATAAATATTTTCTTGGGACAGAATGCTTTGTGGTTTAATGACTCAACTTTCTCTCAGTGCTGGAAACCTGGGTTCTTAGTCAGTGCCACAAGAAAAAACTTGTTTTATATTATCCCTGACTTTTAAAAAAAGGCATTTATTTTATACCCATTGAGTTCAGGTTATAGGGTAGAAGAAAGTACTTTTTAACTCTCCAAAAGCTTATAATGGAATTGAGAAATGACATGTGTTCCCAGAAAACCTAATTGAACACTTAACAAATAATACTAGGTTGAACCATATGAAGTTGGCATATCTGACTTGTTTTGACTCACACAAATGCTACTTCGCAGTGTTAGTCCCTCAGTTGTGTCCAACTCTTTGCCACCCCAGGGGCCTGGCAGGCTGATATTCCATGGGATTTCCCAGGCAAGAATACTAGCGTGGGTAGCCATTCACTTCTCCAGGGAATCTTCCTAATCCAGGGATGAAACCTGGGTCTCCTGCATTCTTTACCATCTGAGCCACCAGGAAGACTTGATACTTCATAATGTCCAACCTGAAAGTTCAAAACCAGTTACTGTCACTCACCTGGATTTTCTATGTCCTTTAGTCCTTTGTGTGTTAAAGCTGTTGTGCACAGAAGCCTGTCTGGAGCATTGTACCTCAGCGCTTAATCCCAGGGGATGTGGGGCCCATGTGTCTTCCCTCAGAGATCTGTGCACAGACTGTGTCCCTCTTTTCTTCTGCCCTCTGCTGTCTCTTCTCAGCCCTTTTATTTCCACACATGAGGATTTTCTTTCCTCCTAAGCATCGCCTCACCATATTCCTCTTTCTTGCTAGCTTTGGCCAAGGAAGGTCTCTCCCTGTTCTCCACTCCTCTTTCTTTTTTTCTTTCCATTCTTTGTGTCTCCTTTTTTCCACTACAAATCATGATCATGCAGTTGGTGGTTATAAAACCCAGGAATAAAGCTAGTGATAGATTTGTGTGAAGGAAAGGGAAAGAAGAAAAACCATGAGTTTTGATGTAAAATAATAATAATCTAGATCTGGTGATAACAAAAGCCCTGTAAAGTCACTTTATAATCTCTGAAAAAATCCAACCATTATCTCTTTTCAGTTGAATCTGCTTTTTCTCAGTGATCCTTATCCCAAAAAGAGAATAATCTGTACTCAAAGAAAAGAAAGACTATTCCTCAGATTGTCTTATTGCTTTCTTGTTCCTTTTTTTTTCTCAACCAATACTGAAACAATTGTGATTCATAATGGCATTCTTTTTTCCTTTCTTTTTTGCTATGGCATACTTGCTTCCCTGGTGGCTCAGATGGTGATGAATCTTTCTGCAGTGCAGATCTCCTGGAGAAGGGAAAGGCAACCCACACCAGTATTCTTGTTTGGGGAATTCCACGGATGGAGAAGCCTGACTGGCTACAGTCCATGGGGTCACAAAGAATTGGACATGACTGAACAACAAACACACTATCTCAGCTACATGAAATTGACTTTTAGGGTTTATTTGGTAATCAAAGCACCACTTACAATGTAGTATTACAGAATAAATCATTTTTATTGTTAAAAAAAACTTTGTAACACAACCCTTTGGTAAATTAGGATTTACTTTAGTATAAACTGAATAGCTAAGAGATGAGGAAACACAAGTTTCATTACAATCGGCGACATTCTGGAGTAAATGACTTCCGTAATTAGGTTTAATAGAAATTGATCACCAGAGATTACAAAGAGGGAAGGGAAAAGGATTAGTAGGCAGCCCAAGCAAAAACATACAAACAGTGAAGCAAGGTGTACCTAAGGGAAATGTGGATTTCCCTGACCATGACTGGAAGGCTGAGTCTGGGGAAAGGAGAGGGGCTTAGGGTCATATTGGAGAACTCCTCAGGGGGGAAATATGGAGATTGTTGCTGGGACCTCTGAAGAACAAGTTATTAAGCTAAATGCAGAGCAGGGACCCAGTGACCATCTGTTCTTGCCTCCTCTACGTGAGAGATGTTCATTCATGAGAGCTGAGATGACCAGTATTAGTCTATTCTGAGATCCAGCCTCCCATCCTCTTCAGTTAGCACATCGGTATTCCTGATGTGTTGGTTATGTGTTTTGCATTATTACTTGTTGTTAGGGATGATTTCTAATTAGAGTTTTCTTTTGTAACATTATCACAAGTTGAGGACAGTAATTGAACTCATTCATTAAGTAAATGATGACATTTCTAGTCACTGCCAAAGGCTGGGTCTAGGAGGCCCTTGTGGCATTTGCCCACCTGATGCAGGTGATGAACATGGAGGAAGCCAAAGATGTAATTCAGACAATTATGAAAAAATTATTATCCGTGTTACATTCATCATCAAACAACTGCCAGGCATTTGGAAGTCCAGTAAGTCGAACATGATGAAATTGACAGTTATGAAAATTAAATGTAGAAGCTAACCTCCATAAGAATTATCTTGAAAAAGTAAAAAAGATATATAGAGACTCATCCTCATATTTTAAAATATTTTTTTTTTGTTTCACATTATCACCAAAGGTGGTTTACTACAGGCACCGGATTGTGTGTTGGAATGTTTTACTGTCTTACAAGTAACATTTGTATAACGGACTTTTGGACTCAGAGGGAGAGGGAGAGGGTGGGATGATTTGGGAGAATGGCATTCTAACATGTATACTATCATGTAAGAATTGAATCGCCAGTCTATGTCTGACGCAGGATGCAGCATGCTTGGGGCTGGTGCATGGGGATGACCCAGAGAGATGTTATGGGGAGGGAGGTGGGAGGGGGTTCATGTTTGGGAACGCATGTAAGAATTAAAGATTTTAAAATTAAAAAAAAAAATAAATAAAGACTAGATTCTCACTTCTAGTTTTATGAGGCTTATGGATCATCATATAGCAAGAACATATTGATTAGAGCCTTTACATCTCTGAATTACAGGTGTGAGAATTTTGAGAATATCTGATTTGTAAGAAAAATTAGTATTTGTGAGTTCAGGAAGTACAGCAGATGCTAAACATTTTTGGTGCAAGGAACAAATTACACAACTTCTCTGGAAACTTTACTGCTTCTAAAAATACTACAAAGTAATAATGTTTACAGCAACGCAATTATTATAAAAGCTCTAGGTTGACAAAGATAATTCTCTGAGTGCCTGAAAGAACTAACTAAGGCAGAGAAGTTCAGAGCCAGGTTCTTTAGGGACTCCAGAGTTTCATAAACTCTTACGAATTGTGGCTGGCACCACAGTCCTTTTGGACTAGTGAGCTAAGTGGGGCAAAGGTGAGCAAAGGAAGCAGATGATGCATAGTAAAGATGCTATAAAGTTGACCTGATGCTATAAAGGTGTGTGACATCACCACAGACTTGTGGAAAATAATAGTAGACATGCTAGACCAGCCTAGGAAGGAAGAGGAGCTTTTGAACCAAAGCTTTACATTGACATTATTTGAAACAGTCATAAATAGCAATAGTCTCTGCAAGCAGCTGTTGTAGTTATGAGTCAACCCCTCTTTGCAAAATGGGGCTTTGTATTCTTTCACCCAGGAAGCCCTTGCTAAATGTCTGTAATGTGACAGATGTTGTTGATGTGACAGAAACAGAGGGAGTTAGCCACATGGACCCCAAAAGGACTTACTGTCTGAGGCGAGAGAGTCGTCATGATTATGGTAAAGCTAAAATGTAGTAAAATTGCCTATAACATGAGGTGTGTAGGGAAGCTATGTTTGAAAAGGTGAACTGGGTCCAAAAGATGGAAGGGCTTGAATACTAAACTGTGGAGTTAAAACTCTTCTGTACAGTGTTGAACCATCTAATGGTTTTCAAACACAAATGTACACCAGGAAGATCAATCTATTTGTAACGTTGGAATGGGTTGGAGGATGCAGGAGAGACCCGATAGCAAATAGCTGGAAAACTCTCTAAATTGAAGAGGTAATGAAGTTAGGAAGTAGATGGTGGTAGTTAGAATAGACAGGGATAGATGGACCTCATACTGGTGAGGTGAAAGTATGTTCCATGTATTTATAACTGCTGCCCCATCACTTCTTCCTCCAAGGCTTATAGTAGTTTATCTTCAGTTAACAACGTAAATAAAGGAGGATTAAAAAAAAACTAAAGGAATAGTAGTGTCATAAGCCAGAGAGATAATTACTTTACAGATTGCATATTCATAAAGTTCTATATAATTCTATGTAATTACATTTATTCATGATCAGGTATACAGTCCACATTGTCTGAAAGACAACTGGTGAGGAAAAGGTTTTTTTTTCTTTTTTTTTTCTTTAACATATAAGAAAGAGAGAAACTTTCAGTCACTATAGGGAGAGTATTAAATAAGATGGTAGCTTACACCCTTCTCAGTTTTTCTGCAGTTTGCCTGACAAAGCGGCCCATGTGGCTGCATCTTTTGTGTCTCTCAAAGCAAGCTCAGGTGTGACGACAAAGCGCCCCTCACCAGTGACTGGAGGTTGAATGATGGGAGCAGAACTCAGGGTTGACTCCCAAGAGCTGTCCCTGGTGGCTTGGGGCTTGGTTTTCTGCCCTTGTACACAGAGCCATATTCTGCCAAGTTTCCTGCTCCTTGCCTGCTCCATGGTTATATAATCACCATTAGTTTTGTTTTGTGTTGCAAAAGATAGCAATTTAAAATTCTCTTGCATTAGGTATTTGTTATTTATGACCTTAGCAAAGGCATGAGTCTTTCTTTGGGGATTATACGTGCCATCAAAAGAAGACCTACATTTTCTCTGCCATTAGATTATAGGAATTTGACAGCCTTAGAAGAAAAATGCCAGCAACCAAGAAACTTTTTTCTATTTTTACAACTAAAAACCAACCTTGTTCAATTTGAATATTATAAAGAGATGTGGGGGAAAAGGCCAGGATTTTTAGCACCTCTGAGTGAAAGTGAAAGTTGCTCAGTCATGTCCGACTCTTTGCGACACTATATAGTCCATGGAATTCTCCAGGCCAGAATACTGGAATAGGTAGCCGTTCCCTTCTCCAGGAGATCTTCCCAACCCAGGGATTGAACCCAGGTCTCCCACATTGCAGGCAGGTTCTATACCAGCTGAGCTACCAGGGAAGCCCTCAGTGACTCTAAGAGAGATCATGTGCAGTCATTAATGAAACACAAGATTTGTGATAAACCTAAGCCCTTCCTTGAGACCCAGACCAAGGTCCTCAGTTCCTCAGGGCTTAGGGCAGTGATTCCTGGGTGGTTTGGGTCCCTGGTCCTCTGTTCTTGCTCAGATTGAGACTCTTCTTTCCTCTGGAACAAATACTAATAAAGCCAAACTTGACTGAGCTCATCCTGGTTCCAGGGGCAGGAGTGAGGGAGGGGGGTGCTTCACAGTTTATTAGTCTTGGGAAGTGATCACAAATGACAAAAATTGACATATTATTTATTGGTCCTGAGACAGCTTGGTTAAATTTCACTAACTCTGCAGCACCCAAAGCCTAGATTTCACAACATGGAATTATAAGGGCAAAAGTCCCCAGGCTCTGTTGGAGAGAAAGTGATCTGCATTCCCAGTGGTCAGATAGGAGGGGAACTTGGACAAATATGAGGGGAACTCTCCTACACGGCACATTGGGAGATAGCTCCCAGCTTTCTAGCTGCCATTTAAAACATCTGGTTTAGTGATATACACTGCACTGCGGTTTTATGGCCACTGGTTTTTTTTTTTTTTCCCTTGGTTATTTATAGTTGGGTTTATATTCTGTTTCAGAAATGATAACTGAAAAATGGTTTGTTTTATGGAAATAATGAGCTATAGAAAAATGTTTTATTATTTGTTTGTGGCATCTGCTAGTTTGCTTGGCAGTGCATTACAATAAATATCTATCTTGCTTTAAAAATAAAAAAATCAAGGGGCCCGGAAAGTTAGAAACAATAGAGACGAGCCAGACCAGGGAGTTTTGTTGTTGTTGTTGTTTCGTTGCTATGTTACATTCAACTCTTTGCGACCTCATGAACTGTGGCCCACTAGGCTCCTCTGCCCATGGGATTTCCCAGGCAAGAATACTAGAGTGGGTTGCCATTTTCTTCTCCAGGGGTTCTTCCCGACCAGAGATTGAACCTGTGCCTCCTGGGTCTGCAGCATTGTCAGGCAGATTCTTTACCACTGAGTCACCAGGGACACCCCCAGAAAGTTTTTACAAAAACACGACTAAAAAAGATGATAAAATTGAAACTTGTGTAACACTAGATGGCAGCGCTTCTGCATTAAAAGCTATTACCATTTGCTGACACAAAATACTTGGATTAATGATGTAGTATTTTTTATATGTCTTAAACTATCAGGGTGTTTTGGATTTTCAAAACGTGGATGAGCATAGAGAGTTTATAATTTATCCATCCAACTGAGGATTTGTGACCATGAAACTCGTCTGCAGAGAATTTGAAATCAGTCTCTAAACTGGGAGTTAGGTTCTCTACCCTTATCAAAATAGCTGATACTTATTGAGCACCTGTTATGGAGCAGTACTAGACTAAGTGTTTTGTGTTACCTAAGTTAATTCTCATGACAATCTGATTATAATCCCTGTTTTGCAAATGAGGAAACAGGCTGCAAGAAGTTAAGGAACGAGCCAAGATCACATGGGTAATGGCTAGGTTGGTATGACTGAAATCTGTTTATACATTGCTATATTTCATGTCTCATTTACATGAGAAAAATACAAACTTGAATACAACATTGCTTTTGAAGGGAAAACCCATTCTGTAAATCCAAAATCCTTGGTTTTCCAAGAGAAATATATTAGTTTTTTGTTTGTTTTCCGGCAGTGGGATAGATTGGTGTGGTTCTATTGTCACACTGACATTAGCTGACTCTTGGTGAGCCTTGGCAGAGAAGCCTAGCATTAGTTCCACGCACATGGGTAAGCAGCAGGCCCAGAGCCCTGCCAGCCTCGTGGTTTCTCAGAGCCAATGTCTCCTCAAATGTGCAATGAGGGACTGCACCAGGTAATCACTAGGGGCCTTTCCAGGCCTAGAATTATCTGACGGTATGTCCATAATCTGATACAGGGCCTCATATTAATTAGCAGGATTACTCCATATATGTTAGCTCCCTACCATTTAGCAATTGCCTCAATGAAATATTAATACTACTACACATTCTATTTAGTGCTGCTTGTTAATAAATTAAAAGTTTCCTCCCTTCCTTTCTGGCCAGCAAACTTATGTAGCCTTATAACCACAGTCTTAATTCAGAGGAGTGGCTCTAATATCTGGTGTTTTCAGCTCTCTTGGCCGCACCTTTTTTTGTTCAAGTTACAGCTCTGAGGCTTATTAGAACACACCAAGAGTTCTTTAAGTAGCCACTGGATGGCAGTAGAGCATCAATTTATACCCTAGTTGTTGAGTCGCTAAGGCCTGTCCAGCTCTGCAACCCCATGGACTGCAGCACTGCAGGCCTCCCTGTCCTTCCCCATCTCCCAAAGTTTGCTCAAACTCATGTCCATTGAGTCGGTGATGCCATCCAACATCACAGAGGTGATCTCATCCTCTGTCACTCCTTTTTCCTCCTGCCCTCAATCTTTCCTAGCAGCAGGGTCTTTTTCAAAGAACTGAAGCTTCAGCTTTAGCATCAGTCCTTCCAGAGTCTGGTCTTCAGGGTTGATTCTTTTAAGATTCACTGGTTTGATTTCCTTGCTGTCCAAGGAACTCTCAAAAGTCTTCTCCAGGACCATAGTTCTAAAGTATCAATTCTTCATTGCTCAGCTTTCTTTATGGTCCAATTCTCACATTCATGGCCTAGAAATCTTTTGTGCCTCATTTGTTTTACATGTACATTATCTTTGAACCAAGAATTATTAGATAGAGAAACTCATAATTTGCTTTATATTGGGCTACATATGTTAAAATGCTCAAGGAGCAGCTTGATGAAGCCGACCTGATCAGGAAAAACCTGAGGTGGATTTATAGGAAACAAAAGCTAAAGTTTCATGGGCAACTTCAGCGCATGGGACCCTAGTGCTATATATTTTGAAAAAGTAGGATACTTTGTTTTCTTTTTCAAGAGGGCCCCAAAATTATATTCTCCTCAAGCCTCACAAAGCTTGTATTTGCCTGGAAATAACCATAAATAACTTTTAATTTAGGAAAGGGCCAACCATTGTATTATTATTAATTTTATACCAACTTAGTCTCCAAGGAGAAGCATAGTAGAAAAGCTTTTGTGATTCATATATACAAATAATATGTATAATATATGTTTTAGAAAACTTATGAATTTTTGACATTTGAAAAAATGTCATAAAAATTTATGACATTTGATTCCACTTGTTTGACTTGATGTGAATAGAATGCTAGATTTCTAATTTAAAAACTAGATATGCAATAAGCAACAAAGGTTTACTGTATAGCACAGGGAACTATATTCAGTATTTTGTAATAACCTGTAATGGAAATAATTTTAAAAATAATGTATGTGTATGTGTAACTGAATCACCTTGCTGTGCACCTGAAATATTGTAAGTCAACTATACTCCAATAAAATATATATATTAAGGAAAAAACTCCAAGAAAGGAAATATGGCTTTGAAAGCAAACCAGATAAAAAAAGGAACAGAAAATAATGCAATAAGTGGGCCAGTATTCCACTTATGAGTCTGAGTAAAATAAAGTACTTAACACCGAAACTCCCTTCACTCTGGCAGGATAATACCTGTACTAAGAGAAAGAAAGACTGTAAACTAGCCAGTTAGATTTTCCACTGATAAAACTCCAGACTAGTATGGCAATTTGGGGTGGGGAGGGGGATTTTATTTTGTTTTTTAACCCCAGAAATAATGTGCTTAATAACAGACCAGTAGTGATTATTCAGAAAGGAAGCTCTATTTCCATTTATAAATCTTAGATTTCTCCCAGGGGGCCATACTTAGCCTTTCTTACAACCACCTGCAGCCTACTCATCAGGAGTTAAACTGAAAATATATCCTTTGAAAAAGAAAAATGAACTTTTCAATTGGTCTTTCTGGTTGCAAACACTTGTTAAGATCGCCTTTTAAGCTAGGGAAACTTGAGCCAACTCATTTGAAAAGACCCTGATGCTGGGAAAGTTTGAGGGCAAGAGAAGAAAGGGGCAACAGAGGATGAGATGGTTGGAGGGCATCGCTGAGTCAATGGACATGAGTTTGAGCAAACTCCCAGAGATAGTGAAGGACCAGGAAGCCTGGCATGCTGCAGTTCATGGGGTGACAAAGAGTCGGACACGGCTTAACGACTGAACAACAACAACAAGGGGGATTTATCTATGTCTAGCTTTGTCTGTAACTGTTATTCACGATTGAAATATTTTGTCCACATGATGAGCTCCTATGTCTACTATATCTTAATGTCCTGAGGGTTTGGAGTGGGTTTCCTAACCTTTACTTTGTATGATACATGAAAGGAGATATAAAAATGGTTGCTGAAACAATGAGAGCTAGATATTACTTAAATTACTGTAGGGCCCAGGGCCCCCTTCAGCACGATTCTAGGTATTTTATGTCTGTGTAATGTTTTGTGAAGGTTGCATTTCAGGAGACAGACTTGTGTAATATGTTTGCTGGGAGTAGAAATTCTGTGCCTGACACTAGAGAGGAACTAGAAAATGTGTCTGGGGCGAGAAGCTCCTAAAACGGAACTCAGCTTGCAAAACCCTCTGAGCCCACACACCCTGTGGCCTTTCTTTACCTCCCAACTGAGCCCTGGAGCCAACTTCGAATTAATGATGCCTGTTACCACGTGGTCAGCAGCCATGCTTGGATCTTGGTTTAGAGGAAAAGAAATTCAGCCAACACCTCATCCCCCTCACCTCCAAGGGAGGTCAGAAGTTACTTGCTGTAGCACAACTCTCTGCAGTTAATGGCTTGGGAATTATGAGTGAAGCAAGGACCTTGCCTGGACTACGTATGAGGGTCATCCCTTTCCTCAGGCCACGGAGAAGCTAAATCTGCCTTCTGAGATCATGACCCCAGGCATATAGATTGACCCTTGGAGAGCAGGCTAAGTCTTGTTAGTTTATCCCCAAGCCAGGAGAGCAAGCAAACTGCCTGGGTTTAACATGCAGTGAGGCCAGAATCATGAATGTTTCTGCTTTGGTAATTCAAATCCAACCGTGAATATATCTCAACTCTTTATCTAACAACAGTGTACCAAGTGTGGGGGACATGTAATTAGACAGGGAGGTGGAGTGACACACACACACATCTGTATCCACTCCCCTGCCCCTTTCCTAACAGAGCCCAGCTTGTTCTGGTGCCCACCCTGTGCACCGTGATGTCCCTCTGGCCCCAGCCTCTGGGGGTAGGTCCCCCAGTGGTTTTGCTGTAGACATGAGATATGCAGAGAAGTCTGCTAGGTGGTTTCTAGAGAAGACTTCCTTACTTCTGAGAGAGAGATGCAGGAAGAGATAGTCTTTTCATCACCTGGAATTATCATGTATCTATACATGATGACCAGAACTATAGCAACCACTCAGTTCAGCAGCAATGGAATAAACTGACTAAATGAACTCAGTCCACCTCTCTCGCTTTATATTCAGTGATTTATATTTGTCTTTGATTAGGCTTCTGTGGGAGAAGGCAATGGCATCCAACTCCAGTACTCTTGCCTGGAAAATCCCATGGATGGAGGAGCCTAGTAGGCTGCAGTCCATGGGGTTGCTAAGAGTCGGGCACGACTGAGCGACTTCACTTTCACTTTATACTTTCATGCATTGGAGAAGGAAAAGGCAACCCACTCCAGTGTTCTTGCCTGGAGAATCCCAGGGACAGAGGAGCCTAGTGGGCTGCCGTGTGTGGGGCCTCACAGAGTCGGACACGACTGAAGCGATTTAGCAGCAGCAGCAGGCTTCTGTGAGTTGGAATTGCTATTACTTGCAGGCAAAAGAATCCTATACTATAGGCAGGGGTTGGATCACAAGAAAAATACATAAAAAGAGCACCCTTGCTAGCTTTTAATCACACGATACAAAAGTATCTAGCAGGAAGAGAGAACTCCATTTTGGATCTCTGCCCACCTTCAACAATACACAGCTTAGGAAGCATATGTAGTTCAAGTTTATCACTTCATCTCTAGATTCATTCAATGGGCACATATTTTTCCCTTCAAAAAGAAAAAATCTTAAAAGGGGTAGACTTTCTATACTTTTCTTTTTACTTTTACAATTCATAAAACTTCAGTGGTTGGAATCCATTTTCAAGTCTTGTTACCAAGTCCAAGCTCATACTACTCCTTGCACAACAAACAGGCCAATAAATTGAGACACCAGTTGTTGGGGCAGAAATAGCGACTTTATTTGGAAAGCCAGCAGGCAGAGAAGCTCTCTGTGTCCCAGAGAGCCATCTTGCCTGGGTTTGGATGCTAGCTTCTTTTATAAAACAAAGAGTGGGGGATGAGGAGGTAGAGTTTAAAAAGGTAATAATTGTTGCAAATATTTCCTGGTTCCAACCAGACTCTGGAAGAGATGTGTTAATTGCTTTATTCTGGCAGTCATTTATAGGTGGGCCTTGGTGAGGATGTTTCCTGTGAGCTAAATGAGGGTACAGGTCAGGCTTAGGGGGCAGGATTCCAAGATATGGGCCATCGCATATACTTGAAGCTATAGGCAATCTCCTTTTAGTGATTAACTGTAGCAAAAACAATAGAGAAGGAAATGGCAACCCATTCTAGTATTCTTGCATGGAAAATCCCATGGATAGAGGAATGTGGCAGGCTACAGTCCACAGTGTCACGAAGAGTCAGACACAGCTGAGAACAAAGACAACAGAACACAAAAGTTAAAGAAACAGATCCAGTATGGCGTTATATTTGATTTTCTTTGCTACAATCCTAGTGGTCTTCACTTGCTTGCTGCTCTTCTTGGCTTATTTGTGAGCAGAAGCAGCACAAGGCTGTGATTTAGGGTCAATGTCCAGTTAATAAAAATAAATCGTGATACAAACATACATCTGTGGTAAGTGTTTAACACCTTCTCAATCATAAGATACTTTTCAAATGTTATATAATTCTTTGAAGCTAGGTGTATTTTTCTATCCCTATTTTTCTATAAATGCCATCTATAATTCCTAAGGAGAGATTTTCCTCTAAGGTGAACTTCAACACTTACTTTCAGAGGGTAGAAATTTTTAAGTCCTTATATATGGCATGAGCATCGCAGGAAGGAAACTGTTCAGAGTGGTTACTTATGCAGAGAGAAATATAACTGGGCTAAAGAAATTACTTTTTATTTCAGTTCGCTTCAATATTGATTGAGTTGTATTTACTCTGTACAAAAATTACTTTTAAACAAAATTGGGAAGGAAGACAAAAAGAAATTGTTGCTGTTGAAATACCTTCACATTTTCTGTAACACAAAGAATAATGTTTTCCAAAACAAAGAGGTACAAGATGGATTTCTTATAGTCACTCCCATACATTTCTTCCTTGTTGATATTACCTCATTGATTTATGCCTCCTCATCTCTTAAAGTGTTAGTGCTTTGCCCTACTTTTTATCCTTGGTTCATTGTATTGATAGAAATTCCTCATAGGCTTTTATTTCTTCTGTGAAATATTAAAGACTTTAATTTTTAGTTATCTTCATGAGCCGCCTTCTCCTGGTCCAGTATCTTCTCAGTCTTAAGTATATGCTTAAGAAATACATCAACCCTTGTATCAGTTACGATGCTCAACTGCAGGTAACAGAGAACATTCGACTCAAAAAGACTTAAAGAATGGGACATTTATATGCAATGTAATAAGAACTTCAGAGCTAGAGCAGGTCTGCTGCTGCTGCTGCTGCTAAGTCACTTCAGTCGTGTCCGACTCTGTGCGACCCCATAGACGGCAGCCCACCAGGCTCCCCTGTCCCTGGGATTCTCCAGGCAAGAACACTGGAGTGGGTTGCCATTTCCTTCTCCAATGCATAAAAGTGAAAGTGAAAGTGAAGTCTCTCAGTCGTGTCCGACTCTCAGCAACCCCATGGACTTCAGCCTACCAGGCTCCTCCGTCCATGGGATTTTCCAGGCAGGTCTAGGATTGGTTAATTCAGCTACTCAACAAAGTACTTGAAGATGCAAATTGCTCTCACATTTCTGCCCTGCTTTCTTCTCCATCACTTCTCCAAAGCTAATGCCACTCCTGATTCCAAGATGCGGTCACATTCATCACATACAGGCATGATACTGGCCTACAGGGAAGGACTATTACTTTCTGTAAACTGTCTTTTAAGAGAAAGACCTTCTCATGATTCCTTCAACAGATGTCCCTCACATCTAGTGGCCAGAATTGCCTGAGATATAAGGTGAAGTACAAACACTGGAAAATCGCATGAATGGAGGAGCCTGGTAGGCTACAGTCCATGGGGTCTCATAGAGTCAGACATGACTGAGTGACTACTTAAGTAAATACAAAGACTTTAAGGATCAGGGAGACCTGAATCAATGTGATGGTATCAGCTAGAGAGATAGATGTGGGCTTATGTCTTAGTCAGTTCCTGGTGAGGGGATTCCAGGATTAGACCAATCATGATTGATTACCAGGACAAGAAGCAACTTCCTCTGAAGCACATGGAAAATAGCTATCTGAACAAATCAGAGTTGTTATCAAAGAAAATGTATGTTGGAGGTTTGACAGTTAGGCTTTGGGTTTGGATAAAGGAAATGGTTTGAGGTTAGGCAACCACCAGTGTCTGCTAAAACACTGCCTTTATTGGTTTCCATTGCTTTTAAATCTAATAAATATGATAATCCTGAGAACAGATTCCTTTGCCTGGCATAGCCTAGATTCTTCCCCTAACTGGGAGGAATCCGTTTTCACTTTATTTCCAGAGTTCAAAAAACATACAAATGCTTTTTCTTTTTTCCTTAAGAGCAATGACAGCAGAGCAACCAAGCAAATATAAAATGAATTTGTATTGCTTTCGTATAAAAATCTGTCTAGCCATCTCACAATTTACTTACTTACTGTCTGTCTCCAATTTGTTTTCTGCACAGGATTTAAAAGAATTCTGTTAGCCACATAGGGAAGTCAGCAAAGTTTATTTATAAATGTGCTATGAGAATACCAAGTTATCTACAATTCTTTGTAGGTTTTGAAGAATGATTCATTATTTTGACTGATTGGAAATATACAGAGGGAAGTGTGCCTTTAGCCTCTTGTGTTTTTAGTGTTCTTGAGAAGTTGTTGTTTCCACTCTTTACAGAGCTTTGGAGGTAGTGGACGGAGCACGTGTGGCTGGAGAGTATGAAGAATGTACACTATACTGCGGGGAGTCCCAGTTCTTTCATACCACCTGTGAGATGCCTGGTGCTTCACCTACAGAGTCTGGAATCTTTAAAAAGGTAATGCTTCATTTCCGATATTTGACTCCTGGGACTAAACACTTTACTGAATTAAAGCAGTGTAAAATAACACCTGTCTGGTTGAAAAACATAGTTAAAAAGATCGTAGATGGTTAAAAGGTCATTACATGTCAAAGCACCGTGATAATAAATCAGGATCAAAGGAAGAGTTTGAACCTTTGCTCTTTGCTGCCTTCAGAAGTTCTGTGTGGTTGTCATGGGTGCCTTTTGCTGCCTTTTCCCCTTCATATACCTTTAACTCAAAGATATACAAAGTAAAATGATATCAATATTTGGAAACAGTGATTCTTTCCCATAAAAAGCATTTTATTTACTTACATTTCCTTCCTACTGTAAGGCATTTAGAGTTGTTACCATTCTATCAGCAGTTACATTTTAATATCTAGATGTTTGCATAGAAAGTTCTAACAACTATATTGCTTTAAGAGAAGCTTTTAATTGTGTTTCTGTAAAAGAAACTTTATTTTACTTTAAAAGTTAAGTTCTAACTTAACTACATCGCTTTAAAAGTTTTCCCCCAGGTGGGAGATAAAAGTATATTCTTATTAACTGCATCCTTTTACCCATGAAAGGACATGGCTTGTGCACTTGCCTGCAAGCAGCAAGATAAAATAAAGTCTTGACTCACAGTGTGAGAGCTGGTTTAGCTGCCAGACTTTGAAGGCTGTATAATACAGTTCTTGTTACAACTTCTTAGAAGATCACTGAGGGTTAGCAATGAGAGATAGTTTGTCATGAAAGAAATCCCCTCCCCAAAGGAGTTTGTTTTAGTAATGTTGTATATTAAAAGTGAAACAATTACTTAGTGCAAGATGAAAAATTTGGAGATTGGATATACAACACTGTGAATGTATTTAGGACTACTGATGTATTTAGGATTAAATGTATTTAGGACTGCTGAGCTGTATATTTAAAATGGTTAAGATAGTAAATTGTATGTATGTGTATTTTACCACAATGAAAAAATTTTAAAAATATCCTTGGTGATAAGCTGTAAGAAAAAAAGACATGATGATATCATAAGCTCATATTTTAGTTTATTAGAAAATAAAAGTGGGTAGAGAAATTCATAGAAAATACTTTCTAACTCAAAATAGCATAATTTATCAATGAGTACCAGAAGTATAAAATTAAGTTTTATAAAATGATGAAATGAAAAAATCAAATTTAACTTTAAAAAATTAAGTAACCTGGCTTACTATAATTTATATGTACTTTCAAATTGGTTTTACATTTTGTTCTTCTTTATAAGAAACAGTTTGTAACTGGAAACAAAACCTGATAAATCCAGTCACTGGCCGTGAGTTTTGAGTTGTTTTCTATATTTTTCCCTTAATAATTATAATTCTGCAAGTGTCATGTCATTAAGTATCTCATGATATTTACTGAAGTCCAGGAAACAGTTGGTGGCAGCACGTAAAGTTGGGCCAAAAGTAACTTCCCTGAGAGGGATGACTGTGAAGGGTCTGTGGTACTTCCTCCCTTGGTCTACAATTCAACAGCAGCCGTGTCTTCTTCACGATACTCCCACTCTGTCTAGACATGCTCTCTCGACACTTGCTTGCTGTCCCAGGATACAGTCAAGGAGGGCTGGCAGGGAGAAGGAGGCCAGGCAGAACACCCAGGAAAGGCAGACACCAGGGACCAGAAATGGATGAAATGGGCACCCAGTGTAGGAAGGGAGCCAGGGCAGATAGAAGACAGGCAGGAACTTGAAGAAGGGAGGCTAGGCAAAGTGTCGTTCCGGCTACAGTGTCTCCACGTGTCTCCTGAAATGGGGTCAGCCAGGCACTGCACCACACCATCCTGCTCAGAAATGGTCAAATGCCCACAACAGGAAGAACAGGCTTTCAGGTCCACTTCTGGATCTGCCGGTTGTCTCTCCCTCCCCCTTTTTCTCCCTCTCCTTCATCCCTCATGGGTCTGACTCTGGATCTTTCTCATCTGCATATTCTATAAGGACTGGAAGAAAAGAAGAGGCATAGTGCTCTCTTGCCTACTGATGGTGTTCTCAATTTTATGTCTCTTGAGATCATAGCTGAGATGTGTAACTAGGCCATTTTCAGAAGTGTAGTACAGCTCTATACCACCAGTCTGACCAGTATTACTGAGAAACAGAAATTAGCTCCATGTAGATTCTGGGTAATTCATACCTACTGTAAGTGCCAGGGTGCCTCCCATACCTTTCAAAGAATTCTTCTTAGTCTACTCTCTACAACGAGCCTGGGCATTTCCTACAGGATTCAGCAGATTTACTAGGCAATTGTATCAGCATCACCCTTGGTATCTTTCCCAGGCAGAAGGCCATCAGTTCTTCTTAAGATCCCAGAGTTGATCTAGCTCTCTAAGTTATATCTGTTTATTCAGACAAATGTTTCAAGTGTTTTTTTTGGGGGGGGGATTTGAATTATTTTTTAATATAAATTTATTTATTTTAATTGGAGGCTAATTACTTTACAATACTGTATTGGTTTGCCATACATCAACATGACTCCGCCACGGGTATACACGTGTTCCCCATCCTGAACCCCCCTCCCACCTCCCTCCCTGTACCATCCCTCTGGGTCATCCCAGTGCACCAGCCCCAAACATCCTGCATCATGCATCAAACCTGGACTGGCGATTCATTTCATATATGATATTATACATGTTTCAATGCCATTCTCCCAAATCATCGCACCCTCTCCCTCTCCCACGGAGTCCAAAAGACTGTTCTATACATCTGTGTCTCTTTTGCTGTCTCACATACAGGGTTATCGTTACCATCTTTCTAAATTCCATATATATGCTTTAGTATACTGCATTGGTGTTTTTCTTTCTGGCTTACTTCACTCTGTATAATTGGCTTCAGTTTCATCCACCTCATTAGAACTGATTCAAATGTATTCTTTTTAATGGCTGAGTAATACTCCATTGTGTATATGTACCACTGCTTTCTTATCCATTTATCTGCTGATGGACAGCTAGGTTGTTTCCATGTCCTAGATATTATAAACAGTGTTGCGATGAACATTGGGATACACGTGTCTCTTTCAATTCTGGTTTCCTCGGTGTGTATGCCCAGAAGTGGGATTGCTGGGTCATAAGGCAGTTCTATTTGCAATTTTTTAAGCAATCTCCACACTGTTCTCCATAGTGGCTGTACTAGTTTGCATTCCCACCAACAGTGTAGGAGGGTTCCCTTTTCTCCACACCCTGTCCAGCATTTATTGCTTGTGGATGTGGATAGCAGCCATTCTGACTGGTGTGAAATGGTACTTCATTGTGGTTTTGATTTGCATTTCTCTGATAATGAGTGATGTTGAGCATCTTTTCATGTGTTTGTTAGCCATCTGTATGTCTTCTTTGGGGAAATGTCTGTTTAGTTCTTTGGCCCATTTTTTGATTGGGTTGTTTATTTTTCTGGAATTGAGCTGCATAAGTTGCTTGTATATTTTTGAGATTAGTTGTTTGTCAGTTGCTTCATTTGCTATTGTTTTCTCCCATTCAGAAGGCTGTCTTTTCACCTTGCTTCTATTTTCCTTTGTTGTGCAGAAACTTTTAATTTTAATTAGATCCCATTTGTTTATTTTTGCTTTTATTTCCAATATTCTGGGAGGTTCATAGAGGATCCTGCTGTGATTTATGTTGGAGAGCGTTTTGCCTATGTTCTCCTCTAGGAGTTTTATAGTTTCTGGTCTTACATTTAGATCTTTAATGCATTTTGAGTTTATTTTTGTGTATGGTGTTAGAAAGTGATCTAATTTCATTCTTTTACAAGTGGTTGACCAGTTTTCCCAGCACCACTTGTTAAAGAGATTGTCTTGATGACTGTGGCTTTGTAGCAGAGCTTGAAGTCAGGCAGGTTGAGTCCTCCAGGTCCATTCTTCTTTCTCAAGATTGCTTTGGCTATTTGAGGTTTTTTGTATTTCCATACAATTTGTGAAATAATTTGTTCTAGCTCTGTGAAAAAATACCGTTGATAGCTTGATAGGGATTGCATTGAATCTATAGATTTCTTTAGGTAGTATACTCATTTTCACTATATTGATTTTTCCAATCCATGAACATGGTATATTTCTCCATCTATTAGTGTCCTCTTTGATTTCTTTCACCAGTGTTTTATAATTATCTATATATATAAATGTTTCAGTTTATATTTGCACTGAAGTTAAGCCATGTGTCTTCCCAGAAACAATTAAGATTTATTCATTCTCTTTATGTGTTCCGCACACTCTGTTATTGTGTTTGTTTACTTATTTAACATGTTGTTAAAATTCCTTAGACTTTCTTTAGAGCTGACAATATTGTATTGAATCCTTTAATTAAAAGAAGACATTTGTTCTACCTGCTTGTATAAATGGAAATGGATTTTTAAATACTAAGATAATATTGCCTCTCAAATGAGTATATACATCAGCTAGGAAAAAAAGCTTGTGGGTCCTCAGACATGTCCGACTCTTTGCAACCCCATAGAATGTAGCCCACCCGGCTTCTCTGTCCATGGAATTTTCCAGGCAAGAATACTGGAGTGGGTTGTCATTTCCTAGGTAAAAGAGCACAACCACAAATCAAAGCAGAATATTACTAGAATTTAAATCTTATATGAGAAAAATCACCAAGGATCTTATTTATTTACACAAAACAAGTTTTTCCCTTAAGGTGAAGGTGAAGTCGCTCAGTCATGTCTGACTCTTTTCATCCCCATGGACTGTAACCTACTAGGCTTCTCCGTCCATGGGATTCTGGAGTGGATTGCCATTTCCTTCTCCAGGGGATCTTCCTGACCCAGGGATCGAACCTGGGTCTCCCGCATTTGAGGCAGATGCTTTAACCTCTGAGCCACCAGGGAATATTTCCTTTAAACAGCTACGTAAAACCTTTAGTCAGCTTTAGAGTAGATATTTATGTTAATATTTATATTTGTAATAGACTTTTCATATGAGAGAAAAGCACAAGAAAGCGGTATCATTAAGTGAAAACATATATCATCTATGATAATCATATTCAATAATTCTTTCTTTGCATGTAAGAAAGGATTAACCTTGTACATTAATATATCTTTTTGCTGTATTTTTTTACTTCTTATATTTACTACTTAGTTCATTTGTAAATGAAAATGTCTTAATTCTACTACATAAGGATATTTCTGGGATGTGAAAGAATACCTTTTATTTTTACTTTTTAAATTATGAAATATATGTACAAAAGACTTAGAACATATCACATATAATGGTTACATATAATGCCACTATATAATTACAATTATTTTTTAAAGTAGATGAATTAAGATTTTAGGTGAAGTTTCAATTTCAAACTCTCAAAAATTAATAGAATGAATACACAGAGAAGTAGAAGGATATAGTAAACCCTTTATTAATTAAAGTGTTTCTTAAAAAAAAAAGAATAAGAATACCATCATCAAAAGAATAGCAGCATCAAAAAGGGTAATTACCTTAATGAGAATTTCAGTGATCTCTAGTAGGAAAATCTCTTAATTTTCCTTCAATTCTAATCACTTTCTTTGATCTAGAAAATTTCTCGAACAATAGTTATGATAAGTGATACTGTCACATTTTCAATCATTCTGGAGCCAAACTTAAGCAAGTTAAAGGGAATAAACGGGTACAGCAATTGTTTGGTTAAGGGGAAAAAGCTTTTTCTTTTTTTAACCGTTTGGATATTTTATTCTGAACTTGGATAAAGCCTCTATTTCCCATTGCCTGTGTGTATGCATGTGTATAGTGTGTGCATACATACTTTTTAAAAGAAAAAGTAAGCCATGCACCCCCAAACCAAAGTAACTATAATCTATAGAACAGAAGGAATTTTGCCAAATCAGGGCTGCTCCTCTAGTAGTCGCACGTACAGATTTTGATTCTTGTCTATGCTTCTCTGAGCCATCATTCAGAAGACATCTGTGAATCTTTCATCTCACTCTTGCGATTGGGTTGCTCCCAAATCATCCAAAACAGACAGATATTTGCTTTAGTCTCAAGTACCTCAGAGGTGTTTCTGCCACCATCACATTTGACAGCTTTTTCATCACCCAATTAATCTTATAATTGTCAAGGGGGAGTGTTTTCCAGCTTCCACCCTGGGTATTCTAGTTTAGTCAATACGGATAACAATTCAGTTCAACAAGCATTTGTTCAGGTAGTAAAGAGGACAGAACATTTCCTAACATTTACCATGTTCCTCAGGTAGCTGACCACACTGAGAGGCAAGGTCCCATTTCTCTTCCCAACCCCATCATTTCCCCCTTTTCTCTCTCTCCCTAGCTCTTCTATGTGGCCAACCAATTTTCCTCTGGATGGCCAATCCCCAGATTTAACTTATTTCTTAGACTGGACCAAGTTCAAAATATGAATTACTTAAGAAGCCTCCCACAATGGAGGAGACCCTGGTTTGATTCCTGGGTCAGGAAGATCCACTGGAGAAGGGATAAGCTACCCACTCCAGTGTTCTTGGGCTACCCTTGTGGCTCAGCTGGAAAAGAATCCACCTGCGATGCCGGAGACCTGGGTTCGATCCCTGGGTTGGGAAGATCCCTGGAGAAGGGAAAGGCTACCCACTCCAGTATTCTGGCCTGGAGAAGTCACAAAGAGTCGGATACAACTGAACAACTTTCACTTTCCCACTTTAAGAGGCCTCAGACTTGTCCACTCAGCCCAGTCCCCTGGTGCCCAGTGTTGGGTCTTCTCCACTATTGGGCTGGCCTAGGACACAGTGCACTAACATTGGTCACTTGGCTCCTACACTTTGTCTTAGATCACCCAGGTTACTAATGCCACCCAGAGCCCTTCTGAAGTTATCCTGCAAGAAGTAAGACCTTTGAAATCCTGAGTTCCAACTCCCTAATGCTAATCCTAAGAATGAGGTATT
The DNA here is from genome assembly GCF_016772045.2 of Ovis aries. Lineage (NCBI taxonomy): Eukaryota > Metazoa > Chordata > Mammalia > Artiodactyla > Bovidae > Ovis > Ovis aries. The sequence continues at coordinate 30,796,511 of NC_056061.1, read as the reverse complement.
TACTTACTAAGTTAAGTCTTTCCCAATAATGACTTCCTTGAAGGACTTACGAGTATCATCTATCCCTTCCAAAACTGCATTTGACACTCCTGGTGGCACTTCATCTTACCTGCATGTGTGATTAGAGATTGCTGGGCCTTAGAACTACCTTGTCCCAGATCTCTGCTTATATTGTCTATCAGATCTTGATGTCACTTTACCCACCCCACCCTGGGACCCTGTCTGTACTGGCTGCATGGCAGGATTCTTCCTGTGCTCTATAAGTACTATTCTAAAAGGCTAAATATACTGTTAGGAAGGACTTCCCTGGAGGTCCAATGGTTAAGACTCAACACATCCAATGCAGGGGGCACAGGTTTGATCCCTGGTTGGGGAACTAAGATACTGCGTGCCATGTGGCCAAAAATAAATAAATAAATAAATAAATATACTGGTAGCAAAAAAATAGTCAACATAGAGAGCAATGTTTACAGTATGTTACATTTTGTGTAAAGGGGGAATTGGAATATACACATATATCTTTGTAGATGCATTAAGAAATTATGAAAGGATACATGAAAAACTAGTGATAATTACTTAAAAGAGGCAGATGGGATGCAGGTGGGAGGGAAACATCCTACTGTGTTTTTTCTCATATTTTTAGTTTTGAACCATTTGAAAGTGTTGCCTATTCAAAATTTTTTGATGATAGAGGAATGAATAGATATGATTTAAGTTAAATTGTGAGTAAAGGTCATACCTATTCATCCCTTCATCTTCAAAAAATTTTGAATAGGCAATACTTTCAAATGGTTCAAAATTCAAAATATGTGATTAAAGTTACACTGAAATGGTTTAGGAATGCATGTGTGATTTTTTATGGTTCTCTGATTTGCTGTAAATAGTACCAATCCTGATTGCATTGCCCAAGGGGATGTCAGGTTGTTCTAAGTTTCTTATTGCACCATTCTACTACCTTTGCCTATAATCTTTCCCATGCCTAGGAAGTCTTTCCACTTGTCTACTTGCAAAATTCTCATCCTTTAAGATCCTGCTCAAACACCTCTTTCTTTGTGATCCCTGCCCTGGAAAGCATGTTCATTTACCATGGATGTATCACGAACTCGGCACTTACCATATTGATTTTCAAGTCTCTTTCCTTATCAGACTAGGAGGCCCTCAGGGTCAGACTGCATCTGTATGGCTGGAACGTTATCTATAAATTTTGCATGAATGAAATACCGTCAGTTCGTAATAAAAGGTAGTAGAAAACAATGCTGTTGCAAATGTGCAGCATTTCAGCTCTAGTTTGGTTGAATTTTTATTTGTGCTTTCAAAGGCAGAGTTTTAAGTCCACCGAATGTGTATATATATGTAGGCAAGCCACGTGTGAGCAGCAGAAAGGCAATGTGACTGTTTCCAGAGCATGACTCCACCTTCCTTCTTCAGCACGTAGGCTGCGGGGTTGCAAAGATCAAAGTGGATCATGGTGGCATAGGGAACATTTTTTCTCTGAAAAAGCTTGGTATTATTGGATGTAGCAAGAGCTGCCTTTTCTGCATAAGAAGTTTCACATGTTGGGTCTTCTGTAGGCTGGAGAATGTTGCTCTAGTATCCTAAGAATAGTGATACAAAAGCAGGACATGGTATACCAGTTCTTTTTCTCTTAAAACCTAAATATCTGATCTTACAAGAAAAAGACTGATTGCCTGTGTATAGCTAGCTCTGGGAAAATCAAGCCTGTATATAGCTATCTGTGATACTGTACATTTAAATGTATCATAGTCACGAGGAGGTAACAGGAAATCAATGAGTGATTTGTTGTTGTTGTTTTTATACACCAAGTACATGTGTTGTCTTCCTTTGAGGTAATAACTATGGGTGCTGTTTATTTACATATGTATAAATAAACATATTAGTATATATTAGCCAGTCCATTTCCCTGTAACCTATAAAGCTTTGTCTCTAGTCAGGTTTTATTTTGTTTTGTTTTAAAGCTTGGTAATATATTCATTATTTTTCTTCTAAATATTGTTTATTGCAAAAAATATCAAAGAATATGAAACATTCAAAATAAAGACAAATTCTCCCATTACACTTGAAAGTAGCTAGTTTGGTATATATCCTCTCAAAGCTTTTTGTTATGCATTTATAGAAATAGAGTTAGTTTATTCATGCTTTTTCCACCAGAAGGGATCATATACTGCATTGTTGTTCAGTCATTCAGTAGTGTCAGACTCTGTGACCCCATGGACTGCAGCATGCCAGGCTTCCATTTCCTTCACCATCTCCCAGAGCTTGCTCAAACTCATGTCCATTTAATTGGTGATGCCATCCAACCATCTCATCCTCTGTCCTCCCCTTCTCCTCCTGCCTTCAATCTTTCCCATCATCAGAGTCTTCTCCAGTGAGTCAGTTCTACACATCAGGTGGAAAGTATTGGAGCTTCAGTTTCAGCATCAGTGCTTACAATGACTATTAAGGGTTGATTTCCTTTAGGTTTGACTGGTTGGATCTCCTTGCAGTCCAAGGGACTCTCAAGAGTCTTCTCCAGCACCATAGTTCAAAGCATCAATTCTTCTGTGCTCAGCTTTCTTTATAGCCCAACTCTCACATTCATACATGACTACTGGAAAAACCATAGCTTTGACTAGACAGACCTTTTTCAGCAAAGTAATGTCTCTGCTTTTTAATATGCTCTCTAGGTTTGTCATAGCTATACTGTATGCAGTTCTCTGATTCGTTTCTTTTTACTAAGCAGTCTTTGTGATCACCTTTTCAAATCAGTATCTATGCATTTGCCTCTTTTGAACAATTAGTATTCCATATGTAGTATGGAATATAGTAGTATTCCATATGTCTATTACAATGACTCTACTATTCTCTAGTTAACCAATTTTTATGAACATTAAAGTTATCTGCACTTAAAAAAATTTTTTTTTACATATTTCCATCTCTATGGGGTTTTTTGATCACTATTTCTATGGGATAAATTCTCTAGAAGTGAAATTACTAAATCAAAAGCACACTTATTTTTAGATGTTACAGATATTGTCAAATGACCCATAAAAAGTTTTTATCAGCCTAAGCTCCCAGCCAAAGTGAATGAATGTGCCTATTTTTCTACCACTTTATAAATGTAATTGATGTAATGTAATTGATCTTTTTCATTTTGCCATTCTGTTGACATCTCATTGTTTATACTTGTAGTTCTTCAATTAAGAAAGAGGTTAAACTTTTTTTTTTTACATTTATTGGCTATTTGCATTTCTTCAGTGAATTATCTTTTCATGTTTTCTGCTCATTTCATGTTCTTCTGCTCATTTATGTGTTGGGTTTATCTTGCTTACGACACTGTGACAAAGTGATAATCATTGATATTCAAAATGGATAAAAATTGTTTTTACAGGGAACATTTGAACCTTTTGCATTCTTTTAAAAAAATAATTTAGTGTTTGGTTATCCAATTAGGGTTTAAATTTGCTGTTTGTTTTTGGAGTTGGGAGTTCTGTGTAGGAGAAACTGTTAAGTTGTGAGAAACCAAAATGCTTCCCTGCTCTTACTAGAGAATGAGTATCAGAGGAGATGGGAACAGGAATAGGGCTTCTGAAATTATACTTTGTGGTCATTCATGCAGTGGAACTAAATGACAGTCTCAGAAGAGTCCCTGAGATGTTTTTCCCTCTCATTCAATCCAGTTCTACTCCTGCATGTCTTTCAGTCCCTTTGTTCAAATGAATTTCTTAAACTTACAATTTAGAATATTTACAGCAGCCTTAGATTCAAACTACCAAGGACTGAACATTTAAAGTCCTTCTGGATTCTATTTCTAGTTCTGTCAGGAATCCCTGGCTGATAGTCATCCTTACCAGCATGCCTGTCTTGTAAGAAATCGTTAATGATTGTAAAGCCCAGGGCATATACAGAGCTCTCTGTAAGTAGTAATTACAGTTATTGTTCTCCTGGCATCCTTAAATTTCAAACTGAATTCCTACCAGCTAATGTAGTGCAAGCGAAACTTAAACTCTTGTGACATCATTCCCATAATAAAGAGGAGTGGCTGGCCAGTGATGCTCATTTGTTTTCCTGAAGACATCAGGAGAGGATCATACATCATTTTGGTTGTAGAGATGAAAATGTAGGGCTTTGTCTTCTTTTGAATATTCTAATCATAGAATATTTGTTTTGATCAGAAATCCCTCATTGGGGATCCATCTTTAGTCAGAAACAAAGCCCTCTGGCTACGCTCAGTGACATTTGGGCCAATTGGAATCATATCTGGTTGCTTAAGTAACTCTAGACACCCCACTTCTTCTGCAATTACTACTTCTGTCCGGAGGAAACTCTGAAGACTGGTCCGATCCAGAACCTCGATGGGGGGTCGAACCTGCTGTGGGTGTGGCTGTGGCAGTGGCAGGTGCGATGGGTGTGCCAACAATCGCAGCAGGAGTGTGGACCCTCGGAACAGATACTCTGCCTCCCGGAATAGATATGAAAATTCTAGAAACAGGTACTATGCCAGGGATCTTGAGGTAAGTCCTTGCTGAGGGAATCCTTCTGAATCATTGATTTGTCCAATGTCTCTTTAATAACAATTGAGCATGGGTTACATGATTGTGAATGGGAATGTGTTACTGTTTCACTAGGCTAATGCCATGTTCATCTTAAATATTTGAAAGTATCTAGAGCACTATTTATTCACATACTAAGATACTTTTTCTTAGTGTTAAGCATTTTTGGTTTGTTTGTTTTGCAGTCGGTTAAAGCTTTACTCAGAAGGGCAATGCCAGTGAGGGTAGCTCCTGCTGCACACTGTTCTCTGGGACAGTCCTCCCTGCTTTAAGCTTTTTAGAACTCCTTACACTGTAAGAGAACCATGCTGCTTCACATTCTCCCCAAAACCACTTTTGTTTGCGCTGAGCTTATTTGCAGTTAGTAATTGAATCAGATATTAAATCATATAAAGGTGTTTTGAGCAGGAGAATGTTTTAAGAGTCTGGATCAACTGCTCAGAACTGCTTTTTGTGTACCTAATTTGACAGGAGATGCTGTCTTAAAATTGAGAGGTGACTCGAGGTCTTAAACCCAGTGGTCACTCACTATTCCCAGTCCCTGCTTGTAAAAGTCAGTGTGTTGCTTCAGTAGATTTTCTGTGCTACTTTGTAACATGTAGGGTAGCCAGCCCCCGCCAGCATGAGCCTGCCTTTGATGCTTATTCATCCCCCTCTTCTCCACCTGTAATATTATACATCTGCTTTGTTTTGCCCAGGAAAACTCTGAAGCTACTGGAATGGAATGTATAGAATGTGTATGTCAGACTAGTTTTGTAATGTGCTTTAGGAAAAGCAAGCCGTGCGTACTTCTGACCTGCTGTTTCCCTCAAGATGCTGATTAGAGTGTAACCCATAATCTATTGAAATGGTAATAGATTTAAATGTATAAATATGTGTTTGTGTGTATATACATACATATATTTATGCTTCTGTGTTGCACACACACATGCACACGGACTTTTGAAAACTATCTGAATGCTAAATCAGCAAATGAAGATGGAATAAAACTTTTGAAGTTTAGTGCTCTGCAGACCATATTGGTCAGATGGATCTCTTAGCCATTTCTTATATTCAAGTCTGAAGAGAAGGGACTTAATATTTTCATTATTCTGTGCTTAGTCCCGTGATTATTGATTTTACTGTCTTTTCTTCTTAGTAGAGCTTTGATATCTCTCCGCCATTGTACATAATGACTTTGGTTTTTGGAAGCTTTAGTCAAACATCATCAATAGAGAGGTCAAAATTTTACAATGTTTCAGTTTGTGTCCTTTGCTAATTAGTGGTTCACTATCAGCTACCAGGGGGTATTTTTAATGACTTTTAACCAGCAACATGGAAAAGATGTTCAGAAGAACATGGGGGAAAACAAAACCTTGTGACTGGAGGACAACAAGATAACACTAACTGAAAGCGCTTAGAGCCTTTGAGTAGCAGGTGATTGTGAGAGATCTCTGTGATTGTGATAATTAGAACCTAAGAGAATTGCTCCAAGGCAACCTCGGTCATCTCAGTTAACAGTAGGCCATCTCACCTAATTCCTTGCTGACTTTGAATGTAGATCTTAGAAACTTGAATGTGCTGTTAACACATCAAGATAATCTGAACAAGAATCCCAAATCATGTGGAAATTTTTTTACTAGTTGATTTTGTTTTAATAGTATCTTAAAATGAAGATCGACCAATTTAGAAAATGAGGGAAGTAGAGACTGATCTGTCATTGATAGTGAAACTCCCAAATTAAAGCATCTCCCTGCTGGTGATAATAGAAAGAAAGTGAAGTCGCTCAGTCGTGTCTGACTCTTTGCAACCCCATGGACTGTAGCCTACCAAGCTTCTCTGTCCACGGGATTTTCCAGGCAAAAATACTGGAGTGGGTTGCCATTTCCTTCTCCAGGGGATCTTCCCGACCCAGGGATTGAACCCGGATCACCTGCATTGTAGGCATACACTTTACTGTCTGAGCATTAACGGACCAGGGAAGTCCGTTGGTGATAATATTCAAACCAGTGCAGAGGACTTGCCCTTGGGTTCTCTCATAAGCTTTTTCCAAAATAGCTAAAGAGACTATCAAAATACTTCTAATAATTAACTTCTGTGAGTTTACCAATTAAGTGAAGTTTCATCATAGTGTATATGTTAATTCAAAATATTGAGTTTTGGGGGTATTTTACAAAATGACAATTTATTACAATGATAAATACCTTTTAAAAAGAGACCTCTTTGATTTTCTGTTTTATTTTAAAACTGCAATAGTCCAAACCGGCTAAAGTAATCTAGTAAGTACCTGTGAATACAAAAAATTATGCCTGATCAATATCTATTCATCTTTAAAATTCAAGTTAAATATTATCTCATTTGTGAAATTTCCCTGAATCCTCAGTTGATATTGCCTGATGTCTCTCATGTTCTCATGGAGTTTTATAATATCCCAAGTGATTTCTTCATATTATTATTCAGAAATTTTATCTCTTCTCCACTACTCTACTCCCATTCACATTTTATTTACACCTAATGCTGTGCCTGTGGTATAGAAGACACTCAAAACCCATAATTGCAATAACTGGAAAAGTGAATTATAAATACAGAATTATTAGCCCAAAACCAGAGCTCTGATTTCAGCTCTGCTTTAGACCAACTGTGTTATCTTGGGTGAGTTATTTATCCTTGTTGGGCATCAGCTTTTAATTTATAAATTAGGAAATGAGAATTGGATGAGACAGTGCTCTGTAGAGCTCTTGGGATCCTCTGAGGTGCCCTGGAGGCTACAACAGCAAGAAGGGGATGGATGGAAAGCTGGATGGGAGAGGAACTCAGGCCTGCAAGGTTCATGCCTTGTCTTCATTCAGAGATGCTGACTTATTGATATGTTTGTTTTCTATATGACTAAATTCCTCTATCACTTCTTTTGAATAAAATGCTTTACTGTTGATAAAATCATGAAAACAGCTGGACTAGATTACTGATAATGTTTGTCTAATTCTAATGTCTGTAACATTTGCATTAATTTATTATCATATTGCCTTTTAAGAGAAATTTAATTACATTGCTCTCACTGACTTGTTTATATGTTCACTGCCCTCCCCATATATGTCTTTTCTGTTCTGTTTGTGCTTAGCCAATTTGTCTATTACACCTTGTATTTAGTTTTTAAATCTGAATAAGCTGCTTGTCCCTACCAAATGTTCTTTCATTTGTAAAAAATCATTCTTAAATTTAATTAATTATTTTGAAATTCATTCTTATCTATCTGAGCATAGAAACCTTGAATATCTAGTTTTATCTACAAATCTGGTGAAGATATTCTTAATTACTTCCTTCTGGTCATTTATGAAGTCACTGTGTAGAATGATATTCAGGTTGGAGTTATTGTGTGTTGGGGGGATGGTGATAGTTGAATAAATTGATATTCTGACTTTCTGTGGTGTTAGCTGATCTTGCAATGAGTTGTCTTCTCTACCCTCACCTTTTTTAAAAATGATATTTGAAAGAGCAAATATTATGAAGTTTGTGAGTAAATATTGGTTGACAGTCATCTAAAGTACTAAATAGAACAACACATATTTTCACAGCATAAATAATAATGACAGAATTAGCAGGTAGCTTACAGGAGGAAAGAAAAGAAGCAGGAAAAGGTCAAAGTATACAAAATAAGGAAAGAGATTCAAATACTGATGCACTCAGCATTCATTCAAGGCTCATTAAACGTCCCTAGTGCTCCCACAGTTTTAATGCTAATATTCTGCCAGTGGCTTATCCTTTGTTCCTTATGTTTGGTACATGTGCTATTTATTTATTCATTTTGTGCTTGTTAATGAGGTACCTTGGGAGTTTCTCCTTTCAACAAAAATGGAAGGGAATGAAAAGGGAATTGTTGGAAATACACTGACTAATTCAGTCCCACAAATTACCAACAGCTTACCTTAAAACCAGCCTAAAAGAAATGACAAACTGATTTTATTTAAGATAAATAACATCCAGTATATCAATTACATTTGACTCAGTGCTGTCCTGTCTTAGAATTAGGAAAGGCATTAGAATCAAGGTGATAGTTAAACATATGAGATGATATATTAAGCAAAGCAGAATGTATTTGGTTAGAGAATGGTACAGAAAGAAAACTTAGGAAGTAGAATTTTTTTTTCAGGAATAAGTATGTGGTGGTATCCAATTTTTAAATACAGAGAAATTGTTGTAAAGTCTTGAGCAAAGAAGCATTCCTGATGAATGTACTATTTCAGAAGTAGAGGCATTGATATTCCTGGTGTGATAGAATGGCAGGGTTGAGGGGAGTAGAAACCTGTGAACACAAATGGGGACTGAAATCTCAGAAACCGCCCAGGAGGCTTTGAAACCAGCATGGGCTTGTATTAACTTAGAGGCTGCTTAATGGGTGAAGTCAAGAGATCTGATGACGGGTTGCATGTAGGAGAAAAAGTGGGTGGAATGAAAGTTTTTCAGGTTTTTAGTTTGGGAGGTTAGAAAAATGGTATTCCTTGGTGACAAATGAAGTTCTTTAGAAAGGAAGACTGCTTGCAAGGAAAAATGATTTATTTTTTAGAAAAGGTCATCTTTGAAGTAGTAACTTGAAAACCAGGTAGAAAGTTTCAGAATCATAAGACAGTATGGAGAAATAGATTTGGACTACCATCAGAGAATGGAAAATTTTCAGTTGTTTTAATTTGCTTTCTCTTTTCTCTTTCTCTCTCTCTTTTTTTTTGTTAGTAAATTGACATCAAAATTCATTTGGCAGAAAAATTTAAGCTAAACTCTTATGAGGCAGTTTATTATCTTTAATTATCCCATTTACAACTTCTCCAGTAGCTTGGTGGTAAAGAATCTGCTTGCCAGGCAGGAAACTTGGGTTCAATCCCTGGGTCAGGATGATTCCCTGAAGAAGGAAATGGCAACCCACTCCAGTATTCTTGCCTGGAGAATTCCATGGACAGCAGAGCCTGGTGGACTACAGTCCATGGGCTCGCAAAGAGTCAGACTTAGCAAGTTAACAGCAGCATCCCACTTACAGTGAATTATTATACATATTTGCTGCAGAAGTATTAATCTATTATGGTACACACAGATGCTACCTTTCCAAAATCTGAAGATTCTTACTTTTAAATACTTCTGGCCCCAGTGGGTTTTGCATAAGGGATTGTGAACCAGTAGTAAAAGTTTGAAGAAAGAATGCCAGTGATGGGATAAGACAAAATCATCCATAACTAGGAGTCATCTATAAAATCAAATAAATAATGAGAGAATGAATGATTGAACTTAATAAGGAGAAACATTATAATTCACAGAAGTAGAAAGTAAAATTGAGATAGGGAATTCAATAAATAAGTTGAAGGGGATAGTGGATTTGTCAAAAAAGAAGGATAGGGCTGAATTCATAGAGTTCTTGAAGATTATGGGAGTAGAGGAGAATGGGCATTGGCAGCTAGAAAAGGACCTTGAGGTTTTATTTACAGGTTGAAGACAGCAATGAATGGATGGGGAAGATTAAGGAGAGACTGTCAGTGAGGTAGCGGCCCAGAGGGAAAGTTTGCTTGCTAAGATAGGCCAAGGCAGTTGTAGAAGCTGAAAAGAGAAGGGGCTAGAGTAGAAGTACTCCAGAATAAGGGAATCTTTGGGGAGGTATAAATTTATCGTGAGGTAGATCTTGAGCACTAGTGGACCATAGTTTTGGAGATGAAGGGAGACAGACTAGGCACAGGGTATCAGAATGTGAAACTAACAGAAGAAGGAATTCCTGCTGAAGAGTTTCACTTCTCTTTGTAGAGAAAGAAAGTCACTACCCACCCACCCCCACCCCCACCCCCCAAAAAAGTGGGTCTTGGGGAGAATTGATGATTGAGAACTATGTGGTTTCGGCATAATCACTGATAAAAGCATGGTAGGAAGTCAGCAGGAAACCGAGGGTGTCAAAAGGGCCAGAATGAGTAAAGCATCATAAATCTATAGTCCAGATGTGCAGAGTACTGTTTGGCTGTGGCTCTGTTGTTTTTCAATGTGATCTGTAATTTTCCAGAAAGTAGGATCTCTCATATGTCCTGGCAGACATGTAGATGTGATATGTGAAGTGATGCACACAAAATGATCAGCTGTCATTGGTTATCCCAACAGTGAGCAAGTGGTTATCCCAGGACTATCTAGGGGCATAAGTGCCACACTGCAGTTGTCTCCTTACTGGTCTCTCTGCCCCCTTCTTTTGCACTCTTACCCCCACCATTCTTTCTGCACAGAGCAGCAGTGTCATATTTTCAAGGCATAAATCACATCCTACTATTGTACTTCTCTGCTTGTAACTCTCTAATGGCTTCCTTCACACGGAGAAAACTCAGGTCTCTTTTTGATAAATTTTATCGAAGTATGGTTGCTCAGTTATATATATATATATATATATATATATATATATATATACACACACACACACACATATATTTATTGTTTTTCAGATAATTTTCTCATATGGGTTATCGCAGAATGCTGAGTAAGGTTCCCTGTGCTATACAGTAGGTCCTTAATAGTTATTTATCTTATATATAGTAGTGCGCATGTGTTCATCCAAGTTCCTGATTTATTCCTCCCCATGTTTCCCCTTTGGTAACCATAAATTTTCAATATCTGTAAGTCTGTTTCTGTTTCATAAATAAGTTCACTTGTATCATTTTTTAAAATTAGAGTCCACGTACAAGTGGTATTATACAATGTTTGCCTGACTACTTACTGTGATAATCTGTAGGTCCATCCGTTTTGATGCAAATGGCATTATATCTTTTTTATGGCCTTTTTATTAGTATTCCATTGTATATATGCATCACATCTTTATCCATTCCTCTACTGATGGACATTTAGGTTGTTTCCATGTCTTGGCTATTGCAAATAGTGCTGCAATGAACATTGGGCTGCATGTATCTTTTTGGATTATGGTTTTCTCCGGATAGATGCCCAGCAATAGGGATTGCTGGATCATATGATAGTTCTGATTTTAGGTTTTTAAGGAACCTGCATACTGTTCTCCCTAGTGGTTGGGCCGATTTACACTCCCAACCAACAGTGTAGGGGGTTTCCCCTTTCTCCACATTCTCGACAGCATTTGTTGTTTGTGGACTACATGATGATGGTCATTCCGATTGGCGTGAGGTGATAACTCACTGTAGTTTTGATTTGTGTTTCCCTGATAATTAGTGGTGTTGAGCATTTTCATGTGCTTTTAGACCATCTGTATGCCTTCTTTGAATAAATGTCTACTTAGGTCTTCTACCCATTTTTTGATTTGGTTGTTTATTTTTTTGACACAGAGCTACATGAGCTGTTGGTGTATTTTGGAGATTGATCCCTTGTTGGTTGCTTTGTTTGCAAATATCTTTCTTCCAAGAAAATTCAGTTCTTTATACAGGTTTACAGGTCTTTCTTGAATTGGTCCCTGCCCCTGCTCAGCTCAGACTCCCCACCCTCCCCCCAACCCTGTTTGCTCTACCTCAGCCACACTGAGGAAGTACTTGTGCTGAATCCTTTTCTGTCTTGAGAACTAGACCCTACCTGTTTGCCTGGCCGGAAACTCACTGCCCCCAGGCTCCACAGGACTGGTGCCTTCTTGTCTTTCACAGCTTAAGTGTCACCTCTGCAGAAGGGCCAGTCATCAGCATCTCAACTTTCATGACTTATCTGCATAATACATACTGCTATATATTTTTTGCCTATTTGTTTGCCTGTTATTTTCTATCTTTCTCCCCTACAGTATAAACTCTGTGAGGCAGAACCCTTTGCCTATTGTTTGCTCTTCTGACCACCTTCCTGAGACAATGTCTGGCACACACTAGGTACTTGATAAATGTCTGTTGAATGAATGACTAAATGTTTCACTGTACCTTTTATTTTCAAGTTAACTTCCTTAGCCCATTTTGTTTTTTAGTGACTCCCTAACAGTAGGTATTGAGCACTTTGTTCAGTCTTCTTTATTTGATTTATTAATTTCTTGTTTTTATTTTTTATTATTTTTAATATAAATTTATTTTAATTGGAGGTTAATTACTTTGCAATATTGTATTGGTTTTGCCGTACATCAACATGAGTCCACCACAGGTATACACGTGTTCCCCACCCTGAACCTCCCTCCCTCCTCCCTCCCCGTACCATCCCTCTGGGTCGTCCCAGTGCACCAACCCCAAGCATCCAGTATCATGCATCGAACCTGGACTGGCGATTCATTTCATATAAGATATTATATATGTTTCAATGCCATTCTCCCAAATTATTAATTTCTTTAAAAAAATTTTAATATAGTTGCTTTACAGTGTCGTATTAGTTTCTACCATACAGCAAAATGAATCAGCAATATGTATACATATAGCTGCTCTTTCTTGCATTTCCTTCTCATTTAGGTCACCATAGAGCATTGAGTAGGGTTCCCTGAGCTATACAGTAGGATCTTGTTATGATTTACTAATTTCAGTTTGACACTGTACGTACAGGACACTGCTTCTCTTTCCTACTGTTCTGTAACTTGAGATTGTCCCTACAGTGTTTCCTAGGCAGTCAGATCTGAAACCTGTTTTGTTCCTTTGTGTCACAACCTTCCCATCCTCTGCCCTAATTAATGGCATCAAAAGGGGAAAAAAAAAATCTTTCCTTGCAGCTATCTTACATAACAGAATATCAATATTTTTGGTCAGGATCCAGTTTTGTAACAAACAGCTTTGGCAGCTCTGCCCCATGGAGGCCCATGGAGTCTACCCATATAGAGATAGTAAGCTGTCACATGTGCTGCTGGGGATGGGAGGGCCATGGGGTGTGTGTGTGTGTGTGAGTGTGCGTGTGTGCAGCACTCATGCTTCCAGGCCATGTCTGAACTCTCTTCAGGGACAGGGAGCTTCCCTTTGTCCCCAAGGTGTTAGTATAGTCATTCTTATCCAGTCTGTTCAACTGAAGCCTGATAAACACAAAGCTCTGAAGTGACTGAAAGCCAGTCATAGGTAAGAACTTAACAAAAAATATTAATAAAATAATTCTGCACCATGAAAAGGATGAATCTCAAATAGAAAACCAAGAAACAAGTATGTAGTCATAAAGAAATGGGGTGGGTCTACTAAGATCACCTTCCTCAGTGATTGACGTGGTTCTGCTGGGCTCTCACAGGGTATAATTACCATGTGTCACTCCTAAAGGGACATACTACCTGCCTATACAGGAAGCCTCTTTATAGTTAAGCCGGTGTAATCATTAATTAGCTCATATGTGAGCACCTGAGTTGGTATCATTATCTCTGCTTGGTAAATAAGGAAAAGCAAGGGGTTATTTGTGCCCAGACTCCAAGTAGTGTGGACTTGGAGTCTGGGCTTAATAGAGAGTCCTGGAATTCTTGAACTTGAGTTTCCTGCACTATAGAATCAATGTATTACTTTGTTGAACACAGTCAGATGGAAATGACCCAAATACATGTTGTTCTTGCAGTATTTTGGCCCTACCCTTGTGGTTTTCTTCATGATGGGAAGCTGCTTTCTACTTGGCCTGGTTGGGGCTGGAGGAGGGGACATGGGCATGAGGAAATGGAAGGAAAATGCATCCTGTGATTTCTAGTCTTTAGACAGAAGTTACTTGAACTAAGCTTTTTGAGGATATCTCTTAGGTCCAAAGGTTATATTGGCTTTCAGTGAGCAGGGTTGAACAGGAAACTTGCTTTCTCCTTCCAGAATGTTTCTGGTAAATCCTGTAAGCAAAAAGCAGATGAATCTTGACCTTATAGGCGGTATCCTAGTATCAAAAATGGCAGAGCTATGAATGAGCAATGAAAACAGATGCATACCAATGGGAACACATGTATACCAATGAGTGGATTTTCCCTGAAAGCATTTCAGAGTACCTGCCTGGCCTGCTGATAGGTGATGCGGACCTGGATTCACTGTTCATATTTCCACAGGATCATCTCTATTTTTAATCTTCTCTGTATATTATTCAAATGAGCGCAGAAACCTTTCCTTACCAGATAGGTGAAAAGTACTTGGGGATTAATTTCTAGGACATCATACCCCAGGAAGAGTCCTCTTAAACAAGTGCTTGACACAGTCTCTTGAAGCAAATTACTCTCCCAAGGAGACAACAGCACTAAAAAGCAGGTGACAAGCGAGGTGTGGGTCAGGAGTGAACAGGAGCCTCTTCCCTTCCCAAAGTGTGTTTTAGCTCTGTTAGGTGCTCTGTGTGCCAGACTCTCAGAAAAGAATCCTCTATTTGCATACCATAGACAAAAAGGATAGAATAAACAGATAGATAATAACTAACAGAATAGACAAAAAGAAAGTATTTTACTCTCTGTCTCTTATTTTTGGTCTGGTTTAATAGTAACTGTCAAAACATTTCTTTCAACAAGATGGGCTGACCAATAAAGTGTTTACTGGTTCAGGATATTTTTAAGCAAAATATACTTACTCTGTGAACACAAGGCATATCAGTATGAGTTTAGCTTCTTTTTTGCGGGGAGAGAAAAAGGTCACAGTATTCAATAAAAAACTTTGCAAACATAAGATATCTGCTTTATATCTTTAATCAGAAGTGGAATTTGAAAAAATGTTTTTCCTTCAAAGAGTTATCAGAGTAGGAATTGATTTTGTTGAATTATGTTTTTTCTTTTTAAGATAAACTTGAGACTGTCATGAATACTGAATGTGGAAATATGTTACTTAGATATTTTGGAAACTGGATGTCTATGCCTAAATTGTGGTACTTGGCTGTCTGGACCTTTGGGAAGTGAGTTGCTCTAGACAGCTGAGTTTTATAGACCACTTAGTGTTTATCCTTGTCAGTTGGAATTTTCTTTTTTTTTTTTTTACTGTTTTGAATAAAAACCATCTGAAGATATGTTCATTCATTTTTCTTATTTAAACAGAACATGCTGAAATTATTTAGCTTTTTTTTCTTGATAAAGCATGGCTATTATGGATAACAGCTTTTTTATGGAAATGTAATAATGTTCTGATAGCATATTGAAGTATATCATTCTGTCTGCTATTGCAGCAAATTATCATTCCTGTATTATTCTTAATGGCTTTTTCTAGAAGTTTTCTTATTACTTGTCATTTCTTTTGTCACTGTGTACTTAAGAAAAATCTTTTAAAGTACTTACAGTGTTGCGATTAGTTACATGTTTGGAAATTAGCTAACCATGCTCTTTAGAACCTTGTATAAAAGAAGAGTAAATGGGCTTGGAGAGAGGCCAAGACTACATTCTCTAATGGTTATTTTTTTTTAATTTTTATCATGAATATTTTAAAACATACAAAAGTTGGGAGAAAAGCATAATGAACCACCACACCATTCACCAGTTACCAACTTCTGGGCAATCTTGTTCCCTCTATACCTTCCCTACTTTCCCACCTTACATCTGGACTAAAAGCTGATTTCAACATTAATATGAACTCATATTTAGCTTAATACAGGTACAGATAGTTACACATGGAAATATTTAGACATGTTTGTATATACACCAGGTAGTACACACACACAGATTTTCTTACCCAGTCAGCTGAGGGGGCCTAGAAGCAATGACATCTCAGTAGCAACAAGTACACCTAGAACCCAGATCTTGTTTCTAATATCGTTCTCCAATAAAACAAACCAGGGCTTCTTGAGAAAGTGGCTGATTCTAGGAGTGAAGCACAAAATATACAAGACTTGGAATGTAAAAAAAAAAAAAAAGTGCCACACAAATGCACGCGCACACTAAAAGAGGTATGTTGCTGCTGCTGCTGCTGCTAAGTCGCTTCAGTCATGTCTGACTCTGCGACTCCAAAGACAGCAGCCCACCAGGCTCTCCCGTCCCTGGGATTCTCCAGGCAAGCACACTGGAGTGGGTTGCCATTTCCTTCACCAATGCATGAAAGTGAAAAGTGAAAGGGAAGTCGCTCAGTCATGCCCGACTCTTAGCAACCCCATGGACTGCAGCCTACCAGGCTCCTCCGTTCATGGAATTTTCCAGGCAAGGGTGCTGGAGTGGGGTGCCATTGCCTTCTCCAAAAGAGGTATGTTAAAAGATCCTAGAAGCTAACTGAAATACTACCAACAGCCAAATAGTTCCCAACAGCCAAAACTGGAAAAATTTGAGCAAAAAATAAAGAAAGCAGCATTGTATTATAACTCAAAGTATAAAATAAATATTGTTGTATCTGTACTGAAAGAAATAAGTGAGTGAATGAATAAATAAATGGAGGAGAGGAGACAAAGCTCCTATGCCAAAAAAAAAAATTACAAAAATTTATGAAGATACTGCACCTTTGAGGAGGGGAAGCATACTACCCCCACTCCACACAGTGACTTCCTTACAAAGAGTATACTAAGGGAAGGGGATGAAGGAGTACTTTCACAGTGGAGAAATTTGACAAACTTTACCGAAGTCAACATCAATAACCATAAGTCATATTGACAGTATGTACTTGATATAATATGATGGAAATAACACTGACCTCTGTATTCTTCTTCATCAAAACCCATAACCCCTGTCTAATCATAAGAAAAACACCAAATTTCAAGAAAGGCTCATTTTGCAAAAGATCTGAGCCTTACTCCTCAAAACTGTCAATCATCAAAACCAATTAAAGTCACTCTCGGCCAAGAGGAGTCTAAGGCGACATGACAGCTAACTATCAGCATATCATATTTGTTGTCTGTGCTTTAATTCCATCTCTGAAGAAAGGAAGGGAATATTAAAAATGAAAACCATCAATTTATTAGGCTTATATGACACTGGCAAACATTTAATCTTTAAAAGTGTATATTCATAATATCAAAGTCAATTATAGAAGAGAGAGAGAGCAGGAAGGGGATTACATTTCTAGTAAGGGTGACTTATCACAAACAAGAGGAGGAAGTGAGAACCAGGTGATGGATACAACAGAACTGAATAAAAAGGAACAGAAAAACAGGAAAGAGAGGAAGGAGGGAGGGGGAGAGAGAGAGAGAGAAAATGAAGAGAATGTGGGTAGTATTCTGTGTTCCAGTAATGATAATAGCTGATCTAGACAATCTGTTTTGCCATCCCTCTTTTGGATTCTTGATTTACTATGAATATTAAACATTGTCAGAATAAGACTGAGTCCTCTTTCTTGACATTTTTTTTCTTCTGTGGTGTATAAGACGTGTAATTTCAAAACATTTTGGTCAGTTATCATCTTCTGCACTAACCATGAAAGATTTGTCCCAAATAAACTGAGACAAGCGTGTATTTACTTATTCACTGAAGATCTAATTCTTGGGAAGTTTGCTTTTGATTTTATCTTTATAAAAAGAACACTGCTTGCTTAGAAAAGATGGAGACTATGGTTACATTTGCCAAATTACACCATGACTCAGAAGATAACTTGTGGTTGGAGAAGGATTGGAAAAAACAAACAAACAAACAACAATGGAACAAAGGAAGCCGTGTCTTGTTGCTCATTGAGTAATATGCTGCTGCTGCTGCTGCTGCTGCTGCTAAGTCGCTTCAGTCGTGTCCAACTCTGTGCGCCCCCATACACGGCAGCCCACCAGGATCCCCTGTCCCTGGGATTCTCCAGGCAAGAACACTGCAGTGGGTTGCCATTTCCTTCTCCATTGAGTAATATATCTGTGGCCATTTTTAAAGCTCTGTTCAGATATTGTCAGTTGTGACTGTGACACTTTTGCCAGTGTGTTTTTAATGTTAGTTGTCCTGCTGTTCACGTACTGATATGTTCCTGGCAATAGTTACATGGTGTAGTGACTTGCAGATTTTTATGCTTGTACTATATGGCTCAGAGGTTAAAGTGTCTGCCTGCAATGCGGGAGACCCGGGTTCGATCCCTGGGTTGGGAAGATCCTCTGGAGAAGAAAATGGCAGCCCACTCCAGTATTCTTGCCTGGAGAATCCCATGGATGGAGGAGCCTGGTAGGCTACAGTCCACGGGGTCGCAAAGAGTCGGACATGACTGAGCGACTTCACTTCACTATATGTATCTCTTTTTTAAATGCTTTTACTTCTAAGAAGATGAGACTTAACTTATTTTTAAAGGTTTTACTTTTCGTTTGGTATTTTGAAGGCAGCTAAAAATCCTGAATGAATTTATGTTAAGAAGTAAAAAAGAATAGATTCTCCCCTAGACCCCTACAGTGGAGGCAAGAATCCCCCCACTTTAAAAAAGGGGCTCTTCTTTGCCTACCACCCCAAGGACAAGCCCTGCTACCAGGGTGTGCAACCCCAGGCCTGAGAGGTGGCAGGAAGTACGTTCAGAGGATGAAGGAACAAGCTGAAATATCCACTTACAGACCTGGGAGGCCACTCGCAATGCAGAATGGAGACAGGAGGAAGAGGAGGAGGCAAACCTGGGTTTGACAGCATTTGGAAGGTGTATTTTTAAAGACAAGAAATAAGAACATGCTTTAATAGTTAGCTTCTTTTATAACTTTGAAATATTTAAACATACAGTATGTGAAGTGAAAGTCACCCAGTCATGTCTGACTCTTTGCGACCCCATGGACTATATAGTCCATGAAATTCTCCAGACCAGAATACTAGAGTCGGTAACCAGTCCCTTCTCCAGGGGATCTTCCCAACCCAGGAATTGAACCCAGGTCTCCCGCATTGCAGGTGGATTCTTTACCAGCTGAACCACAAGGAAAGCCCATACAAGAGTGGGTAGCCTATCCCTTCTCCAGCAGATCTTCCTGACCCAGGAATCACAGGAGTCTCCTGCTTTGCAGGCAGATTCTTTACCAACTGAGCTATAAGGAAAGCCCACAGTATGTTAACTTCCATTTATACTCTTGTTCCCCTTTAGCCACCAATGTTGGGCCAAATTTGGTTAGATTTTTAAAATAAAACAAGATTAAGTTTATCTGTTCCTATTTTCTTGATCCTGGTATCTCCCCTGCCAGGTAAGTATGTTCCAATTTTCTTAATTCACTTAACCTATTATTAATAAATACTCTAACAGGTGATCTTTGAATTTAATAAAAAATTATAGGACAAAGGCTCTACCTATAGATACATTCTATAAGCTTTTCAGTTTTAAAAATAAGTGTATAAAATCATCCCAATGTTCTACCTTCTAGGACTTCAAGGAGAATATTGGGGGAGGAGGGAGAAAATGGAAAAACAAATAATCAGCTATTGATACATAGTTCTTTATGTAGAACATTTTTATGTGTGTTCTTTCTTTAATGCAGAGGAAATAGTTTTAGTCTTAAAGGTATCTTTCCAGCTCTAAAGAAGCTTGTAAACCGGAAGGGAAGGCAAGAGAAACACACATGGAAAAATGAAAATAAGACAGAAAATAGGAAATCAATGCTATGGAATAAATGCTTTCAGAGAAAGAATTCAGGAAGCTTGGGTTGTCAGGGAGGTCTCCAGGCTGGGCCTCATGGTATGAATTGGAATTGGCACAGATAGATGAGGCTGTATCCTGGCAAAGCTAAGGTACAGAGACAGGTAAGCACTACGTGTGTTTGGGGGAACTGGAGACTTACTAATTTGGTTAGAGAGGACATTTTATATTGTATGCAAAGGCAGATGGCCTTGAAAGATACCTAGTACTGCCTGTGCAGGGCTCTGAAAGTTTGGGTTTTACCCTGAAGACAGTGGATATTTGTTGAAGGATTCTGAGATACAAATGACAAGATGAAATCTCTGATTTGGAAAGAACGAACAAACAAATGTGTTCAGATGGACTGGCTGAGAGAGATGAGAGAGAGAGGGGCCATGGAGGTCCTGAGGTCACGACCAGAGAGCAGATAAGGGACCCAACATTTTGGAAAGAGACATTTTCTCTTTCACAAAACTTAAAACATTTCTTGGTTTTCAGAGATACAAGCAATGATTTCCACCAGGTACAAAAGATTGATGATTAAATATAATGGAATAATAGAAAATAAAAAGTAATATACATTTTCTACTTAGCACATTTCCTAGCGTTTTGTATTTACCTGTTGGCTTCTCTAAATGAAGAAAGGTAAGCACCACCTAGCTCATATTTTAAGCAGATCAAGTATATTTACAAAATTCAACTGGTGGAATATAATTGTGTTAACCTTGTCTGTACAGAGTGTAGGAAAGTGTCTTTAGCCCCACATAATGAGAACATGCCATTTTTATATAAAAATGTCCCATGGGGTGAGGCAAGCAGTGTGGTAAAGTGGAAAAAGACATTGGACCCAAAATGAGCTTGTACTGTTGACAATCTTTCCACTAAATGGCTGTAGGACTTGGGGCAAGTCGTTTATCCTTCTGGGACAGCCCCCCTTAAAGAGATTAAATTCTGTAAACTCCAAGGCCCTTTTCAGCTCTGTCATTCTGTAATTATGTGAATTAGATCTCATACCAGCAGAGCATTTCATAAAATGGATTTCTAATATACTTTGAGTCAGACTCTCTAGTTGAATATCCTGGTGTCTGTGAATGATGCAAGTATGGATTTATCTATGATTAATTTGAAGGAAACTGGAGGTGGAGGTTTTTTTTTTTTTAATGCTGAATATATATCAAGGTTATTAGGTCAGTCAGTATGTGAAATGATTTCTCCCCTTCCCCTGAACCACCATTAAAAACAAGTTAGCTTGTAGATGTAACTTAATGGATGATATTCCTTCTGTGAAATGTTTACAGACTGCCCATGAGGGACAGGAAGTATCGACAGTTCTCTTTAGATAGTGTGGTAATTTGGTTAAAAGCATGCATTCTGGAATCACATCAACTCAGGTTCAAATCCAAGTTCTGCTACTTGTTAGCTGTGTGACCTTGGGATAGCTACTAAACCTTTCTGTGCTTCTGTTTACTCATCTGCCCTGTTGGGTTGCCGAGGGGTTTAAGTGAGTTTATTATGCATAAAGCACTTAGAACACCACCTATCACAAGCATTTGGTAACATGTTATTATTAGACAAGGCAAGAAAAAAGATATTATCTAGGAAGACACCCAGGCGTTAGAGCTGGAGGCATAATTATGTGGAACAGCCTATCTCCTTCAAAATCAGTTCAGCTACTTTTGTAATGTTTTTTGCTATTGGTCAGATTGTAACTCCAAAGTCAAAAAATGACTCATTGTTTCATCCTATATGTGGTTTTCTAAAGATGAATGTATTTTTTCTGAATGGTTACATGCCTGCTTTCAGGAAGGAATGTTCTATCGTACACTGAGGTACAGGAAGAGGAGGTTTAGAGGCAGGATGAAGGCAGCTGAGCTTATGTTTGCCTTGTGCTTTCAACCATTGTTGTTCCGTCACTCAGTCATGTCCGACTCTCTGTGACCCCATGGACTGCAGCGTGCCAGGCTTCCCTGTCCTTCACCATCTCCTGGAGTTTGCTCACTCACGTCTATTGAATTGGAGATGTCATCCAACCATCTCATCTCTGTCGTCCCCTTCTCCTCTTGGCTTCAATCTTTCCCAACATCAGGTTCTTTTCTAATGAGTTGGTTCTTCACATCAGGTGGCCAAAATATTGGAGCTTCAGCTTCAGCATCAGTCCTTTCAATGAATATTCAGGACTGATTTCCTTTGGGATTGACTTGTTGGATCTCCTTGCAGTCCAAGGAACTCTCAAGTCTTCTCCAACAACACCACAGTTCAAAAGCATCAATTCTTTGATGCTCAGCTTTCTTTGTAGTCCAACTCTCACATCCATACATGACCTCTGGAAAAACCATAGCTCTAACTAGATGGACCTTTGTCAGCAAAGTAATGTCTCTGCTTTTTAATACACTGTGCTTTCAGTGGAGAGTGAATATTCTTTGTTATTTTTCTTTTTTAAAATATTAGGCTTTATTGAATACGTTCTTTTAAAAGATTTATTTATGGTTGTGCTGGGTCTTTCTTGCTGCTCTTGGGCCTTCTTCAGCTTCGGCGCACGAGAGCTACATTTTAGTTGTGATGCACAGGGTTCTCGTTGCGGTGGTTTCTCTTCTTGTGGAGCACAGGCTCCGGGCAAGCAGGCCTCAGTACTTGCGATGTGTGGACTCAGTAGTTGTGACTCACAGGCTTAGTTGCTCCACGGCATGTGGGATCTTCCCAGATCAGGGATTGAACCTGCATTGGCAGGTGGATTCTTTACCGCTGAGCCACCAGAGAAGCCCTTGAATTTGTTTGATTCACAGAAAAATAAATTTTAATCTATGATGACTGCCAGATGATACAGTAAAAAGCAATTTTCCTAAGTTTCCATACTAATGGAAAGGTTTCTACTGAATGAAAACAGCCATAAAATTATATTCACAAATATAGTTCTCTATCTCACATATTTCACATGATTATTCACAATGCTGATACAATGACATAAGAATCAACCATAATGTCAGGTTAGATGAAATATAAAAGTAATGAAAAATGCAAAATCTTCTAATAAAAATTACATTAAAGCTTTGTTACATCAAATTTTAAAATGCAAATCTGGCGCTGAGTATAGACAGGATGATAAAATACACTTTTATAGTAATTTTAAATGGTGAATATTCTTTTAAAAAATATTTACTTATCCATTTTTATCCATTTGGCCATTCCAGATCTCAGCTGTGGGACACAGGATCTTTAGTTGTGGCATACGGGATCTAGTTCCTCAACCAGGGATCAAACCCAGGGGGGTGCCCCCCTCCAACTTCCACCTCCCACATTGCAAGCACGGAGTCCCAGCCCCTGGACCACCAGGGAAGTCCCATGAATATTCTTTAAAGGTGTTTTCTGGGTGAAAGCTCTGCTATCTTGAGGAAATAACATTTCAAGTTCAGCTGAAGCAGTGAATCAGAGTTTCTAAGACCAGCCCTATTCAGGCAGCTTCATCTTAGATAACAAACTGGGGTTGATTTTTAACCCATAGTTAATAAATTACCTCAGATTATCTCAAATTAAAAGGGTTTCCCTGGTGGCTCAGACAGTGAAGAATCCGCCTGCAACACAGGAGACCTGGGTTCGATCCCTGGGTCAGGAAGATCCCCTGGAGAAGGAAATGGCAACCCACTCTAGTATTCTTACCTGGAGAATTCCATGGACAGAGGAGCCTGGTGGGCTACAGTCCACAGGGTCACAAAGAGTTGGACACAACTAAGTGACAAACACAACACATCTGGAATTAAGCCTCATTTATTTGGGTTTTAGAAAACTTTAGTAAACCATCTCTCTTTCAGTCATCTGTGACGATCCGAGCTGCAACCAAATAGCCAGAAATGGAAAAAAACAAAAACAGGAGGGAGGTGGACAATGGGCTTTCTTGTGGCCCCTCCCTTCCTTCAGACCCTTGGCCTATTGGAGAGCAACTTTCTGCCAAGGTTTTCCTGAAGTCTCTCTCTGTTCCTCAGCTGAGAGGGAACCACGTTTATGGAGCTCATCAGAAGTGGGTGTGAAGGCTCTCTTCCTGTCTAAAGGATCTCAAGCCATGAAAAGGTCTTTTCATTCTCCGTTTATTTGAGCCAGAGCAGGGCACTGGGCCTTTTGGGAGGGGTGTGCCAAGGCACCAGTTCCTTCCTTCAGGGCAGAGGAAGCTCCGCAGGAGTTCCTGTCCCTCCACAAAGGAGGAGGACACACTGTGCTCCCTGGCTGGGGGACGATAGCAGCTCAAGTGCCAGGACCATCCCCCCCCCCCCCCTACTGTCTCCCCCAGCCCTGGGGTGGCCAACATGGTGTGAGACAAAATGGTTTAGAAGAGTTCAGGAAAACCCTTCACACACTGCTCTCTGAGGTTAGATCTGAATACCATGGAAGAGCTACTCTATAATGAGGGTGCAAAAGAAAATGAACAGGAAAATGAGCATGTGTGCGTGTGTGTGTTTTCTTTTATGTTGTGAAGATGAGCTCTATCTTATCTTTCCTTCTAAACCTTTAATTCTAATTATGCTTGTAATAAGACAAAGCCAGTTAACCTGTGGTTTGGGCAGAGGCCGATAACAGCTACAATCTAGAAACTGATGCACAGGCTGGATTGTAAAATCTTGTGCAGAAAGTAATTGCCGTGTGAGACAACACCTGAAGGTTTGAGTCATGCTTCTCAAGTCTACTAAGGACACATTGACATTTGGCCGAGCGAAGATCGATAGAAGGGGCTTCCCTGCTGGCTCAGACGATAAAGGATCTGCCTGCAATGCAAGAGACCTCGGTTTGATTCCTAGATCAGGAAGATTCCCTGGAGAAGGGAATGGCTACCCACTCCAGTATTCTTATCTGGAGAATTCCATGGACAGAGGAGCTAGGCGGGCTACAGTCCATGGGGTCACAAAGAGTCGGACATGTCTGAACAACTAACACTTTCACTTTTTTCAAATCAATAGATTGGGTGCCCACATCAAGTGTATTTGCTACCCCAAACATAGCATTTTTTATGGGACACATGTAAACTCCACATGCATACTTTGAATACTGACCCCAGCTTTACCTTTGGACCCTTTGTGGCTGAGGAGCCCATGCCTTTCCCATCTTCCTGTGAAGAGGCTTTTTCTAATCAGTGCACACGTCTAAGTAGACATAAACACAGGACAAGAGAAACCTTGCCCGAGTAACAGTTGATGCCCAGTGAATGTGTGAATGAATGAATAAACCCAGTTCGCATGGGCTTTAACACTAAGAGCATATACTTTAATCGAAAATCATTTCCTAATAAAAAAATAAAAAATAAAAAAAAATTTTTTAAAAAAAGAAAATCATTTCCACCAGTGAGACAGTCACATCCTCCCTGGTGTTCTACATATATTCTCTGATGGCACGTTCACTCTCCTCTTCCCACTTTCAAAAAGCAAGGGGGCAGCAGAGCGGTAGCTATAATATGTTATACAGATTTCACCTTGTTCTGTTTGAATCTCATACCCACCCCCTCCTTATAATCTAGAAGATACTTCCACTATCATTTGTGCATTTCTCATGTTCAGCTCATCCCCTCCACCTGGACCCCACCTCAACTCAGCTTTCTGAATTGTGAGCAGGGCTACTCATATGAGTGGCATTACTTGGATTAGGTGGGACTCAGTATATAAAAAAGCAAAAACAACCAAAGATTATTCTTGTCATCATCATCTATTTTAAAACATTGTATGAACTATTTCCTTTCCATCCCCTGGGTTTATCACTCACTGTTAGAAAGTAAAACCTTTAATCTCACTGATTTAAATGTCTGGCCCAATGTAGTAGTTAAATTCTAAGTGTCATGCAACTGATCATTCCTGCCTTTGCCCAGCTCAGGTGGGTTTCTGATGGCCGCCTGCAGCGAGGGAGCAGAGTAGCGGGCTTCTGCTTTGTTTCTCCCACTCCCTGATTTTACTTTTTTACTCTTCAGTTCCAGTTCACATTCCTCATTCTTTGTGGGTTAGGGCCAGAAGGAGTGGGGATTTCAGGGGGAAAGGGTTACTGTCTTAGGTTGAAGGTGTTGTCTGGCTTAAGTGGATATTTATAGCTGCTTCTTTCTCTCCAGGGACTTTTATGGTTTTCTCTAGGGCTCCAGCTGGACATATTGTTGTTGTTAAATTGCTAGGTCATGTCCTACTCTTTGCAACCCCACGGACTGCAGCAAGCCCGGCTTCCCTGTCCTTCACTATCTCCTGTCTCTTCACTCAAACTCATGTCTGTTGAGTCAGTGATGCTGTCTAACTGTCTCATCCTCTGTTCCCCTTTTTCCTTTTACCTTCAATCTTGCCCAGCATCAGGGTCTTTTCCAATGAGTTGGCTCAATGCATCAGATGGCTAAAGTGTTGGAGCTTCAGCTTCAGCATCAGTCCTTCCAATGAATATTCAGGGGTGATTTTCTTTAGGATTGATTGGTTTGATCTCCCTGCAGTCCAAGGAACTCTCAAAAGTCTTCTCCAGCACCACAACTCGAAAGCATCCGTTCTTCAATTCTCAGCCTTCTTCATGGTTCTACTTTCACATCTATACATGACTACTGGAGAAAATCATAACTTTGACTATATGAACCTTTGTTGGCAAAGTGAGGTCTCTGGGTTTTAATACACTGTCTAGATTTGTCATACCTTTCCTTCCAAGAACCAAGCATCTTTAAATTTCATGGTTGCAGTTACCATCCACAATGATTTTGGAGCCCAAGAAAATAAAGTCTGTCACTGTTTCCACTTTTTCTCCTTCTATTTGTCACGAAGTGATGGGACTGGATGCCATGATCTTAGTTTTTTGAATGTTGAGTTTTAAGCCAGTTATTTCACTCCCTTCTTTCACCCTCATCAAGAGGCCTTTAGTTCCTCTTCACTTTCTGCTATTAGAGTGATATCATTTGCATATCTGAGGTTGTTGATATTTGTCCCAGCAATCTTGATTCCAGCTTGTGAGTCATCCAGCCCAGCATTTTGCATAATGTACTCTGCATATAAGTTAAATAAGCAGGGTGACAATATACCACCTTGTACTCCTTTCCCAATTTTGAACCAGTCAATTGTTCCATGTCCAGTTCTAACTGTTGCATCTTGTCCTGCATACAGGTTTCTCAGGAGACAGGTAAGGTGGCCTGGTATTCCCATGTCTTTAAGAATTTTCTACATTTTGTGTGATCTGCATAGTCAAAGGCTTTAACATAGTCATTGAAGCAGAAGTAGATGTTTTTCTGGAATTCTCTTGCTTTCTCTATGATCCAACAGATGTTGGCGATTTGATCTCTTGTTCCCCTGCTTTCTCTAAACCCAACTTGTACACCTGGAATTTCTTGGTTTATGTAGTGCTGAAGCCTAGCTTGAAGGATTCTGAGCACAACCTTGCTAGCGTGTGAAATGAGCTCTATTGTGTGGTAGTTTGAACATTCTTTGACAATCTCTTCTTTGGGATTAGAATGAAAACTGACCTTTTCCAGTCCTGTGGCCACCGCTGAGTTTTCCAAACTTGCTGACATACTGAGTACAGCACTTTAATGGCATTGTCTTGTAGGGTTTGAAATAGCTCAGTTGGAATTCCATCACCTCCACTAACTTTGTTCATAGTAATTCTTCCAAAGGCCCACTTGACTTCATACTCCAGGATGTTGGGTTCTAGGTAAATGACAATACCATTGCGGTTATCCAAGTCACTAAGACATTTTTTTGTTTAGTTCTTCTATGTATTCTTGCCACTTCTTCTTAATCTCTTCTGCTTCTGTTAGGTCTTTACCATTTCTGTCCTTTATCATGGCCATCCTTGCATGAAATGTTCCCTGATTATCTCCAATTTTCTTGAAGAAATTTCTAGTCTTTCCATTATATTGTTTTCCTCTGTTTCTTTGCATTGTTCACTTAAGAAAGCCAGAAGGCTTTCTTATCTCTCTTTTCTATTCTCTGGAACTCTGTATTCACTTGAGTATATCTTTCCCTTTCTCCCTTGCCTTTTGCATCTCTTATGTCTTCAGCTATTTGTAAAGCCTCCTCAGACAACCACTTTACCTTCTTGCATTTCTTTTTCTCTGGGATGATTTTGATCACTACCTCCTGTACAATGTTAGGAACCCTCTGTCCATAGTTTTTCAGGCACTCTGTCTACCAGATCTCAGTATAGCTCACTGTAATTCCCAGGAGGGCCAGAACTCACCCCTTAGCTCTCAGGCATTGAGTCCACCCCACACTGACCCTATCAGAATCGTACCCTCCCCCTACAACCTCCCTCTCTGTGGCGGCAGAGTCTTGCTTAAGACTGCCCCAGGCTCACTTTTTCCCACAGGGTGCACATCTGTTCCATGGAAAACTCTCACATTCTTTGGCTCTCTCCATTAGTCAAAGTACCAATGCCTCCTGCTTTCTCTCCAATAATCTCAGTCCAATAATCTCAGTCCCTTGCCTTTAGATTTCTCAAGTGTGAGTCAGACATTTATCTTCTGTGACCCCCAACCTCACCTGTGAAGCTGTCCTGGCTGCCTGCCCTCCTCTCACCAGGCTTGAAGGGTGGGGAGGAAGCACCTGTGTTCTTTCTTCCATGGGGATGTGTTTGGGGGGAGAAACATTCCACCCTGCAGCAAGCTTCTCCAAATACTATCCCTTTCATAGCTTCTTTGGCTCAAAATTTCTTACATTGGCTCTGAGACATCACCTCTGCAAATCCTGGTATAGGTAGTCAAGCACCCCACTTTGGAATATGCAGGTACCTGGCACTATGGGTTTCATCTCAGAATTGATGTTTATCTGAAACTGAGCAGAAAGCACTCCATTTCAGCATCCTGTTATGTATGTATTAATATACATAGGATGGGCATTTTACAACCCCTGCTCATTGTGCTGCTGATCTAGAGAAATTATATAAAACAATAATAGCAGATTCCTACATAGCACAGCATTTATTGTATGCCAGGTACTATTCTAAGCCAGGCATTGTTTAGGTTTTTTCAAAATCAATATTCATGTATTTATTAAGAGGTACAAAATATATGTGGTTAATGTTGTTATTTTCATTTGTAAACGCAAGTGTTAGAACCTATATATAACTTTTTATCGAGGTTATCTGCCATCAGACTGCTCACCTTGAGGCTTCTGCAGGTCTGGAATTCTCTTCCCACTGGACAGGAGTATGGAGTAGGAACCCCAGTTAATAGCTTGTTTATTACAAAAGAAAAGGAAATAATCAGCACAGTCAAGTTTCTTAGTCTTAAGGATTGTTAGATTTTGTCCTTGAAAGAGTCAGGATCTTCCGGACTCCTGGGTCCTCAAATGTTCTTTCAGTCATCAAAAGTGGAGTCCTTTATTTTCTCATTCTCTGATTCTAATGACCATTCATTCATTTTTAGCTTTTTTCTTTTTCTAATTCAAAGTCCGTTTTTTTGAGAAAGGATATATCTCAGGAACAGCCAGATGGAACAGATGCAGAGGGCAAGGTGTGGGGAAAGGCAAGGAGCATCCTTGCAGTCTTAGAGCATACTGCTGTCCTAGCACCTCCACGTGTTCACAACCCAAAAGCTCCATTTAACCCTTATAACAACTCTATACATACAATTATAGAGGAACATACAATTATTACTCCTGTTTTTCCAGGTAATAACCTTGAGGAATAGAAGTCTCTCGAATTGCCCAAAGTCACTCACTAGTAAGTGTCAGAGCTGGGATTTGAACCTGTGTAACAAAGCTACATGCATGCTCCCAACCACTGCATTATGCTGCCTCATGTGTTATGGTGGAGGGAGCCAGGCAGACCTGGCATGAATTTCAGCCAGCTCTGTTTGCAGTGTGACTTGGAGAAGTTATTCTTACCTCTAGTTTCTTCCTCTAGAAAATGAGGGTAATGAATCTGGCTTTTTGCATTCATGCATCCAGTGAGGTTGTGTCCTCCCCATTTCTTCTCTACTCTCCTTCCACCATGCTAGCTGAAGACAGAGTCTCTTCACATCAGGTGCTCCAGTTGGTTTAAGATCCTCCCAGCACGAAGATATTAAGCCCTGCTCTAGTTTAGCAAGCAATGGGAGATAGCATTTCTGCGCTATTTAACAGGTGGTCCTTTCTTTAAAGGGCTTCTCTGATGGCTCAGGGGTAAAAATCTGCCTGCAATGAAGGAGACTAGGATTGGATCCCTAGGTAGGGAGGATTCCCTGAAGGAGGAAATGGCAACCCACTCCAGTATTCTTGCCTGAAAAATCCCATGGACGGACGAGCCTGGTGGGCTATAGTTCATGGGATTGCAAAAGGTCAGACACAACTGAACACCCACATGATCATCTTTCTTTAAGGAAGTAGGGAAGGTCTTACAAAGGTATTTCTCTATTTCTGGTCAAACGCAAGCCTTGATTTAAGTTTCTCAGTTGTCTGTCCTTCTTTAAAGGCCGCATTTTCATGAGCAGCAGAGCTTTATGGGAGGATTCTAGCAGGATGTGAGAAGTTCTTCCAGCAGCCTGTCTGTTAAGCAAGACTGTACACAAGAGTATGCCATGTGGTCCTGGGGAACTTAGGAAGAGGGGTTGTCTGGTTCTAATTTACCCATATCCTTGCCAAAACTGATTGTCAATGGTTTGATTGTATCTGTCCTAGTGGATGTGAAGTAGTATCTTATTATGGATTTGATTTATGTTTGTCTAATGACTAATGATGTTGAGAATCTTTTCATGTGCTTATTGTCCATTTGTATATCTTCTCTAGAGAAATGTCTATTCAAGTCCTTTGCCCATTTAAAAATTGGATTATTTGTATTTTTTGCTGGGTACTAAACCCCCATATGTGGTTTATAAGATAAGTGGTTTGCAAACATTTCCTTTCATTCTGTCAGCTATCTTTTCCATTTCTTGCTAATATTCTTAGAAGAACAAAAGTTTTTATTTTTGTTGAAGTCCAATTATCTCTATATATTTTTGATACTTTACATGTTATTAGAAACCACTGCCAAATTTAAAGTCATGAAAATTTACATTTATGTTTTTGACTAAGAGTTTTATTAGTTTTTGCTCTTACATTTAGGTCTTTGACCAATTTTGAGCAATTTTTAATATCCAGGGTAAGATGGGAGTCATCATCCATTTTTTTGCTAGAAATATAGTTTATTTTCTCAGTGGCTGGATATCAGGAAAGACAATTGCAGAACTGATTGCCAGGACTTAAAGGAAAGTACAAAGCTCGTAAAGCCTGGGCTGCAGTGCTTCCAGTTAGGGCCAGGCAAAGATAGTGTGGGCCACAGGAGGGCCTGGCTGACCATGCGACCAAGCTAGGATTGCTCACTGCAACCTGGCATTTATCAGGAGGATCATGGCATGAAAAGAAACTTGGCTGCTACAATGGAAGTGAAAGTTCAGCTTAGACGAGTTCTGTCACTTGGACAGAGTAAAGTTGTGAAGAGAATAATGAAAGCCCTTACCAGCTGGTGACTATCAGCCAGTGGCATTAGAGCATGACTCCTATGTCTGCAGTGCTCCATGCTGGTCTTTGCAGTGATGAGGCCTGCAGCTCTTCCTTTCCTTAATCTCCTCTACCCCTCCTTCAGAAACAGCAGGAGGCAGAGGCCAGGCTTACTCTTGCCCCACAGATTCCTTTTCTTTCTTGGCTGGGGATGCTATACTGGACCCTCGGTGTTCCTGCCCACCGTTCTGCACCCTGATCTGGGTGTGACTTTGGCCTCTTGGCTTCCTGATTGTTGTTGTTTAGTCACTCAATCCTGTCTCTTTGTGAACCATGGACTGCAGCACACCAGGCTTCCCTGTCCTTCACCGTCTCCTGGAGTTTGCTCAAATTTATGTCCACTGAGTTGGTGATGGCATCCAACCATCTCCTCTTGCCTTTGGTCTTTCCCAGCATCAGGGTCTTTTCCAGTGAGTCGGCTTTCACATCAAGTGGCCAAAGTATTGGAGCTTCAGCTTTAGCATCAGTCCTACTAATGAACATTCAAGACTGATATCCTTTAGGATTGACTGGTTTGATCTCCTTGCTGTCCAAGGGACTCTCAAGGGTCTTCTCCAAAAGCACAGTTCAAGGGCATCAATTCTTCAGCACTCAACCTTTTTTATTGTCCAACTCTCACATCCATACATGACTACTGGAAAAACCATAGCTTTTAACTATATAGACCTTTGTCAGCAAAATGATATCTCTGCTTTTTAATATGCTATCTAGGTTTGTCATAGCTTTTCTTCCAAGGAGCAAACATCTTTTATTTTCATGGCTGCAGTCAAGTGATTTTGGAGCCCAAGAAAATAAAGTCTCTCACTGTTTCCATTGTTTCCCCATCTATTTGCCATGAAGTGATGGGACCAGATACCATGATCTTAGTTTTCTGAAGGTTGAGTTTTAAGCTAGCTTTTTCATTCTCCTTTCACTTTCATCAAGGGGTTCTTTAGTTCCTCTTTGCTTTCTGCCATAAGAGTGGTGTCATCTGCCTATCTAAGGTTATTGATATTTCTCCTGGCAATCTTGATTCCAGCTTGTGAGTCATCCAGCCTGACATTTTACATGATGTACTCTGCATATAACTTAAATAAGCAGGGTGACAATATACTGCCTTGATTTACTCTTTTCCCTGTTTGGAACCAGTCTGTTGTTCCATGTCTGTTTCTAAATGCTGCTTCTTGACCTGCATATAGGTTTCACAGGAGGCAGGTAAGGTGGTCTGGTATTCCCATCTCTTTAAGAATTTTTCACAGTTTGTTGTTATCTACCCTTATGGCAGAAAATGAAGAGGAACTAAAAAGCCTCTTGATGAAAGTGAAAGTAGAGAGTGAAAAAGTTGGCTTAAAGCTCAACATTCAGAAAATGAAGATCATGGCATCTGGTCCCATCACTTCATGGGAAATGGATGGGGAAACAGTGGGAACAGTGTCAGACTTTGTTTTTGGGGGCTCCAAAATCATTGCAGATGGTGACTGCAGCCATGAAATTAAAAGATGCTTACTCCTTGGAAGACAAGTGATGACCAACCTAGACAGCATATTGAAAAGCAGAGACATTACTTTGCCAACAAAGGTCCATCTAGTCAAGGCTATGGTTTTTCCTGTGGTCATGTATGGATGTGAGAGTTGGACTGTGAAGAAAGCTGAGTGCTGAAGAATTGATGCTTTTGAACTGTGGTGTTGGAGAAGACTCTTGAGAGTCCCTTGGACTGCAAGGAGATCAAACCAGTCAATCCTAAAGGAAATCAGTCCTGAATAGTCATTGAAAAGACTGAAGCTGAAGCTACAGTACTTTGGCCACCTCATGCAAAGAGTTGACTCATTGGAAAAGACTCTGATGCTGGGAGGGATTTGGGGCAGGAGGAGAAGGGGATGACAGAGGATAAGATGGCTGGAGGGCATCACTGACTCGATGGACACGAGTCTGAGTGAACTCTGGGAGTTGGTGACGGACAGGAGGCCTGGCATGCTGCGATTCATGGGGTCGCACGAGTCAGACTCAACTGAGCGCCTGAACTGAACACAGTCAAAGGCTTTAGTGTAGTCAGTGAAGCAGAGTAGATGTTTTCCTGGAATTCTCTAGCTTTTTCTGTGAACCAATGATATTGGCAATTTGATCTCTGATTCCTCTGCCTTTTCTAAATCCAGCTTATACATCTGGAATTTCTCAGTTCACATACTGCTGAAGCCTAGCTTGAAGGATTTTGAGCATTACTTTGCTAGCATGTGAAGTGAGTGCAATTGTGTGGTAGTTTGAACATTCTTTGGCATTGTCCGTCTTTTGAATTGGAATGAAACCCAACATTTTCCAGTTCTGTGGCCACTGCTGAGTTTTCCAAATTTACTGGCATATTGAGTGCAGCACTTTGACAGCATCATCTTTTAGGATTTGAAACAGCTCAGCTGGAATTCCATCACCTCCACTAGCTTTGCTCGTAGTAGTGCTTCCAAAGGCCCACTTGACTTCACACTCCAGGGTGTCTGGTTCTAGGTGAATGATCACACCATATTGTTTACTGGGTCATTAAGATCTCTTTCGTATACTTCTTTTATGTATTCTTGCCACCTCTTCTTCATATCTTCTGCTTCTGCTAGGTCCATACCATTTCTGTCCTTTACTGTGCCCATCTTTGCATGTAATGTTCCCTTGGTATCTCTAATTTTCTTGAAGAGATCTCTAGTCTTTCCCATTCTATCGTTTTCCTCTATTTCTTTGCATTGTTCACTTAAAAAGGCTTTCTTGTCTATCCTTGCTATTCTCTGAAACTCTGCGTTCAGGTGGATATATCTTTCCTTTTCTTCTTTGTAGTTCGCTTCTCTTCTTTTCAGGCTTCCCTGATAGCTCACCCTGGATTGGGAAGATCTGCTGGAGAAGGGATAGGCTACCCACTCCAGTGTTCTTGGGCTTCCCTTGTGATTCAGCTGGTAAAGACTCCACCTGCAATGTGGGAGACCTGGATTCGATCCCTGGGTTGGGAAGATCCCCTGGAGAAGGGAAAAGCTACCCACTCCAGTATTCTGGCCTGGAGAATTCCATGGACTGTATAGTCCATGAGGTTGCGAAGAGTCTGACACGACTAAACCACTTTCACTTCTCTCTTGTTTTCTCAGCTATTTGGACAGCCTCCTCCAACACCCATTTTGACTTTTTTGCGTTTCTTCTTCTTGGGGATGGTTTTGATCACTGCCTCATGTACAGTGTTACAAACCTCTGTCCATAGTTCTTCAGGCACACTGTCTACCACGTCTAATCCCTTGAATATATTTGTTGCTTCCACTGTATTGGGCTTTCCTGGTGACTCAGTCAGTAAAGAATCTGCCTGTAATGCTGGATACCTGGAATGGATCCCTGGGTTGGAATGATCCTCTGGAGGAGGGCATGGCAAACCCACTCTAGTGTTCTGCCTAGAGAATTCCTATGGACAGAGAAGCCTGGTGGACTATAGTCCATGGGGTCACAAAGAGTCAGACACAACCGAATGACTAAGCACAGCTGTTAACTGTAAGGGATTTGATTTAGGTCATACCTGAAGAGCCTAGTGGTTTTCCCTATGTTCTTCAATTGAAGCCTTAATTTTTCAATAAGGAGTTCATGATCTGAGCCACAGTCAGCTCCCAGTCTTGGTTTTGCTGCTTGTGTAGAGCTTCTCAATCTTCTGCTACAAAGAATATTATCAGTGTCATTTTGGTATTGACCAGCTGGTGATGTCCATGTGTAGAGTCGTCTCTTGTGTTGTTGGAAGAGGATATTTGCTATGACCAGCTCATTTTCTTGGCAAAATTCTGTTATCCCCTGCCCTGTTTCATTAGCTACTCCAAGGCCAAACTTACCTGTTACTCTAGGTATCTCTTGACTTCCTACTTTTGCATTCCAGTCCTCTATGATGAAAGGCACATCTTTTTTTGGTGTTAGTTCTAGAAAGTCTTATAGGTCTTCATAGAACCATGCAGCTTCTTTGGCATTAGTGGTTGGGGCATAGATTTGGATTACTGTGATACTGAATGGTTTGCCTTGGAAATGAATCGAGATCATTCTGTTGTTTTTGAGATTGCACTCAAGTATTGCATTTCAGGCCTTTGTCAACTATGAGGGCTACTCCATTTCTTTTAAGGGATTCTTGCCAACAGTATATATATAATGGTCATCTGAATTAGATTTTCCATTCCTACCCATTTTAGTTCACTGATTCCTAAAATGTCAACGTTCACTCTTGCCATCTCCTGTTTGACCACTTCCAGTTTACCTTGGTCCCATCACTTCATGGCAAAGAGATAGGGAAACAGTAGAAACAGTGAGAGACTATTTTCTTGGGCTCCAAAATCACTGCAGATGGTGACTGCAGCCATGAAATTAAATGTTTGCTTCTTGCAATAAAAGTTATGACAAACCTAGACAGCATATTAAAAAGCAGAGACATTACTTTGCCAACAAAGATCCATATAGTCAAGACTGTGGTTTTTCCAGTAGTCATGTATGAATGTGAGAGTTGGACCATTAAAAAAGCTGAGCACTGAAGAATTGATGCTTTTGAACTGTGGTGTTGGAGAAGACTCTTGAGAGTCCCTTGGACTGCAAGGAGATCAAACCAGTCAATCCTAAAGGAAATCAGTCCTGAATAGTCATTGAAAAGACTGAAGCTGAAGCTACAGTACTTTGGCCACCTGATTCGAAGAGCTGACTCATTTGAAAAGACCCTGATGCTGGGAAAGATTGAAGGCAGGAGGAGAAGGGGAAGACAGAGGATAAACTGGTTGGATGGTATCACCAATTTGATGGACATGAGTTTGAGCAAACTCCAGGAGTTGGTGGACACGGAAGCCTGGCATGCTGCTGTCTATAGGGTCACAGAGACTCGGACATGACTGAGCAACTGAACTGAATTTTCCTTGATTCATGAACCTAACATTCCAGGTTCCTATGCAATACAGTTCTTTACAGCATCAGACTTCACTTTCACCACCATACACAGCCACATCCTGGTGTTTTTTTCCACTTTGGCTCAGCTTCTTCATTCCTTCTCGAGCTATTTCTCCACTCTACTCTAGTAGCATATTCACCACCTACTGACCTGGGGGTTCATCTTTCAGTGTCATATCTTTTTGCCCTTTCATACAGTTCATGGGGTTCTCAAGGCAAGAATGCTGAAGTGGTTTGCTATTCCCTTTTCCAGTGGACCACGTTTATTCAGAACTCTCCACCATGACCTGTCCATCTTGGGTGAACCTATATGGCATGACTCATATTTTATTGAGTTAGGTAAGGTTGTGGTCCTTGTGATCAGATTGGTTAGTTTTCTGTGATTGTGATTTTCGTTCTCTCTACCCTCTGATGGATGAGCATAAGAGGCTTGTGCAAGCTTCCTGATGAGAGAGACTGGGTGTAGGGAAAACTTGGTCTTCCAAGTTTTCAGTTCAGTTCAGCTCAGTTCAGTTTCTCTGTCATGTCAGACTCTTTGTGACCCAGCGGACTGCACGCTAGGCTTCCCTGTCCATCAAAAACTCCCAGAGCTTACTCAAACTCGTGTCCATCAAGTTGGCGATGCCATCCAACCATCTCATCCTCTGTCTTCCCCTTCTCCTCCTGCCTTCAGTCTTTCCCAGCACCAGGGTCTTTTCTAATAAGTCAGTTCTTTGCATCAGGTGGCCAAAGTATTGGTGTTTCAGCTTCAGCATCAGTCCTTCCAATGAATATTTAGGACTGATTTCCTTTAGGATTGACTGGTTGTATCTCCTTGCAGTCCAAGGGACTCTCAAGAGTCTTCTCCAACACCACAGTTCAAAAGCATCAATTCTTCAGTGCTCAGCTTTTTATATAGTCCAGCTCTCTCCATGGCCATATTCAGTAAATCTTTAATCCAATTTTCTGCTCATGGGTGGGGCTGTGTTCCCTCCCAGTAGTTTGGCCTGAGGCCAAACTATGGTAGGGGCAATGGCGGTAATGGCAACCTCCTTCAAAAGGACTTAGGCCAGCACGCTGGCCTGCCAGGACTGTTGTAGCCAGTGCCCCTGACCCCGAGGCAGGCCAGTGTCGATCTATGCCTCCACCAGAGACTCCCTATCACACACAGGCAAGTCTGGCTCAGTCTCTTATGGGGTCATTGCTCCTTTCTCCTGGGTCCTGGTACCTTCAAGATTTTGTTTGTGTCCTTGAAGAATCTCTGTTTCCCCAATCCTGTGGAAGTTCTGTAATCAAATCCTGCTGACTTTGAAAGTCAGGTTCCCTGGGGATACTCGGTCTCTTGCCGAATCCCCAGGTTGGGAAGTTTGTTGTGGGGCCTAGAACTTTCACAGCAATATGAGAACATCTTTGGTATCATTGTTCTCCAGTTTGTGAGCTGTCCTCCTGGTGGCTGTACAGTGGAGCTAATGGCAACCTTCTTCAAGAGGAGTTATGCCACACAGCGCCTCCCAGGACTGTGGTAGCCAGAGCTCCTGTCCTTGCAGTAGGCCACTGCTGACTCATGCCTCTACAGGAGACCCTCAAACACTCAGAGGCAGATCTGGCTCCATCTCTTGTGGAGGGGTCACTGTTCCTTTCCCTTGGTCCTGCTGCACACAGGGTTTTGTTTGTGCCCTCCAAGCGTCTCTGGTGGGTATGAGGTTTGATTTTAAATGCAGTTGCGCCCCTCCCACTGCCTTGTTGTGGCTTCTCCTTTGCCCTTGTTGTGGGTATCTTTTTCTGGTGGGTTCCAACATTCTCCTATTGATGGTTGTTCAGCAGCTTGTTGCAATTTTGGTGTTTTCAAAGGAAAAGATGAGTGCACATCCTTCTACTCCACCACCAGGAAGTGGCTTCTTGATGGGCTCAGTCCAGGGGGATACAAGGAGATCAGAGGGAGGGAGGGAAGGCGAGGCATTTACTCACCCTGATCCCTTCCGGCAGAGTGGCTGCAGGCTCCTCTCAGTGCCCTACTGAGCATAGTCCTCCACTCTGCCTATCCTGCGATTTGCTCTACATGCTCTTCAGACCAGTTAGCAGCTCTGGATCACGACCCCTGGGGGCCTCTCCATGCCCTATGCACACCCTTATCCTGTTGTTAGACTCTCTTTGAATCCTCCCACTCTTCCTGTATTTGCTTACACCTGGCTGATACACCTTCTCTCCCAGTCAGCCATGTATGCACTGACAGGTCTGAGTCAAGCCTTTCACTCTCTGTAAGTACATTTATTCATTCAGCAGACATCTTTCAAATACCTATTTTCTGTGTGTGTACCGAGCATGCATGCTCAGTCATGTCCAATTCTTTGCGACCCCATGGACTGAAGTTCGCCAGGCTCTTCTGTCCATGGGATTTTTTTCAGGCAAGAGTACTGACGTGAGTTCCCATTTCCTTC
Source organism: Ovis aries (assembly GCF_016772045.2). Lineage (NCBI taxonomy): Eukaryota > Metazoa > Chordata > Mammalia > Artiodactyla > Bovidae > Ovis > Ovis aries. The sequence goes on along the minus strand of NC_056061.1, from coordinate 30,757,914 downwards.
TCCAGGGGATCTTCCCAACCCAGGGATCAAACCCATGTCTCCTACACTGGCAGGCAGATTCTTCACCACTGAGCTACCTTGGAAGCCCATTATGTGTATGAGGTGCCTCTTATGAGCCACTTTTTATTTTTTTTATTTTTTAGTTTTTTATTTTTTAAATTTTAAAATCTTTAATTCTTACATGCGTTCCCAAACATGAACCCCCCTTCCACCTCCCTCCCCATAACATCTCTCTGGGTCATCCCCATGCACCAGCCCCAAGCATGCTGTATCCTGCGTCAGACATAGACTGGCGATTCAATTCTTACATGATAGTATACATGTTAGAATGCCATTCTCCCAAATCATCCCACCCTCTCCCTCTCCCTCTGAGTCCAAAAGTCCGTTATACCCATCTGTGTCTTTTTTCCTGTCTTGCATACAGGGTCGTCATTGCCAGCTTCCTAAATTCCATATATATGTGTTAGTATACTGTATTGGTGTTTTTCTTTCTGGCTTACTTCACTCTGTATAATAGGCTCCAGTTTCATCCATCTCATCAGAACTGATTCAAATGAATTCTTTTTAACGGCTGAGTAATACTCCATTGTGTATATGTACCACTGCTTTCTTATCCATTCATCTGCTGATGGACATCTAGGTTGTTTCCATGTCCTGGCTATTATAAACAGTGCTGCGATGAACATTGGGGTACATGTGTCTCTTTCCATTCTGGTTTCCTCGGTGTGTATGCCCAGCAGTGGGATTGCTGGGTCATAAGGTAGTTCTATTTGCAATTTTTAAGGAATCTCCACACTGTTCTCCATAGTGGCTGTACTAGTTTGCATTCCCACCAACAGTGTAGGAGGGTTCCCTTTTCTCCACACCCTCTCCAGCATTTATTGCTTGCAGATTTTTGGATCGCAGCCATTCTGACTGGTGTGAAGTGGTACCTCATTGTGGTTTTGATTTGCATTTCTCTAATAATGAGTGATGTTGAGCATCTTTTCATGTGTTTGTTAGCCATCCGTATGTCTTCTTTGGAGAAATGTCTATTTAGTTCTTTGGCCCATTTTTTGATTGGGTTGTTTATTTTTCTGGAATTGAGCTGCATAAGTTGCTTGTATATTTTTGAGATTAGTTGTTTGTCAGTTGCTTCATTTGCTATTGTTTTCTCCCATTCAGAAGGCTGTCTTTTCACCTTGCTTATATTTTCCTTTGTTGTGCAGAAGCTTTTAATTTTAATTAGATCCCATTTGTTTATTTTTGCTTTTATTTCCAGAATTCTGGGAGGTGGATCATAGAGGATCCTGCTGTGATTTATGTCTGAGAGTGTTTTGCCTATGTTCTCCTCTAGGAGTTTTATAAAAAATATGGAACGCTTCACGAATTTGCGTGTCATCCTTGCGCAGGGGCCATGCTAATCTTCTCTGTATCGTTCCAATTTTAGTATATGTGCTGCCGAAGCGAGCACTAGCCACTTTTTTAAACACTGAAGATTTGGAGTGAGTGAAATGGAGAAAGTCCCTGCTCCCTAGGAACTTCTGTTCTGACAGAAAGTGTTAGCCACTCAGTCGTGTCCAACTCCTTGCGATGGACTCTAGCCCACCAGGCTCCTCTGTCCATGGCATTCTTCAGGCAAGAATGCTGAAGTGGGTAGCCATTCCCTTCTCCAGGGGATCTTCCTGACCCAGGGGTGGAAACTGGGCCTCCCATGTTGCAGGCAGATTCTTTACCATCCAAGCCACCGGGGGAGCCCACAGGCAATCAAACAGATACATTGCATGGTTAGCTAGATAGGTGCTCAGGGGGAATAGCACAGGTGAAGGGAACACAAACAATGGCAAGGATGCTGTTTTAGACTGCATGAGCCCTCACAGGAGGCCTCCCTGAAGGGAGTGAATTAAGTGAAAAATGCCCAGGAGGCTGTGTGGGAGGAAGTCATTCCAGAAGAAAGAGTAGGAGGCATGGAGGCTCTTGACACAGTTGAGATGTGGTAAGGAGAGCAGGAGGCCTGCAGGGGAGCGAATGAAGCCAAGACTAGGCAGATGGGAAAGGCAGGGGCCAGGTCACACAGGGGCTTGACGGCCATGGTCAGAACTTTGAATTTCAGAACCTCATGGAACACACTGGAGGACTTTAAGCAAGGGAGTGATGTGATTTGACTTGTGGTTTTAAAAGGATCATTATTCAGCATGACCACAAGAAAAAGGCCCCTAGATAGCATGGTCAAATGACAAAAATAACACAATTTAGTAACAAGTTTGTCCTTTATTCAAGGGAAAACAGCTGGGGGAGTGCAGTGCCTCACGGGCAGTAGACCTCTCTTCCTGAGGGGTTTTGGGCAAGAGGGAGATTTATGCAGTGTTAGAAGTGGCAACATGGAAATAGCAGGTCTGAGTTTCTAGCGTAAGGTGATCTAAAGCTGAGTTGGAGAATGGTGATTGGCATGTGTTAGGTTTCCTTGACAAGTGTTTCCTGTAAAAGCAGGCTGACTTAGGTTTAGGTTTAGGTTTGTGATGAGGGCTGGGTTACTGGGGCAGCCTCTATTTTATGGGTCCCAATATACGAATTACCTTTATCAGCAACTAGCCTTGCCTCTTCCTATGTGGCCTCAGCCACATCTCCTGTCTCCCTGGCCATTTTTTCTTTTAAGTCTCAACCTTTTTTCTATTTTTCTCTGCTAAACCCAGGGTCACCTTATTTGAAATGTCTATCTACTAAAATGCACAGATTTTGAAATTATTATCTTCTTTTTCTCATTATTCGATTATTGTAGAGGCCCATTCAGTATGCATCTCCTAAATGGAAGAGGGGCTTCCCTGGTAGCTCAGCAGTAAAGAATCCGCCTGCCAATGCAGGAGACATGGGATGGATCCCTGGGTTGGGAAGATCCCCTGTAGAAGAAAATGGCAACCCACTCCGGTATTCTTGCCTGGGAAATCCCATGAACAGAGGAGCCTGGTGGGCTACAATCCATGGAGTCACAGAGTTGAACACAACTTAGTGACTGAATGATAAAAACAAAATGGAGGAGAACTTATCGATTGATGAGTCTTGCTGCTGTGTGACCCCTCCTAGGAAGTTTCCTTCTGTTAGTGAACAAGGTATTTGATATTCGAAAGCATAAGGGGGTGCCAGGGGTGGGAGCGGGGAGATGCCCTAGTGTTTACCGCATAGTGAGGAGCAGGGAAGATAACAGCATCTGAAAAGCCAGGAGAGAGCAAAGGATCTCCCTTATCTCCTTCTGAACCAAGAAAGTGGTCAACCTTTCCACTTAGAAGGAGAACTAAACATTTGCTACCTTTGTTAACTCCCAAATGTGCTATTCTCAATCCCTTCAATGGCTGCCTATTGATCACCAATAAAGGCCTAGGAAATCCTGATGGAAACCCTGTGTCCCAGCCAGTGTTTTCATTTTGCTAAGTCACTGCAGTCAGGTCCAGCTCTGTGCAACGCTATGGACTATAGCCCACCAGGCTCCTCAGTCCATGGGATTTCCCAGACAAGAACACCAGACTGGGTAACCATCTCCTTCTCCAGGGGATCTTCCCAGTCTTTCCAGGGACTGAACCCATGTCTCTTAAGTCTCCTGCATTGGCAAATGGGTTCTTTACCACTAGCACCACCTGGGAAGCCCATTGGCTCCTCCCTAGATGGACATCTCACTTTTCCATCTCTGCTTTGCTCACACTCTTCCTTTGTCCTGGGATGCTGATCCACCCCATTTCCACCTAACAGAACTGTTTAAACCCCAGCTTGTGCCATCACTTTCACAAAGGCTTCCGTGATTGCTCTCCTTCTTTGCATTCCTAGTTTAAGAATTTCTGTGACTTATTAGATACATGCTGCTTTATTTTGTCCCCACAGAGGTGCCTATATTATGGTCCCCAGTAGGTTAGAATATCTCAAACATGTATGACTCCTTACACCTTTAAAAAATCTATTGGAAAATATGCCCCAGTGAAAAGTGGCCAATGAATATTGATTTGAATTAGTTTTCTATTGCTGCATAATATCACAAATTTATCAGCTAAAAACAACATACATTTGTCTATCTTATTCTATTGGGTCAGGTGTCTGAACAAGGCTTAACTGGATTCTCCACTCAGAGCTTCACAACCTGCAGTGGTGGTGTCAGCTGGGACTGCAGTTTCATCTGAGGCTGGGAGTCCTCTGCCAAGCCCCTGTGGTGGTTGGCAGAGTCCACTTCTTTGCAGCGATGGAACTCATAGCAGCTTGCCTTTTCAAAGCCACCCAGGGAGAGTCTTTGAGGCTTCAAGTTTCTGACCTATGGATGCTCTTTTAAAGGGCTCACTTGATTGGGTCAGGTCTACCTAGATAATCTCCCTTTTGGGTAACTCAAAGTTAACTCACTAGAGAACTTAATTACATTGTCAAAATCCCTTCACCTTTGTGGCATAATGTACCTAATCACGGGAGTGACTTCCATTGTATTGAGCACCTGCCCACACTCAAAGGGAAGGGATCACACAGGGTGCATAACAGCAGGGAGTGGGAATTTGGGGGACCATCTTAGAATTCTTCCTACCACAAATATTCTTTGAGCAGTAGTCTTAATAGAGTGTTTTTTGAGTTACAGAATCCCCAAATACTTCAAAATAGTAGAAAAAAATTAAATTAATTACTAGTTTAAATATAAAAGTCTGTAGTATCTATGAGAGAAGACACTTCCCCGATCTCTCTCGTTTTTTGATAGATTGAAAAGGGAAGACAATATTTTGAATCATTTTAGTTTGCTTGTAGCTTATTTAGAGTTGATTTCAGTTCATTTTATCCAAACTGTATACAAGAACACAGAGTTATCCTGTGTAAAAGTGACAGAATTGGGTTTGTTAAACTGTCTGAAAACAGCATAGGGTAAGGAACAGGTAAAGAATGATGGGAAATTTTTGTGTGCTATGGAGAAATTAATGCCTCCACCAGGACATGGAAAGTCAACCACAGGGGAGTCCTTAGTTTAATGAGCTCACATTACAGTGTTGTTTGCCTCTCAGAACACTATCCAGCTTTTTATTCAAATATATCCGCAGAGTTGGGGTTAACGCTGCTGGTTTCTTAATACAGCTGGGGGAATCCCTAGTTCACGCTGGTGTGAGTGAACACTCTTCCCCTGGAAGAGTCTGAGCTTTGGGGAGCCATGGCATGACCCCCTTTCAATCCGATTTGTGCCTGGGCTGATGGTTCCTGAAGGAATAAGGACAGAAAGAAAACGCTGCAGTTCAGCTGGCCTTCCCTGGTGGCTCAGATGGTTAAGAATCTGCCTTCAATGCGGGAGACCTGGGCTTGATCCCTGAGGTAGGAAGATCCTCTGGAGAAAGGAATGACTGCCAGCTGCAGTATTCTTGCCTAGAGAGACCCATAGACAGAGGAACCTAGCAGGCTACAGTCGATGCGGTTGAAAAGAGTCAGACATGACTGAGCGACTCACACACACACAGTTCAGTTAGTGAGGGGAAGATCTCACCAGGAGCACTATGAAAGAGGAATTGGAACCTAAGACAATAGATTGAGCAGATTTTGAAAAACAGTGGAAGGCAATTTAAAAATTAATTTCTTTTGCAGAAATTTGAAGTTTCTATATTGAATTTTTGCACTAAGAGTTGTCAGGCCCTGTGAACACATGCTCTGTATTTATTCACGTGCATACTCCATGACTAGTAACTGAAGTATGTTGATGTGAATTTTTTCCAGTGTGATCCAGAAGGGCAGGGCCAGTGAATGTGGGAGGAAAGTCAGGCATTGGCAGTTTTGCTTTCTTTTGCATCTGGTTCTGCTCTGTGCTTTGCACAGACCCAGCCATAGTGTCAGGGCCAGGAATTTTTCACCATATTCCTGCCTCCCTGCTCCCAAATTCAGATTCCCACAGGTAGAGAGAGAATGAGTGGGTGAAGAAAGGCCCTGAAGAAGAGGAGAGGCCCTGGGGAACTGGGGAACTTGACCCAGGGCAGGAACGAGGCATGCCAGATTCTCAGGCCTTCCCCCATGCCCTGTAAGGAGTCCTGTTGCTGGCTCTGAGCATCTAGCCCCTCCCCCCCTTTTTTTTTCAATTCACACTTTAAAAAAATGTGTAGTAATGAAACAGTACAGTGCCTGCAGTGTTGCTGGAAAGTAAATGAAACTGGCAACTCTTCCTCTCATCTCTGGGTGAAGTTAATTTAATGAAGTTTCCTCTTGCAAGAGGATTTCATTGGTTTAAAAACAAAACTACGTGCTTGCTATTTTTACTTCATTCATTATGATAATCACAAAGCATGACCCTTTTTCAAACACTTGATTGAAACAAAATGATGTCATGTCAGAGTGGTTATTACTTATGCTGATTAATGAACTTCCCACTACAAAGATGGCTTTGCCGGGGCCACATGTGGATGAGGCACTGGTGGAGAGACTGACTCCCCACCCAGAGCTGTAAAATGCCGGAGAGCAGCTGAGGACAGACACTGGTGCCTTCTGTCTCTTTTACAGGGAATAAGAGCACATCTGGCTCTTCATAGAGCCAGCGATGCCAGTTACAAACTGTCACTTACATCTTTCCCACCAGATTGTGATCTGATAGGTGACTGGTTCAGCCTTCAGGTAAAGCGTAGAGGTAGAGCTTTGAGAATGGAAAGGGGTTCCAGTTTGCTCTAGGTTCGAGGACATGGTTTGAGGACATTTCCGTGTGGACATATTTACTGTGCTGGGCTGGAAGAAGCACAAGCTGGAATCAGGATTGCCGGGAGAAATATCAATAACCTCAGATATGCAGATGACACCACCCTTATGGCAGAAAGTGAAGAGGAACTAAAAAAAAAACCTCTTGATGAAAGTGAAAGTGGAGAGTGAAAAAGTTGGCTTAAAGCTCAACATTCAGAAAATGAAGACCATGGCATCTGGTCCCATCACTTCATGGGAAATAGATGGGGAAACAGTAGAAACAGTGTCAGACTTTATTTTGGGGGGCTCCAAAATCACTGCAGATGGTGACTGCAGCCATGAAATTAAAAGATGCTTACTCCTTGGAAGAAAAGTTGTGACCAACCTAGATAGCATATTGAAAAGCAGAGACATTACTTTGCCAACAAAGATCCATCTAGTCAAGGCTATGGTTTTTCCTGTGGTCATGTATGGATGTGAGAGTTGGACTGTGAAGAAAGCTGAGCACCGAAGAATTGATGCCTTCGAACTGTGGTGTTGGAGAAGACTCTTGGGAGTCCCTTGGACTGCAAGGAGATCCAACCAGTCCATTCTAAAGGCGATCAGCCCTGGGATTTCTTTGGAAGGAATGATGATGAAGCTGAAACTCCAGTACTTTGGCCACCTCATGCAAAGAGTTGACTCATTGGAAAAGACTCTGATGCTGGGAGGGATTGGGGGCAGGAGGAGAAGGGGACGACCAAGGATGCAATGGCTGGATGGCATCACTGACTCGATGGACACGAGTCTGAGTGAACTCTGGGAGTTGGTGATGGACAGGGAGGCCTGGCGTGCTGCGATTCATGGGGTCGCAAAGAGTTGGACATGACTGAGTGACTGAACTGAACTGAACTGAGTTAAGGATGACCCACACCAGACTCCTGAGCCTCTACTGAAGCTCCCAGGGTTCTCTGAGGCATCACAGGTTCTTTGGAGTCATCCCTCCCTCTCAGTGTCTGTTTTCCCACGGCCCTTTCTTTTTTCCCCCTATTCCCACATTTGGTGGTCACTTCAGGCTCCTCAGTCCTTCATGTCTCAACTGCTGAGTCCAGGTCCCCATCCTGTTGGGCCCACTGAAGCCTGCCGTGGTTGTCTTCCTCCAGCACTGCTTTGGATCATGTCAAACACGACACATCAAACGTTTCCTGCTCAGACACTGGCCAATAGTTCTTATTTCTCATAACATCACACCTAGTCTTCTTGACTGGCTTCTCAAGGCCCTCCCAAAACTAAATCAATCTTATTTTTCCAACCTCCTACTTGCTTACCCCAGTAACCTCCACGTCTGGTCACTCCAGTGAACTACCCATGCCCATTGTCACCTCATTGCCTTTCTTCTGCTGTTCCCCTTGCCTGGAATGCCATTCTGCGACCCTTGCCTCATTGCATCTATCCTTCAAGGCAGTCCCAGGTCTTTCCTGCAGTCTTCTGACACATCCTCACTGATCTCTTGCTCTTTGAACTCTTGAAGCATTACAAATGTCTCTTCTACACATATTAGTGCTTAATTATATGTCTGCCTGTCCACTAGTGGTTGTTTTATAGACAAGTCTATAAACTTCTAGAAGTCAAAATAAGCCTTATGTTCTCCACCTCTCACAAAGTGAGTCCATGGTAGGTACTTCATAGAAGATAGTAATTGTTTCATGGTTTTTCTGTCCAGGTTGAATCAGTAAAAGGAGTCTTATTTTCAGATTAGGGTTATCAAATTATATATGTGTATGTGTGTATATATGTATATATTTCCCCAAATGTTTTAATATCAATTATTTATGTTAAATTACAGAATTAAAGTTAGATTATAAAGACTTTATCTGTTACCAACCATAGTACCATAATTAGGATACATGTATTTTGAGTATCAGTTCATATGGCTCCCCTTCTATAAAGTACTACCTTTTCTACACAGGTTATCCATTAATGGTAACTGTCATCATATGCCCACTGCATCCTATATATACGTTTAAACAATAACATTGCTTTGTTCTGTCTTTTCACACATCTGCCTTCTTTCCTTCTCATTTACCCAAAACTGTGAGTTCCTTGATGGCAGAGACTGTCTTTTAATTCCTGAATCTATAGAAACTGACAAAGTTGGTAACTGATAAATTGTTGAATGAATAAATGAACTGTAAGAGCCCTCAGGGAATCATGAGTGTGACATTCTATAAATACAGTCACAGTTGGCACATGATCATTGATTCTTTCATAAATTTTTAATATTTTTAAATGGTTATTTAAGATCATTTTTTTAGGAGAGTCTAACTCTCAGTCTATTCAAAAATTTATCTTTTTACATAGCTGATTACAGAGGAAATTACAGCTGAGTTTGCCAAGCCTAGAGAAATTTATATTTTAAAAATAAGTGTGGCTATCTACTTCCTATAACTTTTCTTTAGAATGTTGTTGTTGTTCAGTTGCTGAGTCATATCTGACTCTTTGCAACCCACAGACTGCAACATGTCAGGCTTCCCTATCCTTCACCATATCCCTGAGTTTGCTCAAACTCATGTCCATTGAGTCAGTGATGCCTCCAAGCATCTCATCCTCTCTCATTCCCTTCTCCTCCTGCCTTCAGTCTTTCCCAGTATCAGGGTCTTTTTCTAATAAG